>NC_054489.1:5587019-5887019 GCF_017639515.1 Carcharodon carcharias | reverse complement strand
TATGACATTGTTATAACAGAGACCTGGCTCAAAGAAGGGCAGGCCTGGGTGTTAAATATTCCTTAGTACAAGGTGTTTAGGAGACAGGAAAGGAAGAAAAGGGGGTGGGGGTGGTGGGGAATAGCAGTATTGATTAAAGATAGCATCACAGTATTGGAGAGAGAGATGTTCCAGAGGGGTCAAGAACTGAATCTCTCTGGCTCAAGGTAAGGAATGAAAAAGGCGCAATGGCATTGATTGGTGTAGTATATAGACAGCGAACTAGTGAAAGGGATGCAGAGAAACAAACTTGCAAAGAAATTAGAGGTGTAATTGTTATAGAGTAATTATGGGAACTTCAATTATCCAAACACCAAAGGTTATTGCAGAAAATAAAAGCTGATGGTGTAGGGGGTAACATATTGGCATTGGTAGATGATTGGCTAGCTAACAGGAAGCAGAGTTGGCATAAAAGGGCTTTTTCTGGCTGGCAGGTCGTAACAAGTAGTGTACCACATTGGCAGAAAAGATGGTGGCTGAACAATAGGCCACCTTCAAAGAAAAAGCATTGCAGTCAATGTCAAGGTATATTCCCTTTAAGGGGAAAGGTTGGCCAGATAAATCCGGAGCATCCTGGATCACCAGAGAGATAGAGGTGAAGATGAAAAGGAAGAAGTGCATGTACGACAGATGTCTGGTAGAAAATCCAATGGAGAATCAGGCTGAATGTAGAAGGACCAGAGGGGAGGTGAAAAAAAGCTAATGAAAGCAAGGAGAGCACGAAAGGAGACTGGCAGTGAACATAACAGAGAATCCCAAGGTTTTCTATAAGCATATAAATAATGAAAAGATGGTAAGAGTAGGACCAATTAGGGATTGAAAAGGGGGGACTTGCACTTGGAGGCAGGAGCAGTAGTAATAAACAAGTACTTTGCATCTGTCTTTACAAAGGAAGAAGATGCTACCTAGGCCAAGGTGAGAGGAGGTAATTGGTTTATTTGAAGAATTTACAAATGAGAAGGAGGAGGTGTTGGGCTAATTTTCCTTTAAAATAGGTAAGATACCAGGACCAGATGAGATGCATCCAAGGGCACTGAGGGAAGTGAGTGGAAATTTCAGGGGCACTGGTGATAATCTTAGACACGGGTGGTGCCAGAGGACTGGAGAATTGCAACTGTTGCACTCCCCTTTTTTAACAAAAGCATAAGGATAAAGCCGGCAACTGCAGACCAGTCAATTTGACTTCAGTAGTAGGGAAACCTCTGGAAACTATCGTTCGGAACAAAATCAATAGTCAGTTGGACAAGTGTAGGATAATTAGGGAAAAGCTGGCATAGATTTATTAAGGGAAAATCATGTTTAACTAACTTTGCTGGAGTTTTTTGAGGAGGTAACCAGGAAGGTTGAGGGCAATGCTGTTGTGATGTATATAGACTTTCAAAGGAATCTGATACACCTAACAGACTTGCGAGCAAAATTCTAGCTCATGAAATAAGTGTGTGTAGCACTTGGGCAAGAAATTAGCTGAGTAACAGGAAATAGAGTAGTGATAAATGGCTGCTTTTCAGATTGGAGGAAGGTTTGTAGTGGGGTTCTCGGGTCAGTATTGGGGCCCTTGCTCTTCCTAAGTTTTATTAATGACCTAGACTGTGGTGTGCAGGGCATGATTTCAAAATTTGCAGATGATACAAAGATTGGAACCATCAACTGTGATGGGGATAGCCTTGAACTTAAAAAGAACATAGGCATGTTGGTGGATTGGGCAGGGAAGTGGCAGATGACGTTCAATGCAGAGATGTGTGATTTGTTTTGGCAGGAAGAATATGGGGAGAGAGTATAACATAAAGGAAAAAAACTCAAAAGGAGGTGCAGGAGCAGAGGGACCTTGGTTTATATGTACATAAATCATTGAAGATGGCAGAACATGTTGAAAGAGCAGTTAATAAAGCATATAATATCTTAGGCTTTATTAATAGGGGCATTGAGTTCAAGAGTAAGGAGGTCATGTTGAACTTGTATAAGACACTAGTTAGGTCTCATCTGGAGTACTGTGTCCAGTTCTGGGTGCCATACTTGAGGAAGGATGTGAAGGTATTGGAGAGCATACAGAGGAGATTCACAAGAATGATTCCTGGATGAAGAACTGTAGCTATGAAGATAGATTGGTGAGGTTGGGACTGTTTTCCTTGGAGTAAAGAAGGCTGAGAGGAGACTTGATAGAGGTATTCAAGATTCTGAGGGGTATGGACAGGGTAAATAGTGAGAAACTGTTCTCACTCAAAAGAACATCAAGAACTAGAGGGCACAGATTCAAACTAATGGGCAAGAGTAGAAGTGATGTGAGGAAAAATGTTTTCACCCAGAGGGTGGTTGGAGTCTGGAATGAACTTCCTGAAAGGGTGGTGGAGGCAGGTTCGGTTGAGGTATTCAAAAGGGAATTGGATGGCTAAAAAAGAAGTGTGTACAAGGTTATGGGGATAAGGCAGGAAGGTGGGACTAGGTAGAATGCTCTTTCAAAGAGCCAGTGCAGACTCTGGGCTGAATGGCCTCCTTCTGCACTATATAGATTCTGAAGGTTATAGGGAGATTTATATAGACATGCTTAAATTTGAGGGGTTTTGACAGGGTAGATTTGGAACTGTCCTTAATAGCAGGAGGGCTGATATCTAAGGGGTACACATGAAGGGCAAAAGAACCAGAAGGAAAGATGAGGGTTTTTTTTAAATAGCAATTTGCTATGATCTAGAATGCACTGTCTGAAATAGCAGTATAGCAGTACAATTGTAACATTCACAGCATAAGAGCCCATGAAGATCATTTGGCCTCTGCCATTCAACAAGATTATAGCTCAACTGCACTTCTCATATTATCCCTATAATCCCTAATTCCCTTGGTACCCAAAAATGTATCGACCTCTCTCAAATATACTTGATGCCTGAGTATCCATAGCTGTCTGGGGCAAAGAATTTCAAAGATTCACAACCCTCAATGAATAAATTTCTCCTCGTCTCCATTCTAAATGGCCAACCCCTTATTCTGAACTGCCTCGTGCTTTCAATTCCCTAGCGAAGAGAAACTGCCTCCCAACATCTACTGGCTCAAGGTGCTCAAGAATTTACATGTTTAATTTAGACCATCCCTCATTCTTTGAGACTCCAGAGCGTATAATCTACTTGATCTTTCCTCCATAGAACAATTCTCTCACCCAGAAATCAGTCTAGTTAACTCTCCCTCTAGCTGCTCTTCCTCTAGGGCAAGTGTATCCTTCCTTTATGTACTGACACCAAAACTGCCCACAGTTTCCAGTTTGGCCTCACCAATGTGCTGTATGATTGGAGGAAGATTCTTCTATACTCAAATCTCTAACAAAAGCTAGCAAACCATTTTCCTTCCTAATTGCTTTGCAATATCTGCACAATTATGTTCTTTAATTCATGCGCAAGGGCATCCAGGATGAACACTTGAAAAGGAAAAAATTACAGAGCTATGGGGAAGGAGCGGGTGACTGGGACGAATTGGATAGTTCTTTCAGAGACCTGGCACAATGGAGCAGATGATCTTCTGTGCTGCATGATTCCACAACTCGAGACACTAGTGGCTGGAGGGATGCCTTTCAGGGTGATATCAACAACGAATGCTCCATGAAGGGATGGGTTCTTGTCAGTCTGCTTTTACATCCGCATCCTCTTCCATCCTGACACTTTCCACTTCTACTCAGCGCAAGTTGTCATTGGTACAGATGTTTAATCCGCTTTTTAATATCAACTAAAGAGAAAATGGTGCAGGTTATTACAAGTTTGTCTGTCAAATACCAAGTGTTCAGATAATGTCAGTACAGCTGGCTTGAGATTATGGTAAATTTTAATAGTCTTAACGCAAATACTGCCTGTCTGCCACTTTAAAATGTCAAATGGGCTGTTCTGCCAGACTCCCAAGAGGTTCATGTTATCACATTTTAATATAGAGTACCCGTAGCCTTTTCTTCCATAATTGCTTTGAACCTATTGTTTGTGCCCTTGCATCTAGTATTAAACATCTGGTGTTATTAAATTACTTTAATAAAATGAGCCCATTTCATTTGGGGGTGGGGTGGGTGGGAAGCGATTTTTGCAAATAACCTGAATACAAAATGAATTTGGAAAAAGCCCTTTCCACAGTAGTCCTTTCCACCCTTTGTAGTGATATTTAGATACCCTTTTCCATATCAATAAATATACATTTAATCCCAGATTTCAATTTTGTACTTATAAGTTTGATTAAATTTAATTCTGAAGGAAGAGCATTTCTTGAGATTTCAACAATAACCTATTTTATAAATTGTATAAATGTATCTTTAATGTAGCAAGGTGTCTGATTAAAATCAAGCCACATTGACAATATTAGGACAGGTGATCAAAAGCTTGATGAAGCAGGTAGGTTTTGAAGAGCATCTTAAAAGGAGAGAGGCAGAGAGATTTAGAAAGGAAATTACCTCAGTGATTGAAGCGAATAGTATAGATGCATTGAAGAGACAGCAAGATAAACAAATGAGGGAGTGGAGGGTTATGATAGATTTAGATGAGGAAAGATGGCAGGAGGCTCAGGCAATGCATAAACATGAGTTTGGACTGGTGGAGCTGAATGGCCTGTTTCTGTGCCAAAAACCCTATGAGTTCCAGATCTTGGGGACTAAGCAGCCGAAGGCACAGATGCCAATTGCAGAGTGAAGAAACTTTTTAAAATTCACTTACGGGATGTGGACATCACTGGCTAGGCCAGCGTTTATTGCCCATCCCTAATTGCCCTTGAGAAGGTGTTGGTGAGCTGCCTTCTTGAACCGCTGCAGTCCATGTGGTGTAGGTACACCCACAGTGCTGTTAGGGAGGGAGTTTGAGGATTTTGACCCAACGACAATCAAGGAACAGCGATATATTTCCAAGTCAGGATGGTGAGTGGCTTGGAGAGGAACTTCCAGGTGGTGGTGTTCCCATGTATCTGCTGCCCTTGTCCTTCTAGATGGAATGGTCGTGGGTTTGGAAGGTGCTGCCTAAGGAGCCTTGGTGAATTCCTGCTGCGCATCTTGTAGATTGGGGATACACAAAGCCAAAATTGGGGGAGCATGGATTATTGGGAGTGTTGGAGGCATGATGGAGATGAGAGATAGGGTTGAGGCCATGGAGGGGTTTGAGAAGAAAATTTTTTAAAAGTGAGGCTTCATGTTGATGTAGGCAAGCACAGGTGATAGTGTGACTGAGGACACGGGGGCAGGGTTTTGGAGTTTAGTGGTACAAGGAAAATGAGTGCAAGATTGGTGGGTTTTTTACCCCCTTCGTGCATGATTTTTTTCCCCCATGCATGATTTACTTTAACCTTTTCTCTGTTCTCTGCCCTGCACAATGTTAAATGGTGGTGGGGGGTTGGGGGGGTGGTGGTTGGGGGGGGTGAGGGGTGGGGGGGTGGCTGTTGGAGATGTGGAAGTGGAGTTAAAATTTGAGGATGACTAATCACCTACTTTGTGATGCTTAAACACAAATTGTTGGCCATTGCCTTGGTTTGGGAATGCTGAGGCAGACCATGAAATCTATCCACTTTGCAAATATAATGAGAAAAAGCTATTTTACCTAGTCAAACTCATTCCTTCCATGGGTCACAAAGTTACTTGACTGGGGACACTGGCCATAATGTTTTGGCTGACTCAAGCATTGACTGGGGCTGGACTGTTCGAGGCAGGAGGTCCTGCAATCATATAACCTCCAGAATTACATCGCACCACCTTTGAAAGCCTTAGGAGTAACCGCAAGTTAACTGGTCATTCTCACGTTGTGCGAGCGAGCTTGCTGTGTCCAAAATGGCTGCCATGTTTCATATATTACAAAAGTGACTATGCTTCAAATGCTTTTGAAGCACTTTGGGACACCCCAAGGTTGTGAAAGCAGCTATGTAAAGCTTTGCGACACATTCTCTGGCAAATTGAACTGCCTGTCTCAAATCTTGCCGAATATTGTCCAGTTTTATGCTTTTATTACTCTGTGGTGTGAATGTATGGGAGTTGTTTGGAAGTGGTTGCCTTCTGTGAAAGGTGAAGCTGTGTTGCTACAAGGAATGTAATCATATCAGCTAATGCATCTGATCCCTTTTTAAGTGTTCCTTATCTCTATGCATTAATTGCTGAACAAGAAGTTCAAAGTGCAATATAATGAGATAGTAATTGTCAATACAATGTGAGAAATACCACAATAAGAGTTGATGCAATCTGATTGTGGTCAGGACAGTGTAGAGGGAGTTTTATTCTGTATCTAACCTGAGCTATACCTGCTCTGGGAGTGTTTAATTGGACAGTCAATGTGAAGTAAGAGTAGGAGGCACCTAAAGTTTTTGTTTCATTACAGATATAGTTGCCGTCACAGTCGAGTAACATTTGTGCCACAAGTGCCAGGCAATAACCATCTCCAGAGAGAATCTAACCATCTCCCATTGACATTTAGTAGCATTACTATTGCTGAAATCCCCCTCTATTAACATCTTGGGAATTACCACTGACCAGAAACTTAACTGGGCCAGCCATGTAAATTTTGTGACTACAAGAGCTGGTCAGAGGCTGGGAATTCTGTGGTGAGTAACACTTCCCAAGATGCTCCCCAAAACCTGCCCACCATCCAGGAGTGTGATGGAATACTGTCCACTTGCAAGGAAGAGTGCAGCTCCAAGTCCAACATCATCCAGGACAAAATAACCCACTTGATCGGCACCCCATCCACACCTTAAATATTCACTCCTTCTACCATCAACACACAATGGCAGCAGTGTGTATCATCTACAAGATGCACTGTAGAAATTTGCCTTTAACAGAGCCTTCCAAAGAAACAGCCTCAACCCCTAGAAGGACAAGGACAGCAGACTTATGGGAGCAACAACACCTGCAAGACCCCTCCAAGCCACTCACCAACCTGACTTGGAAATATATCGCCCATTCCTTCACTGTCACTGGGTCAAAATCCTGGAACTCCCTTCCTGACAGCACTGTGGATATACCTACACCACATGGACTGCAGTGGTTCAAGAAGGCAACTCACCACCACCGTCTTGAGGGCAAATAGAGATGGACAACAAATGCTGGCCTAGCCAACAATGCTCACGTCGTGAATGATTTGAGGAAAACAGAAGCAGTTGTACTGAGTTATGGTTAAAATTTGCTTCCAAATTGCTGTAATATATAATGAAATAACCATTTTAGTGTCTGTCAGCCTATTTATCAGCACTATCTCTATATAAAGGAGATATGGTTGATGCTTCATCTGTGGAAATCCTGTTGTATGTGTACTGTTTTATTCCTCTTTTATCTGATCCTGCATATAACACTGAATTAACTCTTCCGTTCATAGTTATGTTGCTTCAGAAAGACTTTTATTCCAAAAGGTATAAATGCTGCCATAACAAACCAATTTTTGTCCACCTCTTGCAGCTTTGTTTATCCTGTCACCATTCACTATTTATAAACCATTTTTTACCATTTCATTATAAGTAATGAACATAATAAATCTGCCCACCTTTATTGAGAATGTTGCAGACGTGTATTGACCAGAGAACAGTCTTGTAGCATAGAACCTTCCCATTCAGCCCACCATGTCTGTGCCAGCTCTTTGAAAGTGCTATTCAATATTTCCTTATGCTGCTGTACAATGTGTTTTCTCATGTTTACATATATTTGAGGTCAGTTTAGGTTAACACATTCTCCATTTGCTTTGCTTGCTTCACTCCTCTTGTTGCAAGCATCTCTTGCTATTAGTCATCTCCAGTTGTAGTGTATTTCAGTGGAAAGATTTTAGAAGGTGGGATGGTTTCGTGATGAAATCAAAAGAAGAGCCAGCTGTCAGCTGACGGTCGAGGAAGGGAAGTATATTTCCTTGGAGTTCAGAAGCACAAGAATAATGACCATGAAAGCAATCATTTGTTTTATATATTTGCTCACAGGATTTGAGCGACACTAGCAAGGCCAGCATTTATTGCGTAACTCGAATTGCCCTTGAAGGTAGTGATGAGCAGCCTTGTTGAACTGCTGTAGTCTACAGGGAAGATATTCCCACAGTGCTGTTAGGGAAGGAGTTCCAGGATTGTGACCTAGTGACAGTGGAGGAACAGCAATTGAGTTCCAATTAAGGATGGTGTGAGACTCAAAGGACAATTTGCAGGTAGTGGTATTCCTGCTCAGCTGCTGCCCTTTCTCTTCTAGGCATTAAGTGCTCACAGGTTTGGCAGGTGCTGTCGACGAGACCGTGGCAAGTTGCTACAGTGCATCTTATAGGTGGCACACGCTGCTGCGACTTGTGTTAGTGGTGGAGGGAGTGGATGTTTTAAGGTCATGGACACGCAATTAAATTAAGAGAGAGAGACAAAAGTAGCGAGAGGAAAATTGTAAGAAGGAAAAGCTGAGGCACTTCACGGCATTGGAAGTCCTGGAAAAGCATTAGTTAGAGGGTACAATGAATGATTTCAACACAGTTGAACTATTTGATGTGGTTCCTTGAGTTGGGGCCAGATTGAAAATATCTGAATCGTTAATAACATTTTGCATTGCGTTTATGGTGATAGAAAATAGCTTCTCTGTCTAGAGAGGAAAATCATGGCGCCATATTTCTTGGCAAATGTCTCCAACATCTGCACTGAAACTTGGCCACCTTACTCCTGGGAGTAGATAGAAGTAAGGAACTACTGTGACAAAATATATACATGTGTGTTCCTTTTAAGTAATTATTGTAAATCATGCATTTTCAGCAAATTTCAAGTCAGCTGATTTATTGAAGACATGGAATTTAAAATGTGAAATCCTCTAGGCTACTCCATATAAAACTATCATCAATGCATGCCCCAGAATTGCAGAACAGCAGGGTTCCTTCAGGAGCAACATTCTGTAATTTACTGAGAGAAAGATGAGCATTAAAATTTCATCAGATATCATTTTGGTACAAGGTTAGGCACCAAACAGCAAGAGCTTTCATTTGGTCAGTGCCACATATGTTTAATATTCCAAGCATCATTCTGCAGTGGTGAACTCAAATGGGCATTGTAGAGCTAGCCTTTTGAACCTGCTGAATGGAGTTGTAGCCAGTATCTGTGTCAGCCATAATTCAGCTGGAAGGTGGGGTCAACAACCACTCCACAAAATTCAGACTGTTCCCGGTGTAGTATGAAGAGATTGCTGTGCTTGGAGGTAAGACCTTGCAGATGAGACATTAAACCAAGGCACTGTCTGCCTCTTCAGGTGGATGAGAGCAATCCAATGGCTCTCTTTGTCCTGGCCGATTATTTAGCCCTCAACCAATATTACAAACAACAGATCATCTTGTTGTCATACCCCTACTTGTGGGAATTTGCTTCATGCGAATTAGCTGCCGTGTTATATTACAAACAGTAACTGCACTTTATATAGTATTCCATTGGCTATAAGAGTGCTTTGGGCTGTCCTGAGGTGGTGAAAGGTGCTATATGAATGCAGGTCCTTTTTTTTCTTTATCCTGTCTCGGAAACATAACATGCAGCAGCAATGATTGACTTGTAACAATCATGTAAGGTCGACAAATGTAACTGCCATTTGATGTCTCTCATACTTTTTGGTTTTGTTTGAGGGAGGAATGTTGGCTTGGGTCTCTCCTCAAATAGTCACTCGGTATCTAGAAATGTCTCCCTAAATCATTGGAAAAGTTAGATATAGCTTGGTTAAACGTCTCATCCAAAAGCTGGTATATTTGACAGTGCAGCTATCCTTCATTGTTGCACTGTCCAGCCCATGTTTTATGCTCAAAGTCCTGGAGTGGGACTTGAACACAGCTTGCTGACCCAGAAGAAAGAATGCTATTGACTGAGATAAATGTTAGGTTAAGCCAAATTTAAGCTGTGAACTGGAATTGTTGTTCTTGTGGGATTTTAGAGAGTGTAGGGAGGGGGAGTTCAAACAAGAACTGCAGATTAGTATAGTTTTCACTTTTGGACATTGGAAAATGTAAGTTAGAGATTTTTTAAAAACTTAATTCTCAGGATGTGGGCTTCGCTGGTAAGCAACTCTTCCTCCAAGCTGCAGGGTGAGTGGCTGAGCAGCTATCAGGATTTGTTTTTACATCGGTTCATTGGATGTGGGGATTGCTGGCAATTTATCTCCCATCCCTAACTGCCCTTGAAGATGATAGTGAGTCGTTGTCTTGAACCGTTGCAGTAGGTATACTCAGTGCTGTTAGGAAGGGAGTTCCAGGATTTTGACCCAGCAACAGTGAAGGAATGGCTATTATAGTTCTAAATCAGGATGGTGTGTATCTTGGATGGCAATTTGGTGGTGGGTTTTGCATGTGCTGTGCAGAGCACAAACGGGCTGCGTACAAGTAACAGTTTCTTCAAGAAATATGTTTGGCTGTGCAGGGCAACAAGGGGCCGTTCATAGCTCAGGGAAATTAGATGGAACTTTGCTAACGAGGCCAGCATTTATTGCTGATCCCTGGCAAGGTGGTGGTGGGCTTTTCTTGTGAGCTGTTGCAAACCATGTGGGAATTCTCCATCCCCCTTGCAGTGGTTTGATACAATCCAAGTTGGGGGAGGACTTGCTCAGCTATATTTTTCTGTTACATCCAGTATGAATTATTAAAACTGAACTATGTGAACAAGGGCAGTGATTCTATCTTTCAGTTAAGCAATGTTGAAAAGGTGCAGCTAATTATTTGCGGAAAAGAATGTGTAGAATTGCAGAACCAGAGTAGTTACTAGTCCAGTAGCAAAACTATTGCAGTATGGGTATGGTAGTAGCATGTAACTGGAATAGTAATCCTGAGAACATATATTCAAATCTCACAATTGCAGTTTTGAGAATTTGAATTCTGTTTAGTTAAGTATGGAAATAAAAAAACTGATATCAGTGGCTGTAGAGCTTTGAATTGTCGTTTAAAAACTCGACTGGTTCTGACCCTGAAGGAAAGGCTTGGCCTATATGTGACTCCCGTCCCACATTGACATGGTTAACTCTTAATTGCACCCTGAAGTAGACAAGCTATGCAGTTGTCAAACTTCTACAAAGAATTACAAGAATAAAACTAGGCCTTGCAGCACCGAGTGAATCACTGCACAGGCTGAAGTTGTTCACTAACGCACTAACTTCTCAAGGGCGTCGTGGGCTGGGCAGTAAATGACGGCCTTGCCAGCAGCACCCATGTACCAAGGATTTTTTTTTTTAACAAGAAATTTATTTTGGCAGGATGATTTATATCCAACTAGAATTTATTAAGAAAATCTGCCCCTGTAGTTGAAGAATAGTGAGAAACTGAGAATTTTCACAGTCTAGCGAGAGGAAATAAAAAGTAGCAAGGTTAAACAAATTTAGCTTCAAGTGAAACATTTATTAGTGACTCCAAGACAAATGAAATGGTTATTGTGTTAATTCTTTAAGTGCCATTTTATTCTTTTTAATATGCAGTAAATCAAACTCTTAAGAGATTGTGTTTTTTTTTTGAGGGGATGGTGTTGGTGTGCAGCGGCTTTGCAGCTTCCTAAGTGTACAAATGAATCAGGGTCAGTGCTGGCTGAATGTGGCTTGAGGTGAAAGAATGTTGAGTAGTGTTTGGGAATGACTCCAGTATAAAATAAGTTTAAACCTTGAACTGTACTTTTTCTGGCTTAGTTGCTTAAACAGGAAGCTGCAAAATAGAATGAAATATGTGACAATAAAATGTTACACTTTAAAAGCTGACAGTATAACAGACTTAATGTATTCATTAATTTCAAATTTATTTATTACTGTCTGCGCTAGTCTCCAACAAAGCAGGAGGCTAATAGAAAGAACTCCCCAGATAACAAGAAATGTAGACAACGAACAATAAAAGACAGATTAATAGTTACTTGCGAAGAGTGGAGCACTCCAAGTGGCTGCCTTGTGAATCATACACATTTAATTGTGAATTATACTCAAATTTAAAGTTGGTACAAGCACTGGCGTGCCACTCAGCTCAGATCTGCAAACACTTCCCAAACTCTACAATGGATTTTTTTTTATTACATTTGTACATGTCTATTAACAGAGGGAATGATTTTCACTTTCCTGGCTGAGTAACAATGATTCACTGAAAAATAAAAAACTCAGCCCACTGGAGTGAAATAGTTAAAGAATTCTTGATATTCGGCTACATTCCAGAGTTCATTTTGACAACATGCTGTCTCTTTTTCTCTCATGCTCTCTCTCTCTCGCTGTCACTTTCCCCCTTGCACTCACTCTTGCCCTATCTTTACCCAACCCCACTCCACACCTACCCTTGAGGCACTGAGGTACCTTGTAGCTAACCAGATTCCCAAGCTTGCTAATTTAAGCTAAGCCATCATGAGACAAATGAGAATTCCACAGCAAGTAATTCAATGATCAAAACATTGATTCTATCTTGGTCTGTCTATCTAGAAAGAACTTAAACCCCTAACTCTATCCAATGAGTTGAAAGCTATCCCAAGGATTTTGCTTCTATTATCTTATTGGGAAATCCTCTTCAAATGTTGATCACTCTTTGCATAAACAACTTCCTGAGTGAGATATTTATAGTAGAGGAAGAAACTAGCATTCCAGAAACCCAAGGAAATTAATATTAAATCAGGCCCATGGAATCAGCAAAATAAGACTAAGCAAGATAACGGTATTGAGGAAAATAAAGAGTGACAGATACCCAGGACCAGATGGTTTCTATCCCAAGATCCCTATCAAAGTAGGTGAGAACATTACAGATGCCCAAATAATTTTCCAAAATTCTCTCAATTTGGGGGAGCTGTTCCTTTTTAGATTGGAAAATTGAGCATGTCACAACACCATTTAAGAAAACCGGGGAATTATAGACTACATAGCTTAACATTTGTTTTGAAATTACTGTATAATTAAGGATCAGTGATTGAATATCTTGAAAATTTTCAGTTGATCAGAGAGACCCTGTATGCTTTTGTAAAGGGTAGATCATGCCTGACACATCTAATTTAAATTACAGGTGACTTATAGTGGACAGGGGAATGTTATTTATATGGAATTCTAGATGGCATTTGATCCAGTCTTTAATAAGAGACTGTTAGCTAAAGTTGAATCCTGTGGATTTGAAGTAAATTCTTGACCAGGTTAGTAAATTGGATGAGAGGAAGGAGACAGAGTAGGGATAATGGGTGTGTATGCTAATTGGCAGGGTGGTGTCACACCAGGATATGTTTAAGGCCTTGATTATTCACTGGATTTATTAACAACTTAGATAATGGGATAGAAAGCTGCATATCCACATTTGCCAATGATGGGCAGCATTGTAAGTAGTGAAGATGGAACATAAGATGTCAAAATTGTGGCAAATGGATGTCAATGGTTGATAGCTCTGGAATTATGACTTTGCCTGCTCAATAAATAAGTGGATTCTCCCTGGGACAAGGAGGAGAAGAAAAGTGTGAAATACAAGGGGTATAGCTAGAGAAGTGAAGTTTGAACACATGACAGCTAATTAGTTGTCCTAGCCTTAGTCGACACCAATCTTTTACACATTCCTTCATAGCCACTGGATCAAACCAATGTCATTTATTCTTTAGGATGTGGGTTTCACTGGCAAGGCTGACATTGTTACCCATTCCTAATTGCCCTTGAGAAGGTGGTGGTAAGCTGCCTTAGTCATGTCAGAGTTATACAGCACAGAAACAGGCCCTTCAGCCCACTGTGTCCGTGCCAGCCGTCAAGCACCTATCTATTCTAATGCTATTTGCCAGTACTTGGCCTGTAGTCCTGTATGCTACGGCATTTCAAGTGCTCATCTAAATACTTAAATGCTGAGGGTTCCTGCCTCTACCACCCCCTCAGGCAGTGTGTTCAAATCCCCTCTAAACTTCCTGCCCCTTACCTTAAATCTATGCCCCCTGGTTATTGACAACTCCGTTAAGGGGAAAGGTTTCTTCCTATCTATGCCTTTCATAATCTTGTATACCTCCTTTCAGGTCCCCCCTCAGCCTTCTCTGCTCTAAGGAAAACAACCCCAGCCTATCCAGTCTCTTCATAGCTGAAACGCTCCAGCCCAGGTAACATCCTGGTGAATCTCCTCTGCATCCCCTCCAGTGCAATCACACCTTCCTATAGTGTGGCGACCAGAACTGCACACAGTACTCCAGCTGTAGCTTAACTAGCATTTCGTACAGCTCCAACATAACCTCCCTGCTCTTATACTCTATTCCTCGGCTAATAAAGGCAAGTATCCCACATGCCTTCTTGCCCATGTTATCTACCTGTGCTGCTGCATTCAGGGATCTATGGATATGTACACCAAGGTCCCTTTGATGCTCTGTACTTCCTAGGGTCCTACCATTCATTGTGTATTCCCTTGCCCTGTTAGTCCTCCCAAGATGCATCACCTCACACTTCTCAGGATTAAATTCCATTTGCTACTGCTCTGCCCAACTTACCAGCCTATCTCTACTGTGCTGTAATCTAAGGCTTTCCTCCTCAGTATTTACGACACCACCAGTTTTCATGTCATCTGCGAATTTACTGACCATACCTCCTATATTCATGGCTAAATCATTCAGGTACACTACAAACAGCAAGGGTCCCAGCACCAATCCCTGTGGTACACCACAGGCTTCCAAACACAAAAACAACCTTCGACCATCACCCTCTGTCTCCTGCCCCTAAGCCAATTTTGGATCCAAATTGCCCTGGATCCCATGAGCTCTTACTACCTTGACCATTCTCCCATGTGGTACCTTGTCAAAAGCCTTACTGAAGTCCATGTGGACTACAACAACTGCACTACCCTCATCTACACAACTAGACACCTCCTTAAAAAACTAAATCAAATTTTAGACATGATCTCCCCCTGACAAAGCCATGCTGACTATCCCTGATTAATCCCTGCCTCTCCAAGTGGAGATTAATCCTGTCTCTCACAATTTTTTTCCAATAGTTTCCCTACCACTGATGTTAGAGTCACTGGCCTGTAATTACCTGCTTTATCCCTACAACCCTTCTTGAATAATGGTACCACATTCGTTGTCCTACAGTCCTCTGGTGCTTCTCCTGAGGCCAGAGAGGATTTGAAAATTAGTGTCAGAGCCCCTGAAATCTACCCCTTGCCTCACAAAGCAACCTGGGATACATCTCATCTGGGCCTAGGGATTTATCCACTTTTTTAAGTATGCTAATACTGCCTCCCTTCTAATGCTAATTTGTTCAAGTATATCACAGTCCCCCTCCCTGATTTCTACACCTACATTATCCTTCTCCATAGTGAACACAGATGAAAAGTAATCATTTAAAACCTCACCTACATCCTCTGGCTCCACACACAGATTGTCGCTTTGGTCCCTAATGGGCCCTACTCTTCCCTGGTTATCCTCTGCCCTTAATAATATTTATAAAATGCCTTGGGATTTTCTTTTATCTTGCTCGTCCAGTGTTTTTTCATGCCCCCTCTTCGCTCTAATAATTACTAACCTAAGTACTTTACACTTTCCATACTCCTCTAGGGCTTCTGCTATTTTCTGCCACAAGCCTTCTTTTTCCTTATCCAGTCCTCTATATCCCTTGACATCCAGGGTTCCCTGGACTTGTAGGTCCTACCCTTCTTGAACTGCTACAGATCATGTGGTGTGGGTACACCTACAGTGCTATAAGGGAGGGAGTTCCACTATTTTGACCCAGTGACCGTGAAGGAATGGTGATATATTTTTCAAGTCAGGCTGGTGAGTGGCTTGGAGGGGAACTTGCAGGTGGTGGTGTTCCCCTGCATCGGTTGCTCTTGTCCTTCTAGGTGGTAGAACTTGTGGGGTTGGAAGATGCTGTTGAAGGAACCTTGGAAAATTGCTGCAGTGCCTCTTGTAGATGGTACACTCTAGTGCTACTATGCGCTGGTGGTAAAGGGAGTGAATGTTTAATGAGATAGATGGGGTGCTAATCAAATGAGCTGCTTTGTCCTGGATTGAGTGTTGAGTGCAGCTCCATTCAGGCAAGTGGAGAGTATTCTATCACACTCCTGACTTGTGTGTGAGTGAAGCTAAAAATTCTTCTCTGCCACAGTCAAAATGATACTAAGATAACTGTGTGCATACCTGATCTCTGTCCTACTTCCATTTATGAGGAATTTTATCTTCCCGCCCTGTGGTTAGGTCACATTTTACTTCCAGGGAATTATTAATTTATATTTCAGTTTATAATATTCTTTTCATTTTTATTCATTTTTGAAGCTTAGAAATGACTTTGTCTAATGCAAATAATTCCTCAGTCTCGCTTCTGAGTCAGAAGGCTGGGGGCTCAAGCCCAGCTCCAGAAAAACCTACTTGACTTCGGCCTCACCTGTCATAGATGCATCTGTCCATGACAGTATTGGTAGGAGTGACCACTACACAGTCCTTGTGGAGACGAAGTTCTGTTTTTTCTACTCAAAACAGGGCATCCATGAGACACTGTGGGCCATTAGCAGCAACAGAATTATATTCAACCACAATTTGCAACCTCATGTCCTGGCATATCCCCCACTCTACCATTACCATCAAGCTGGAGGATCATCCCTGGTTCAATAAAGAGTGCAGGAGGGTATTCTAGGAACAGTATCAGGCATACCTAAAAATGAGCTGTCAACCTGGTTAAGCTACAATGCAGGACTACTTACTTGACAAACAAAAGCAGCAAGTGATGGACAGGGCTAAGCGATTCACAAACAATGGCTCAGATCTAACCTCTTGTCGTCCTGTCACATCCAGCCATGAATGATGGTGGACGATTAAACAACTCACTGGAGGAGGAGGCTCCACCACTATTCCCAGCCTCTATAACGGGGGAGCTCAGCACATCAATGCAAAAGATGAGGCTGAAGCATTTACTACAATCTTCAGCCAGAAGTGCTGAGTGGATGATCCACCTCAGCCTCTTCTGGAAGTCCCCAGCATCACAGATGCCAGTCTTCAGCCAATTCGATTCACTGCATGTGATATCAGGAAATAGCTGAAGGCACTGGATACTGCAAAGGCTATGGGCCCTGACAATGTTCCAGCAATAGTACTGAAGACTTGTGCTCCAGAACTTGCTGCGCCCCTAGCCAAGCTGTTCCAGTACAGCTACAACACTGGCATTTACTTAACAATATGGAAAATTGCCCAGTTATGTCCTGTACACACACAAAATGGGACAAATCCAACTCGGCCAATTACTGCCCCATCAGTCTACTCTTGAATTGCCCAGTTATGTCCTGTACACACACAAAATGGGACAAATCCAACTTGGCCAATTACTGCCCCATCAGTCTACTCTTGAATTGCCCAGTTATGTCCTGTACACACACAAAATGGGACAAATCCAACTTGGCCAATTACTGCCCCATCAGTCTACTCTTGACTCCTTCCATTACTTTACTGAGGAGTCATCAACTTGCTATCAAGTGGCACTTACTCAGCAATAACCTGCTCACTGATGCTCAGTTTGGGTTTTGCCAGGGCCACTCAGCTCCTGACCTCATGTAAGCCTTGATCAAAACATGGACAAAAGAGTTGAACTCCCGAGGTGAGAGTGACTGCCCTTGACATCAAGACAGCATTTGATCGAGTGTGGCATCAAGATGCCCTAACAAAACTCAAGTCAATGGTAATCAGGGAAAACTCTCCGCTGGTTGGAGTCATACCTAGCACAAAGGGAGATGGTTGTGGTTGTTGGAGGTCAGTCATCTCAGTCCTCAGTCATTGCTGCCAGAGTTCCTCAGGATGGTGTCCTAGCCCAGCCATCTTCAGCTGCTTTATTAATGACCTTCTGTCTATCATAAAGTCAGAAGTGGGGATGTTCACTGAAGGTCACACAATGTTCAGCACCATTTGTAACTCTTCAGATACTGTCTTTGTCCATATGCAGCAAGACCTGGACAATATCCAGGCTTGGGCGGACAAGTGGCAAGTAACATTCACACCACACAAGTACCAGACAATGAGCATCTCCAACAAGAGAGAATCCAGCCATCTCCCGTTGACATTCAATTGCATTACCATTGCTGAATCCGTCACTAACAACATTCTGGGCATTACCATTGACCAGAAACTGAACTGGACCAGCCATATGACTTTTGTGACCATCTACAAGATGCATTGCAGCAACTCACCAAGGCTTCTGAGACAGCACCTTCCAAACCTGCAACCTCTACCACCTAGAAAGACAAGGGCATCAGAAGCATGGGAACATCACTATCTGCAATTTCCCCCTCCAAGCCAAACACTACCCTGACTTGGAACTATATCATTGTTCTTTCACTGGCGCTGGGTCAAAATCCTCGAACTCCCTCCCTCACAGAACTGTGGTGTACCTACACCACATGGACTGCAGCAGGTCAAGAAGGCAGCTCACCACCACCTTCTCAAGGACAATTAGGGACGTGCAATAAATGCCGGCCTCGCCTGTGGAACTCACATCCTGTGAACAAAATTTTTTTAAAAATCTCCTCATATAATTGAAGCTGATACTGCAGTGCAGGACTAAGGGAGTGCTGCATTGAGAGGTGGTGTGCTCTGAATGAAATGTCTATACCAAGTCTGTCTACATCTGCGGTCAGATGTGAAGGATTCCCCAACACCAGTCAGAAAATAAGGAAGAGTTGTTTTTGATATCTTGGTCAATGTTCCTCCCCCACAAAACACATTATAAACAGAATAACTGGTTGGGGCCTGCATGGGTTATCTTTGCATTGTGGTGGGGGCTGGGGTGAGGAAGAATTTATTTTTTTAATGCTGCCCAAAAGATCATCCATTTTGAGAAAGTGAAGTGGGTGTTTGTGAGAGGCAGGAAAGACAGAAGAACGAAAGAACAAAATGCAATTTCTATTCTGCCTTTAAAACAATCTAAGAATAGCCAATGAAGTACTTTTGGAGTGTAGCCACTGTCGTAATGTATTGAAATATTTTTATATCAAAGCTAAATGTTGTTGTATCACATCTGACCCATCTAAATGAGGCGTTGGTGGCTGCTATTCATACTGCGGGCGAGTTCTCAGCTCTGGTGGGACATATTCCTGGAGGTTTCATCACATTGAGCACCTTTTCTCTAACTGCCCCACCCAGCCAGACAGCTTTTTTCTTACCCCTCCTTTCATCTCCAATATTATTATAACTGATTAAATGAAAGCGTTCAAAGAAAATTGGGGGGGCGGTGGTGGGGGAGAACACACTTTTTTGGCTAATGCTCCTATGATTTAGTGTCCTGGAGATTAATGTTTAATTTCGGGAGACTCCAGGGCAATCCTGGAGGGTTGGTAAACCTCTATTGCAGGGACCCATTGAAAATCTAAGAACATTAAAAACATAAATAGGAGCTGGAGTAGGCCGTTGGTCCCTTTTGTGACTGTTCTGCCATTCAATAAGATCATGATTGATCTAGCTCACCTCCACTCTCCTGCACTATTCCAATATCCCTTAATTCCTGTAGTCCCTAAAAATCTATCAACTTCTCTTTTGAATATACTCATTGAGTCAGCATCCATTGCTTCCTGAGGTGTAGAGAATTTCAAAGATTTACAACCATTTTGAGTGAAGAGATGTCTCCTCATAGTTCTCAATGGCTGACCCCTAATCCTGAGACTGTGACCCCATGCTGTAGATTCTCCGATTAGTGTACAAAGGTCATCTTTGATTCTTATGTGATGCAGTGAGGCATTAATTTCAGTGGCCCGAGATATCACAGAGGAGGAAAGGTGTGTAGGACAGAGAGTACGGGTTGGTGTCAGGAGCCCTGATTTAAATCCTGCATATGTGTAAAGTATCCCTAACTAATAGGGTGAAAGGCTAAATACCCTCCTGGCTTGTTTTTATTAAAATTGCAAGTCTTAATTCAATTTTCATTTTGTGCTGCAGGTTTGCATACTCTAGCAAACCTTTAATATCTTAATGGAAATGATCATATCTTAATGATGTGTAATAACAGTTGTCAATTAATGATGGCTGTGCTGGAGGGGGTGTGGTGATGCTGCCCTTTATCTAATGGACTACGCAAGCAAGCCATGTTGTAAAGTTGCTTGGTTTATTAGCTGTCCCTTCTCATCTACCCAGCTTTGCCCAAAATAATGGGAAACGATGATGTGAGAAAGTGGTTGCACCTTATTACGTTTATTGAGTTACCCCCCCAGCACTTTTTATAACCCATGAATTACTATTTGAGGGGCAGTCACTTATGTAGGTAAGTGTGCCAGCTGCTTCATACTCAGCAAGGTTATTGAAAGAGTAAATAGAATTGTAGAGTATAGAAGGAGGACATTCAGCCCATATTGTCTGTTGGCTCCTTGAAATAGCTACCGATAAGTTGTCTTCCTCTGCATTTTCGTGAAATGTCCTGTACTTGTTTTCCTTTTTTGAAATGTAGTGGTTTGTGTGGAGCATTGTGTTAGGCCAAATACCTCTATTAAATCTCTTCTTAACCTCCTCCTGCTCTTAAGTTAAACCAAACTCAGCTTCTCCATTTGACATGAGGTGAGTTTTATTTTGCTGGTGTTGGTTGAAATTCCCCCCAAAAAAGTCTCACATCATCCCAACATTGATACGTATCGACCATTCTTTCATCGTCACTGGGTCAAAATTGGAACTCCCTCCTTAACAATGCTTTGGGTGCACCTACGTCACATGGACTGCAACGATTCAGGAAGGCAGCTCACCACCACCAGATGGATTAAACCCCAGAGTTCGGAAGGAGATAGCTGAAGAGATAGTGGAAGTATTAGTGGTGATCTTTCAGGAATCACTGGAGTCAGATAGGGTCCCAGAAGACTGGAAAATTGCTAATGTAACCCCCCTGTTTAAGAAGGGAGTGAGGCAAAAGACGGGAAATTACAGGCCAATTAGCCTGACCTCGGTCGTTGGTAAGATTTTAGAGTCCATTATTAAGGATGAGATTTCAGAATACTTGGAAGCGCATGGTAAAATAGGGCAAAGTCAGCATGGTTTCATCACGGGGAGGTCATGCCTGACAAATCTTTTACAATTCTTTGAGGAGGTAATGAGTAGGTTAGACAAAGGAGAGCCAATGGATGTTATCTACTTGGACTTCCAGAAGGTCTTTGACAAGGTGCCGCACAGGAGGCTGCTCAGTAAGATAAGAGCCCATGGTGTTAGAGGCAAGGTACTAGCATGGATAGAAGATTGGCTGTTGGGCAGGAGGCAGAGAGTGGGGATAAGGGGGTCCTTCTCAGGATGGTGGCCGGTGACTAGTGGAGTTCCGCAGGGGTCAGTGTTGGGACCACAACTTTTCACTTTATACATTAATGATCTAGATGAAGGAACTGAGGGCATCCTGGCTAAGTTTGCAGATGATACAAAGATAGGTAGAGGGACAGGTAGTATTGAGGAGGCGGGGAGAAGGATTTGGACAGGTTAGGAGAATGGGCAAAGAAGTGGCAGATGGAATACAACATGGGGGAAGTGTGAAGTCATGCACTTTGGTAGGAAGAATAGAGGCATAGACTATTTTCTAAATGGGGAGAGAATTCAGAAATCTGGAGTGCAGAGGGACTTGGGAGTCCTGGTCCAGGATTCTCTTAAGGTTAACTTGCAGGTTCAGTCAGTAGTTAGGAAGGCAAATGCAATGTTGGCATTTATTTCAAGAGGACTAGAATATAAAAGCAGGGATGTGCTGCTGAGACTTTATAAGGTTCTGGTCAGACCACATTTAGAATATTGTGAGCAATTTTGGGCCCTGTATCTCAGGAAAGATGCTCTGGCCCTGGAGAGGGTCCAGAGGAGGTTCATGAGAATGATCCCAGGAATGAAAGACTTAACATATGAGGAACGTTTGAGGACTCTGGGTCTATACTCAATGAGTTTAGAAGGATGAGGGGGGGATCTGATTGAAACTTATAGAATACTGAGAGGCCTGGATAGAGTGGACGTGGGGAAGATGTTTCCATTAGTAGGAGAGATCAGGTCCTGAGGGCACAGCCTCAGAGTAAAGGGAAGGCCTTTTAAAACAAAGATGAGGAGAAACTTCTTTAGCCAGAGAGTGGTGAATCTATGGAATTCATTGCCACAGAAGGCTGTGGAGGCCAGGTCATTGAGTGTATTTAAGACCGGGATAGATAGGTTCTTGATTGGTAAGGGGATCAAAGGTTACGGGGAGAAGGTAGGAGAATGGGGTTGAGAAACTTATCAGCCATGATTGAATGGTGGAGTAGACTCGATGGGCCGATTGGCCTAATTTCTGCTCCTGTGTCTTATGGTCTTACCATCTTTTCCAGGGGCAATAAATGCCAGTGATGCCCATATCCTGATTTTATTTTTAAAAGTGTAGGAATATTGACCAAGAGAAATCCCAGCTTTACTACATACACTCCAAGTGACCTTTCAAAGGTTGACCTGATTCATCAGCATAGACACCTGGAGCCTCTGTTAAATTCTCACTGAATGACGGTGTCTCTGACAATGCAACACTCCCTCAGCAGTGCCCAGGGTGTCAGATGGAGCTAAGTGTTGGGATGGGGGTTCAATCCCATAACATTGAGTCAGATTGAAGTGTCCTTCCAAATGAGTGAGGCTGATGTTCTGACCTTCCTGGCCATGAGTTCAGATTGTTAGTATAATATACAGAGGGTATGATGTTCCTCTTAATTGGCAAAAATGGTAAAAGCCTTGAGCATTTTTCACAATAGTGAATTTCTAAGCAATTCCTTCAAGACCAAACTACGCCATCAGGAGCTGGTGACGTCAATCATGCAGCCACAGTCAGATGCCATCAATTGAATAATAGATCTACGAACAGTCTCTCACCACGCTCACCTCTGTGATAATCATTCCAATCTATATGTTGAATGTAACTGGCCAGATAACCCCTCCACTTCACAAATTATGAACTTATTAGGTATCAGACGGTCAAACAGTAATAAGATAATGACTCAATAATCTGTTACAGTTGATAAAAGCAAAATACTGCGGATGCTGGAAATCTGAAACAAAAATAGCTGGAAAAACTCAGCAGGTCTGACAGCATCCGCGGAGAGGAACACAGTTAATGTTTCAAGTCCGTATGACTCTTCATCAGAACTAAGAAATATAGAAATGAGGTGAAATATAAGCTGGTTGAGGGGGAGTGGGACAGGTGGAGCTGGATAGAGGGCCAGTGATAGGTGAGGGCAAAGAAGAGATTGCCAAAGATGTCATAGACAAAAGGACAAAGGGGTGTTGACGGTGGTGATATTAGCTAAGTAATGTGCTAATGGTGACATTAAGCGTAGAAAGCAGGACAAGCAAGTGACAGATAGCCTTAGTGGGGGTGGGGTGGGGGGAAGGGATCGAAATAGGCTAAAAGGTAGAGATAAAACAATGGAAATACATTTAAAAATAATGGAAATAGGTGGGAAAAGAAAAATATGTATTAAAAAAATATTTAAAATTATAAATGATTGGAAAAGGGGGGATCGGAAAGGGCGGGGGATGGAGGAGAGAGTTCATGATCTGAAATTGTTGAACTCAATATTAAGCCCGGAAGGCTGTAAAGTGCCTAGTCGGAAGATGAGGTGCTGTTCCTCCAGTTTGTGTTGAGCTTCACTGGAACATTGCAGCAGGCCAAAACGGACATGTGGGCATGAGAGCAGGGTGAGGTGTTGAAATGGCAAGCGACAGGGAGGTCTGGGTTATGCTTGCAGACAGACCGTAGGTATTCCGTAAAGCGGTCACAGTTGATGTTGGTTGATGAATAAATATTGGCCAGGACACCGGGCGACAGTCCCTTGCTCTTATAGACAAGAAAACTGGAATGATTACAGTACCGAAAGGGGAACATTCAGTCCATCATATCTATGCTGGCTCTCTGCAAGACCAACTCCCCTTTTTCCTCCAGCCCTGTGGACTGTTTTTCCTTTTATCCTTTTTGAAAGCTATGAATCTGGCTGATCTCGCCACTCGCTGAGCAAAAATGTTTGTTGTTCTGTCGCCTTTGGTTCTTTTGGCCAGTCACCTGAAATTGGAGTCCTATGGTTCTCGACCATTCCATCAATGGGAATAGCTTCTCTCTACTCTGTGCAGATCCCTCTATCAAAACTCATTTCAACCTTTTCTTCAAAATAATGCCAGGTGATCTTTTACATTGACCTGAGATGGCAGAGGGGGTTTTGGAAGACGATCTCATTGAAAAGACCATTAGGTTTCATTACCTTCAAGATTTTTGCTTAAAGTATAGGGGGAGGGATGGGGGATATCGTCACAAATTAGCAGATATTGCAACGCTGCAACTGTGAAAGTACAGGAATAATTTCTGTAGTTTCCAGCAGCATTATGGTGATAAATAACACGTACTTTTATTTGTGGAACAATAATCATGTGATATAGTGACAAAATGGAACATCATTCAACAGTTTGTCTGAGAATTAAATAGAAGGCAACAGATGTTGTCAAGGTCTTGCAAGGCACTCATCCAATCTAGTGTCTGTGTTATCAACCACCAGAGTGAACCTCAGATTTGTGAGATTGGATTACTGCTTTAAGCTGACTGCCAGGGATCTTGATAGCGTTATATTGTGGTCAAAAAGCATTGCTTATTCAGACTAGAAGCTCCCAGCTTCAAACAATACTCTGTTCACGGAGTTAATTTCAACTGGGGCAATAGGTTGGCACAATCATGTGGCTCACTTGGGCTAGAGAAGGGGTAAATCAGTAAAGGTTCTGACACCTTTATTACCATCCAGCAATCAGTGCGTTGCACATGGACAGAATCAGGCTTGGCTGTGATGCCTCTTGTGGTTCAATAGCCTTTTGACACTCATGGTCTCAGCTGATGTTGGATGAGGGATAAATATTGACCAGGACACCGCCAAGAACTCTGTTGAAATAGTGCTGTGGGATCTTTTTACTTGCACCTGAGAGGACCTCCATTTACCACCTCCTCTGAAAGTTGGCGCCTCTCACTGTGCAGCACTCCCTCACGATTACACTAAGTGTCAGCCTGCATTGTATGCTCGAGGCTTTTGAATGGATCTTGCACTTAGAGGCAAGAGTACCACACACTAAGCCTTGACTGATGAGGTTAAATCTGTCCCCTCTGGTTAACGACACTGATGTCAGTGGAAAGCTTCTCCCTATCTATGTATGATTTTTAAAAATCATTCTTCAATGCAGAGTAGTACTTAACATTGTATGGCCCACTGGGTGTTGAAAGGACCTCTAGTAAAAGTGGCCATTTTTCTACATTAAGTAGAGAAAACTACACCACAAGTCATCATGGGTCATGTTGTGCACATCATCTAGACTGATTGCAATATGATTGTTGCATGAGTTTTAGGGGTGAGCTACCCAGCAGAGGAATGATACTGAAGAAGCAAATCAAATGAGGCACAGTTACATTTTAAGAAAAAAAATTATGGAGCAGTGGGGGAGGGGATGGTGGTGAAAAACTAGAAAAGTTTTCACAGACCCAGGGCTGGAAAGAAAAATTAGCGTCACCCACTAATTACCAGTGTCACCTGGCACCAGAGAAATTTGTATTTGGGCCTTTTTGAAAACTCAACCTGCTTCACGAAGTGAAAGGGAATTCTGTCTTTGGAAGCTTAACTCTGATTACTGCTGTGAAATCCTTGAACTGAATTGACATAAAATATGTTCAGCTGTATGAGGGCAGGCTGCCTGGAACACAGAAGGACTGTGTTGGCCAACAAAAGCAGGACTGTAGCTCGCCAAGATTTAGTGAAAGTCTCTTTGCTTTAGAAACAGCTCTCCCTACTGGTCAGACAAGAGAAGGGAAAATGCACTGCTCAGTTTTCAGACAATGTCCACAGATTGTGATTGGTTTCCCATTGACCAGTCGGTGAAAGAGATTGAGACTGATGCCTGAATAGTCAATGAGGCTATTATGCAAAGTGAGCTTGGCTACTCTGAAGGGAGTTGAACCTCTGTTTATACACAGAAAGAATTAACACCTAACCTCTAGGTTTCAGGTCATTGACTGATATTTGTTTTGAGATGGGGTTGCTTTCTTTGTCCTGCTCAAACAATCCACCCTTTTCCATGTGAATGTTTTTGTTATTTCCTTACTCACAAGCATTGAGTGTAGATGTAAATGGAAATTACATTTAACAGTAAGGTAGGGTGTGGGATTTAAATTATGATTTATTAAAAATCATACAATGGTTACAGCACCCAAGGAGGCTATTTGGCCCAACAAGCCCATGCTGGTTCTCAGCAAGAATAATTTTTAGTTAGTGCCACTCCCCTATTCCCCCATAGCCTTGCAAATTCTTTTCCCTTCTGGTGCTTATCCAATTCCCTTTGAAAACTTTGATTGAATTTGCCTCCACCACACTCTTAGGCAGTGCATTTCAGATCCTAACCACTTGCTGCTTGAACAGATTTTTCTTCATGTTGCCTTTGGTTCTTTGTGCCCCCTCATTCTTGACCTTTCTGCCAATGGGAATTGTTTCTATCTACTATGTTTAAGCCCCTCCTATTATTGAATATCTCTGTCAAATCTTCTTTCCTCCAGGGAGAATGATCTCAGCTTCTCCAATCTATCCATTGAATTGGCACAAACTCCCTTTTTTTAAAAGGTGAACTGTTGGCAAGACCCAGTCTTGCTGGTGGGTAAAGGTGGTTTTCAACATATTTGATTGCAATGGCCAATTTCACAAATGCAGGCTGAGGAACTGTAAACAGCAAGATTCTGATTTCTCTGTGTCACCAGTGAGTAGGGCAGCTGCAACTTTTATATGATTGGTCCAAATATTTGCAACACAGCACTCTTAATGTTTTATGGTGCCCAGCGTTTTTGTAAATGGAAGATCTCTTTAAAGAAAGAAGCAGAGATTCATCCATGAATTTGTTACCTCCAGACTCGATTATTCCAATGCTGTCCTGGCCAGCCTCTCTCCTTGCACTCTCTGTAAACTTGAGTTAATTCAAAACTCTGCCCAGATCCGAACGAACTCACACCAACCCCATTCACCATCACTTGTGTTCATTGAACTACATTGGCTCCAGGTTCAAAAATGACTGTATTTCAAAATTCTCATCATTCAAATCTTGATGTTCTCACACCCCATCTCAATAGCATCCTGCAGCCAGAGAACTCTCTGTGATCTCTATGCACAGCCTCTTGTGCATCCCCGATACTCACAGCTGTGGAGAATTCAGCTGCCTGGACCCTGACCCCTGGAATTCCCTCGCTAAACCTCTTTGCCTCTCTTTCTTCCTCTCTTTCTTCCTTTTTGTCTACCCTTTTTAAAATCTCTTTGACCCAGCTTTTGATCATCTGTTCTAATATTTCCTCATGTGTCTTGGTATTCATTTCATTTGGTAATCATTCTTGTGAAGCACCTTAGGAGGTTTTACTGCCTTAATGGCACTATATGAATGCAAGTTATTGCTGCTGAAGTTTCCGCCTTGAGACCAAGAAGGAAGCTTGTATTCATAAGAATGCCTTGCACATTTTCGGAAGGTCCCAACTTGTATTTGCTAGACCATGCAATTAGGAGTCAACCACATTGGAGTAAGGGTGGAGTCACATCCAGATAAAGAGAAGAGATTCCCTTCCCACAGGACATTAGGGAATTGGCTGGGTTTTTACAACAATTTGACAGCTTCATGGTGACCTTTGCCAAATGCCAATAATTTTTTATTTAACCAAATTCAAAATCTCTCCTCATGCAGCAAGGCCTGGACAATATCCAGGCTTGGGCTGACAAGTAACAAGTAACGTTCGTACCACACAAGTGTCAGGCAATGACCATCTCCAACAAGACAGAATCCATCCATCGCCCCTTGACATTCAATGGCATTGCCACTACTGAATCCGCCACTATCAACATCCTGGGGGTTACCATTGACCAGAAACAGAACTGGACTAGCCATGTAAATACTGTAGCTACAAAAGTAGATCAGAGGCTAGGAATTGTGCGACGAGTAACCCACCTCTTGACTCCCCAAAGCCTGTCCACTATTTATAAGGCACAAGTCAGGAATGTGATGGAATACTCCCCGCTTGGCTGGATGAGTCCAGCTCCCACAACACTTAAGAAGCTGGACACCATCCAGGACAAAGCAGCCCACTTGATCGGCACCACATTCACTCCCTCACCACTGACTCAAAGTAGCAGCAGTGTGTACCATCTACAAGATGCACTGCAGGGATCCACCAAGGCTCATTAGGCAGCACCTTCCAAACCCATGACCACAACCACCTAGAAGGACAAGGGCAGTAGAAAGATGGGAACACCACCACCTGGAGGTTCCCCTCCAAGTAACTCACCATCCTGACTTGGAAATGTATCACCGTTCCTTCATTGTCACTGGGTCAAAATCCTGGAGCACCCTTCCTAACAGCACTGTGGGTGTACCTACACCACATGGACTGCAGGGGTTCAAGAAAGCAGCTAACCACAAAGGGCAATTAGGGATGGACAATAAATGCTGGCCCAGCCAGCAAAGGCCACATCCCGTGAATGATTTTTAAAAAAACTTCACTTGGCAATGCTTGGGATGATTGGTTGCGTTAGGCAAGGTGGGAGAATAAGATTTTGCTGACAACATGTAAATACATCTGCTTGCAGAGGACCCATTGGAGGGGAATGTTCCTCCTTGCAGGACAAACACCACCAAATTCAGTAAGTCAACAAATGCAGAAATCTGATGCAACAAAAATCTGTTGACCTGTGGGCACCAAGTTTCCTTGTGCAGTTTTGTGTTTAACTGTTCTGAAGGGAGTAAAGCCATGTACTTGTATTCCAGGAGTCAATGAAGCTATACAGTTTCACACTTTCTAGGAGATTTATTGCAAAATTATTATGTTCAGCTACCAGTAATCATTAGTTTATATAAAAAAATACACAACACTGATATAGATGTCTTGAGGTTTTAATGAAACCAGTTTAGCTTTTCCCTTGTGGGAAATATGAAGTTATTTATGAGCATTGGAAACAAAATAGAATCAGTTCTTGTTAAAGCATTAACTGTGGTGGGAGCTGGTGCAGAGATGAAGCAAAGATATTTAGCGAAAGACAGCCAATAGAAATGACTAAAAGATGTGGAATTGTCAACAAGGCCTGGGTTTTTGAGTTTGTGCAGCTACACATTTCACTTTGCAATGGCATTATCGTGCTATTGAAGCCCTTGCATTTTTGTTGGAGAAGCACAAATAGAGAGAGCGTGGAATGTAAGATAAAAAGAACTTGTAATGAAAAAGCAAGATTATCAGTCACAAGACATCCCAAAGAGCTTTACTGCCTGTGAAGCATTGTTGTAATGTAGGAAACGCAGCAGCTAAATTGTGCACCGGAAGATCCCACAAGTGGCAATGAGATTTTGTTCTAATGATTTTGGTTGAGGAATAAATATTGCCCAGGATACTGGGGAGAACTCCCCTGCTCTTTGAAGTAGGGGCCGTGGGATCTTTTACATCACTTGCGAAGGCAGATGGGGCCAGCTTAACAGAATCTCAGAATTGTTACAACACAGGAGGCCATTTGGCCCATCGTGTCTGCACCGGTTCTCTGAATGAGCAACTCCCCTTGTGCCATTCCCCCATATTCTCCCTGCACATTCTTCCTTTTCAGATAACAACAGTCTATTTCCCTTTTGAATATTTCAATTGAATCTACCTCTACCACACCCTCAGGCAGTGCATTCCAAAGCTGCATGAAAAAGTTTCTCCTCGTATCACTTTTTTGTTTCTTTTACTAATTACTTTAAACCTGTGCCCTCTTTTCTTGATTTTTTTTTCGAGTGGAAACAGTTTCTCCCCATCGACTCCGTCGAGACCCCTCATGATTTTGAACACCTCTATCAAATCTCCGCTCAGCCTTCTTTTCTCTAAAGAAAACAGTCCTGACTTCTCCAACACATTAGTATCTCACCCAAATATAGCACCTCCAACAGTGCAGTACTCCCTCCTTACTGCACTGGCTCTGTTGTTAATGTTGAAATTGTGCTGCAGTTGAACACGTGCTTTACCTTGATAATCAAGCACAGCTGTTCCCGATTGGGGAAGGATTAGGGAATCATTGCAGGAGTATATAAACCAGTTCGCTCTGGGCGATTGGGAGAGTTTATGAATTTGCTTTGCTGTATTGGAAATAAACCTGTTTTAAGGTATATGCTTGTTCTTCCTTAACGTACAATAATTGGAATTAACACGTGTCAGCCTGGATTATATGATTAAGCTTCTGGAGTGTGACATGAACATTGTTCACAGTTTGAGCATTTTGTGCAAATAAGGCAATGTGTTTTTCTTTAAAAAGTTAAAAACTTGTATAATTTTATGGCAGCATAATGAGACTTGACCTTCAGATGTCACTGAGCCACTGTGATATCAACATGAGTAGTATAACTCATGGCACCACTGATTATAATCAGTCATAATTGGTGTAATTAAAAAGCGCCATGTTAATGAGGCTCAAAGCATGGCATTCCAAAGCCCAGCCCAAATTGATCCACTTTCTCACCAAGATCAGAATGTCTTCACGTCAAGTCAGTTAACTATGAGCTATCCCATCTTATGCTTTGTTTTGGAGCACACAAGAATTGTAGTGCTGACCATCACATCTCACATCATTTTTTAAAATCCCAAAACCCCCGAATGATATGTTTGATTAAGGTAATAATACAAGATTTAAATCCACCGTACCACAGTAAAGATCGGATTTAGTCCCATTGTCCCTTCTTTCTCCTTAAGTCTTCCATATTTTTCCTATTGATATATATGGAATTCTTTTTGAACATTACAATTGAATCTCTTTCTACCATTCTTTCAATAGGCAAATTCTAGATATCAACAACTCACTGAACTTCTCATCTGTTCCTTTTGCCAATTATTCTAATCTGGTTTCTTACCTTTCTAATGCTTTCTCCTTATTTACTACATGAAAGCCCATCGTAATGTTGAAGACCCCTATTAAACCTCCTCTTAACCAAGGACAACAATCCCAGCTTCTCCAGTCTTTCTACATTAGCTGAAATCCCTCATCCTGGTTCCATTCTAGTAAATTCCCTCTGCACCCTCTCCAAGGCCTTGACATTCTTCCTAAAGTGCGGTACTTGGAATTGGACACAATCCTCTAGCTGAGGCCTACCCAGTGATTTCTAAAGGGTTTACCTTAATTTCCTTGCTTTGGTGCTCTTTGCCTCTTTTTATAAAGTCAATGATCCCATGTACTTTTTAATAATTTTTTTTAATAGTTTTGTTTTAACTAGGGTAGATGTGTATAAACATCAACAACAAATTATTTTTATATAGCACTTGAGAATTGTGTCCCACCCATTTAGATGTTTCAGTTCTAACTTGCACACCATACAACATTGAGCGAAATGAGCAATGGTTGACTAACCACAAGCAAAGCAGCTCCTTGGGTGGCCAGGGTTTGACAAATGGGGCCCATATTCACACATCTTCACTTAATTCAAGATCAGAAAATGGTCTAATTTTTGGGGACCTCAATCCTGCCACTGTTTCCTTTGCTCTACCGCTGGTGCCGTGTTTTCAGCTGCCTCTGCCCTGAGCACTGGAATTCCCACCCTAAACTTCTCCACCTCTCTATTCTATCTCCTCCTTTAAGTCAGTGCTAACCTTTTATATCTTTGACCAGGCTTCTGGATCACCTAATCTCTCCTTATATGGCAGTGTGTCAAATATTTGTCTGAACATTCCTATGAAGTGCCTTGATGGTACTTTTAAAATTCTTTCATGGGATGTGGGTGGTGTTGGTCAAGGTCAGCATTTGCTGCCCATCCCTAATTGCCCTTGAATTGAGTAGCTTGCTAGATCATTTCAGAGGGCAATTAAAAGTCAGCCACATTGCTCTGGGTCTGGTGTTGCCTGTAGGCCAGGTAAGGGTGGCAGATTTCCTTCCCTCAAGGGCATTAGTGAACCAGATGGGTTTGTACAACAATCAATGATGGTTGTCATGGTCACTGTTACGGAGACTAGTTTTATATTCCAGATTTATTATTAATTGAATTTAAATTCCACCAGCTGCCATGGCGAGATTTGAACCCATATCCCCAGAGGATTAGCCTGGGCCTCTGGATTATTAACCCAATGACATTACCACTACGCCACCCTCCACTGTTAAAAACGCTATATAAATGCAAGTTGTTGTTGTTTGGGCTATCTGCCTTTTGGATATTTAAAGTATGAGTCATCCGTTTTTGTTTGTTTCGGTTGACCTTTAAACATTTATTTTTAAGTGTTGCCAATTTATATCGCCTGGGAGACAGTTTTGGAGGAGTTACTCGAGTCCATTAGTGTGAGAGAGTTGAATTAACATCCGTAAAGATGTAAGCATGACCTCGGGGGGGGTGTTTTAGCTCCAACTGTCTGAGTGTTAATTAATCTCCCTCGCACTGTTGGGACCAGCAGTTCCTTCATTGTGTCATCAGCACTTGCTTTTGGAACAAAAATAGTCTTGAAAAATTAGGATATCGTAACATGAGACAAGTTTGGGGCAGTTCCAGGACAGTTCCTCATGGCTGTGAATCAACAGCTCAAAACTGCACCTAATTCTATACTAATTGGCAGAAAACGCAATCTGTAGAGATGGCTGATGAAGGTAAGAAATATCAAGGTGGTGAATTATTTTGTGATTAAGACATGTTGGGGCCTTATTTTGTAATTAATTCTGCTGTACATGGCCTTGGAGTGTTTAATGGGACAGTATGTCTTTTCCAGTCCATTGCGGGGTTTTACTTGGAGCTGGTGTACTTCGTCACCACCTTTGTCCCTTCCGACAGGGCGTGCTTGGCCAGTTCCCCAGGTAGCAGCAGGCGCATGGCGCTCTGGATCTCCCGGGAGCTGATGGTGCTATGCTTGTTGTAATGGGCCAGGCAGGAAGCCTCGCCCACGATGCGCTCGAAAATATCGCTCACAAACGAGTTCATGATGCTCCTGGCCTTGGAGGAGATGGCGGTGTCGGGGTGAACCTGCTTCATCTCTTTGTAGATGCAGATGGAATAACTCTCCTTCCTTGACCTTCGCCGCTTCTTACTTGGCATCTAATCCGGTCTGACCCTACCCTGGGAATGTTTGGGGACAGTATGGAGGGTGCTTTGCTCTGTATCTAACATGTACGATAGCTGCCCTGGGAGTGTTTGATGGAACAATGTTGTGGGAGCTTTACTCTGCAACTATCCCGCTGTTTGATTTAAGTGTGTCTGATGCTGACTCTGTGGCAAAAGTACAACAGCGCTGGAGTTCTGCATTCAGTACAATGGGCATTCATCCTAGATATTCAGCTCCATGATGCATCACTCTGGGGAAGGGAAGAAAGGATATTTTCTTAATGCTCACACCTTATGAGCACTGAAAGAGTGTATTTGGGCAACAGCACAATGAAGAATAAAAATCTATCACTCGAGTGTCTAATAGGTAACTCTACATTGTGAACAGTTTTGCCTCCCCTTCCCTGTTCAACAGTCGTAGATTTGGGTAACCAAATTACTGGATGTAAATTAGATTAAAAATTGAAGGTGATTTCAGTAACAGTCCCTCCTAAACTCCCATAAATAAAATCCTCATTATGTTGCACTGCACACTGGTTCCACCTATTGTGAACATTCAACGTAATGAAGAGCATGGATTTTCAAAATGTCCATTTCAGATTGGTGCACCCTTTAAGTAGCAGGTCCTGAGGGTTTACAGTTATCCATGATTACATGCAGTTAGTCAGTTCATTGTATTTGTGGAATTGTAGAATTTCAGAATGAAAGCGGTCATCATGCAGCTCTGGAGTTATTTAATCCCGATTCCTTGCTCCTTCTGTTACCCTTAAATATTTTCTCCTTCATCTAATTCACAATTAGATGTCAACAATTGACTCAACTTCTGCAGTCTCTTGTGACAATATGTTCCACATTCTAAGAAACTTGTAGTAAAAAAAGGTCTTCCAACCCTCAGCCTCTATATTGACTGAAAAATGAGAGTGGGTGGGAGGAAGAAAGAAACGAAGAACTCCCAGTTCTACAGTGCCTTTTGTGACCTCAGTCCATTCCAATAAAGTACTTTTGAAGTGTACTCACTTGTAAGAAATGTGGCAGCCAAATTGCACACAGCAAGCTCCAACAGCCATGAGCTAAGGCACCAGAGAATCTGTTTCACTGATGTTGTTTGAGGCATACACGTTGAACTGGGAAGAACTTGAATGGGTTTAAAATGGCACCTTGATATACAGCTAACTTTTTATCCTTGAATTAATATGTTCAAAACTTACTACAAGTTCTTTTCTTCGCAAAGTCTTTCTGTTTCTAGCCCAGTTAACTTATCTCATCCAACTGAGGGGAGAAATCTGCTGCTCAAGGATGGGAGAAAATCAAGTTAAGAGTATAGGAAGGATCTGATTGAAATGTAGGCAATATTCAATGGTATAGGTATGGTAGATGGGGAATACTTTTGGAGTTATTTCAGCCCAGTGAGACAAACTATCAATTTAAAATAGTGAAAAGTTAATCTAAGTTGGATCTCTAGAGTTTCTTGTCATTCAAGTGTAATAATCTAATGGGTTAAGGCAGTAAACACTGCATTGGAGAACTTAAAACAGTGAATCACAGAATGATACAGCACACAGGAGGCTATCCTGCCCATCATGATTGTGTCAGCTCTTTGAAGGAGCTACCTAATTAGTTCCACTCCTCCTGCTCTTTCTCCATAGTCCTGCAAATTTTTTGCCTTTTCAAGTATGTATCCAATCCCTGTTTTGAAAGTTGTTATTGAATTTGCTTCCAGTGCTTTTCAAGCTGCATGATCTAGATCATAATGACCATTGATCTAAAGTGAGGGAGTTGCGAGTACTGGGAGAGAAAATCATTGGGCCAATAGGTTAACTTTTCCTTCCATTCTTATTTTCAGTGTTGAGCCAGAGGAGGAGATGACACTGGATCCAGTCATTGCTGCCCCTCTGATTTTAACATGGCTGAACTTTGTGTGGGACTAAATAGCATCCCTAGCTCTTGTGCTGCTTGCATTGTTGCTGCATGCTCTATACCAGCAGTTCTAGATTGTGAACTCTCCCTTCTCAGTGTAATATGTTCTTAAACTAGCTGTTGGGGAACAAGTCTTTGTTTTAGTGGGAGCATTCCTGCCTGGGAGCCAGAAGGTTCAGGATTCAAATCCCACTGTAGACAGTCCCAGTGATTGTGAAGACTGGAATTCTGACTCAGAATTCAGGGTTGATATTCTGTGGGTTCCTTGCATCTGGTGAGTGTGATTGACTCATCTCTCCCCAACCACCAACACCATGTACCCTCCTGTCTTAAAGTACTAACCCCCTATCGGCTGATATAAAAGTGGCTATGGCCATGGAAAGAGTGTTCATGTCGCAGCCTGTCAGGCCGTTAATCTCTCCCCTGCCTCACACTGTTCTCCAAAGGAAGATTACGAAGATACAATAACAACGAACTGTTCATTTAAATAGAAAATCATGAAACCTGGTTGAAGAGTCAGTGTACGTTGCTCTTATTAAGGTTAAGGATGTTGGAGAATGGATCACTTTAATTTTTAAATTGCGTATTGGTTCCATGCATTCCCAGCTAAGGCGCACGTTGAATCGGATGCAAAAGAACACAGCCTGCACTTGTGAGGGAGTACATTCAAAATTAATCTGCGGAAGCATTATTTCAGTGAGTAAGTGATCAATCTGTGGAAGAGATTCCCGAGGGAGATCATGGAAGCAGTTTGTATTGAACCATTCAAATGCAGATTAGAGAGATTACTTTCAGAAAACAACAGGTTAGGATTGAGTATTACTTGAGACATCATGACATGTCGTGAGTGTAGTGCATCTGCGAAGAACAGGTGACTTTGGACCATCTCTGCTTTGGGACGAGTTAGGGTAAGAGCAGTGATGTTTTGGATGGGTTCAAGTTTACGGCGTGACTAAAGACTTAACACCATCCTAAGCAGATTTTTTGAGCAAGGAATGTTGGCCAAGTCACCCAGATAGGATCTGAGCAACAGAGAGCTACTATGGGACCTTTATTGCTGCTTGAACTGGCAAGCCAAACCATCGTTTCATTTCTCATCAATAGTTAGAACCTCCAGCAATGCAGCTCCCTTTGATTTGTGCCGGAATGGGACTTGATCTCATGACCTCCTGACTGAAAGAGCAAGACTGCTTCTGACTGAGACCGGTTTTACTGGTCAGAGCAGATTCTTGTGGCTCCCTGACATTTTTTGGGTATTATGCTTATGATTGTATCCGAATTCGCAACAAATCCTGTTCACCAATCACCCCTGTGCTTGCTGACCTACATTTGGCTTCTTGTCTGGCAATGCCTGGAATTTTAAAATTTTCATCCTTGCTTTCAAATCTCTTCATGGCCTTGCCCTCCCTATTTCAGTCACCTTCTCCAGTTCTACAGCCATCCGAGATCTCTGCACTCCTCCAACTCTGACTGATTGCACGTCAGATTTTATTGCTGCACCTTGGTGGCTGTGCCTTTGGCTGTCTTGGTGCTAAGCTGTAGAATTCCCCCCTGTCCTGTGAACGATGCTTTTGTTCATTTGTCCTTATGTCTCCTTGTGTGCCTTGGTGTCAAATTTTCTGCATTAAAATTCCTGTGAAGCACCTTAGGATGCTTTTACTATGCTAAAGGTGCTATATAAATGCAAGTTGTTACTGTACATGAGAAGGAGAAAGAGAGGATTGGTTTCGGATACACAGGGTTCAGAGAGACACTTACTTCCTACTTAAGATTCACAAGCTGTGACAACTTTAAACAGATGATGGAACAAGTATATTTGTTATCTAGTTTGTTTTAAGAATTGGAATTTATTAGCACCTTGTACATCTTCCAAGTCTCGAAGGCCATCGCTGCCAGTTGAGTTTTTTCAGTGATACAGTAACCATTGTTTTTCAAATGAATTTGACAAATCAACTTTTGCACAGCAACGTCCCATGATCAGAGAAATTAATTGACCATTTAAATCTGTTTCTGGTGCTGATAGATATGAGAGTATAGGGCAAAACACTGATAATAACATTGAGGTTCCCCTAAACTGGTAGATGGGGATCTTGATTTAATATTTTATCTCTACTGCCCAGGAAGCCATGTGTTTTTACAGTACTGAAATCCTGGAGTAAAGCTTGAACTGCAAGCCTTCTGAGCCAGTAGGAAGATTGCAGTAACATCCTTTTTTATATTGATGCTGGCATTTTAAAAAAAAAAATGCATGCAAATTATATCACACAGGCCATCACAGGCTAAAGTATGAGGTAGCTGAATTCACTTTAGCAGAAATGCTGCTCTAAGCCATTGCCACTTCAATAATTGTGCGTTTCAATTTGGCCTTTAAAACTGTTTCAAACTTGTCTACTCATTCTGTAAATTAAAAGATTGCAACAAATGGGACAAATGCCGTTGATTTGAGATGAAATTCCCGGCAGTTTTTTGAAAATATGACACTCCCCGGCTGGTAACTGTTAATAATAACACCCCAAACTGCTCTGCAACTACTCATGAAAAGTTCGAGATACCCAATTATTGAGATTTATTCTGTTCGTTATTTGAATCTCTCGACTTGTTCAGTGTAAAGTTTTTAATTCACTTTTTTTTTGTTCCTCTTTTTGTTGGACAGGAGAATCTGCTGACTCCTACTTGGGATCAAGACATGAGGACAGTTCTGATGATAGCCAGAGTTTGAGCCATGTTCCATCAGGGCTCTCGGACAGTATTTCAGTGGCCTCCGATAACCAGGATGAAGGTATGTAGAATTTCTTTTCTCTCTGTCCTCACATCAGTATGTGAATCTGGCTGTGCGGTCTCAACCTTGTGTGCTGTTTGATGCTGATCTACCAGGAGCCTGATAAGAAACTGGCTGTCAGCAGCAGAGTTAAGGGATGTTTATCTTTGTTAACGGGAGGGGCATGGAGAGATAGCAGCAACTCTGAAGCTTTCTGGACTGGTTCCAGGAAAGCTGTGACGTGTCACCTCCATGAGGCGGGAGAAGGGAGTGGAAATTAAGCAATGGGATATCCTCAGACCTGAATTGTTTTGCAGGGAGGGGAATAGAATAATCGATTGATAATCTGCCTTAATGGCCAGGTCTGGTCTTTTTTCTAACACTGGGCATCATTCATTTGTCTCCAAATAACTAAATTGATGTTTGCTGTCAATATTAGTTTGGAAAATGTTTCTTGATCTGAGAAATAGCAAAGAATGACTATTTATCAATTATGTGCAATTCCAGGACAGTGACGTAAATGTTTCCATCTCTCTCTCTCTCGCATAATGGTTCCTTTCCCTCCCTACTTTATACTGGATCTGGAAAACTGGTCTCTTTCTATCCAGAGACCAAACATAAGGGGATTAGTTTTCCCCATGTTCATTAGAAGCTGACACTGCCTTACCACAACAGTGCAATTGTACATTTGGCACTTCAGTCAGTCTGGGTTGGTCTAGCTTCCTGAAGCCTGGGCTTGTTTATGCTAAGAGGGCCCAGCCAATCAAGGCAGACTTGTGTCTGAGGTTGCCAGCATTCCTATAGTGGAAAAATTGACCTAGGAGTAAAAAGAACATGAGCCCAGTTTATGTGAGTTGTAGTTGTCCTCCTATGCAAACATACGAATTAGAAGCAGGAGATGGTCGTTCAGCCCCTCAAGCCTATTCTGCCATTTGATCTGATTGGCTGATCTGATTGTGGCCTCAATTCCACATTCCACCTACCCCAATAACCTTTGACTTCCTTGTTAGTCAAATCTATCTACCTCTGCCTTAAAAATATTCAGTGACCCTGCCTCCACTGCTCTCTGGGGAAAGAGGGTTCCAAAGATTCACGACCCTTTGAGAGGAAAAAATTCTTCTAATCTCCCTTAATGAGGGAGAGCTCTTATTTTTAAACTGTGTCCCCTCGCTCTAGTCTCTCCCACAAGGGGAAATGTCCTTTCAGCATCCACCCTGTCAAGTCCCCTCAGGATCTGACAAGTTTCAATAAGATTGCCTCTCATTCTTTCAAACTCCAATGGATACAGCCCAGCCTGTCTAACCTTTTCTCCCAAGTATCAGTCGAGTGACCTTTCTCTGAACAGCTTCTAATGCATTTACATCCTTCCTTAAATAAGGAGACCAAGACTGTACACAGTACTCCTAGGTGTGGTCTCACCAACACCCTTTATAACTGTAGCAAAACATTCCCACTCTTATACTCCATTCCCCTTGTAGTAAACAACAACATTCCATTTGCTTTCCTAATCATTTGCTGTGTCTGCATACTAACTTTTCCTGATTCATGTACCAGGACACCCAGATCCCTCTGTATCTCAGAGTTCTGCAATCTCTCTCCATTTAAATAATATACTATTTTTCCTGCCAAAATGGAAGAGTTCACATTTTCCTACATTATATTCCATCTGCCAAATTATTTTTCCCACTTACTTAACCTATCTGTGTCCCTTTGCAAACTCATGTCATCTTCACAATTTACTTTCCTACCTATCTTTGTGTGATCAGCAAATTTAGCCATCATACATTCGGTCCCTTCATCCAAGTCATTGATATAAATTGTAAATATCTGAGGCCCCAGCACTGATCCCTGTGGCATTCCACTTGTCACATCTTGAAAATGACCCATTTATCCCTCTTCTCTGCTTCCTGTTGGCTAACCAATTCTCTATCATTGTTAATATGTTACCCCCTACACCATGAGCCCTTATTTTGCATAGTAACCTTTTGTTGCACCTTGTCAAATGTCTTCTGGAAATCTAAGTACAACACATCCACAGGTTCCCCTTTAGCCATGTTGCTTGTTACTTCCTCAGAGAACTCCAATAAATTCATCAAACGTGATTTCCCTTTCATAAAACCATGTTGACTCTGTTTGATTGCATTGAGATGTTTCAAATGTCCCGCTAGAACATCCTTAATAATAGTTTGCAGCAATTTTCTCTAGGCCAGATGTTAAGCTGACTGGCCTGTAGTTTCATGCTTTCTTTTTCGTTCCTTTCTTGAATAGAGGAGTCACATTTGTTATTTTCAAATTTGATGGGATCTTTCCAAAATGTAGGGAATTTTGGAAAACCAACGCATTTACAATCTCAGCTGCCACTTTTTTAAGATGCTAGGATAAAGTCCATCAGGAGCTGGGGACTTGTCAGCTTTTAGTTCTAATAATTTTCTGAGATTGTCTCTGAAGTCCTTTTTTTTACAGGTGTGTTAAGGTTACATCTGTCTTTGCTTATTATAGCCTTGTCTTAAGAACACAAGATAAGAAATAGGAGTAAGCTGTATAGCTCCTCGAACTTGCCATTCAATAAAATCTTGGCTGAACTTCTACTTCAACTTCACTTTCCTGCCTTTTCCGCACATTAATTGATTCCCTCAATGTCAAAAAGTCGATCAATCTCCATCTTAAATATACACAATGACTGACAGTCCACAGTTGCCTGCAAAGATTTTCAACCCTCTGAGTGAAGAATTTTCCCTTAACTTCAGTCCCAAATGATCGACCGCTTGCTGAGACCCCTAGTTCTAGACTCACCATCCAAGGGAAGCAGCCTCTCAGTTTTTTGACAACTATCTTACATTTGGTGGTCTCTGGTTACAAATCCTCCAGCCAGTGGAAACAAGTTCTCCCTAACTATTCATAATTTTGAACCCTGCTATTGAATCTTCCCTTAACCATCTCCACTCTAAGGAGAACAACTACAATATCTCTAGTCTCTCTATGTAAAAGAATTTCATTGTTGGAATTGTTGCTGCTGTTGCAGCCGATGTTGAGTGAGTGCGGATTCTTTGTCATGGTGGGAAGGAGGAAATACAAAGTGATGAGATGAGGTTGATGGCACTGAACCTGGACCAAGGAGCAACTTCAGGTAATTGTGGAGGCTTATGACAAAAAATCTGCTCATGCTCTTGGCCAGGGTTATTGTTTGACAAGCAAGTCCTAAAGATAGAGAGAGAGAATGCGAGAGAGAATGCCTTTTCTAAATGCAATAGGAAACCAGATATGCAAACACCAAATATTGAGCAAAATCCCTTTCAACAGCACCGACATTACATTTGCATTTCCCACATCTGTCATCCAGGTGACCTCAAATGGTTGGTGTGAACGTGTATGACCCAAGGCATTAATTTGAGATTGGCCAGTTATAGTCTGCCTCGGAACTGGAGGAGGCCATTCAGCTTCTTGAGACTGTCCCCCATTCATGGCTGATCTGTATCTTAACTCCATCTATCCACCTTTGTTCTGTAAACCCATAATACCATGACTTAATAGGACTCCACAATTGAGCTAGGGTAAGAGACGGTGCATAAGAGAGCAGGAGAGCAGGTTTTCAGTGCTAAGGATATACTCCTGCTGTTGCTCAAGGTCACAGGAAAGGTGTTAAATGTAAAACTCATATTTGAAGTATTCTAATAACCACCATTTCTAATTAATAACCCCCAATTCACTTGGTTTCAGCAGCCCCATCTGTTTAAATGGTGGATTTACTCATTTTTGTAAATTGAATCCTGGAGAGAGAGGGAAAAAGGTGGCATCTGAAATGATCACCTAAAATTAATACTGGAAAAAAATGAAGTAATGACAAAGTTCAAACATAATTACCTTAATCTACAAAATGTGACATTTAATTAGAAATTAACTTTTAAGAAACTGTCCTCATAGTTCACCCTTGGGGCTTTTAAATAAAGAGTTTTAAAAAAAATCCTTGGTGCTGAAGCTAATTAAACCATGGGAAAATGGTTTTGAACACAAGAATTAGTGCATGCAGTATACTGAGAGTTCTCATTGCTGCTTTGTGACATGGTTCTGTGGCATTACATGAGGTGGTAGGTGGTGTGAAAACTGGGTGAGTTCATCCGGAAAGACTGACTGAAAGAACTCAGTCATTTCTTGGTTCTTTATACATTTTCCCCCCAAAGAAATCTGCACATGGGGCAGAAAAGTAAAGCTGGTTTGATTGTGTAGGTCAGCTAAGGACTCGCCCTGTGACCAGGGGTGGCAGATAACAATTTCTCCTTATTTGGCTACGCAGCAAGTCTTTATGATCTGATGGGACAAGCTGCCTGAAAGGAAGGTGGAATCATTTTGAATTAGATAAATACTTGAAATGGAAAAAAAAATGACACCTCTATGGAGAAAGAGCAGGGGAGTGGAACTAATTAAATAACTCTTTCAAAGAGCTGGCACGGGGAAAATGGGCCAAATGGACTCCTCCTGAGCTATAAGAGCCTATGTCCTATGATTGGATAGCAGTTGTTGCCTCAGTCGGTGTACAGATCTTCAAGTTGTCCCTTGGTATGACACTGCAAAGTTTTTGTGCTAATTAACCCCACAGCCTATCAGAATTCAACTGAGTTTCTGAAAACCTGTTTACTTGGGAACCTCTGGGCCTTTAAAGGAAAGGACTTGCAAGTTTCTGTCACCCAATAAAGTGCTTTTGCCTAATGTGATGTAGGGAAATACAGCAGCCAGTTTGTGCACAGCAAGCTTCCAGCAATGAGATGACTGCCCCGATTAATGAGTTTTTGTGCTATTTTTATGAGTGATAAATATTGACCGGGCCAAAATTGCTAATGGGATCTTTTACATCAACCTGAGAGGCCAAATGAGGTTTCAGTTTTGTCTCACTGGAAAGGTGGGACCTCTGACAGTGTCAGCCTGGATTATGTGCTGAAATCTCAAGTGGGGTTTGAACATATGACCTTCTGACACTGAGGTGGGAGTGTTAGCACTGAGCCAAAGCTGACACCCTTGACAAAGCACAGACTGTGATGGGTGTGCACCATATCTGTTGGCTATAAGAACTCTGAGTAAAATTGACTTGGGCCAAATAGTGTTAAGTGTCTGCACTCTCAGGTGGATGTAATGGATCACATGGCACAATTCAAAGAACAGGGTAGTTCTCTCTGATGTCCTCGCCAATATTTATTTCTCAAGCAACATCTGATCATTATCACATTGCTGCTTGTGGGATCTTGCTGTTGCATTTCCTACATTACCATAATGACTGGTCTTTGTAAAGCTTTTTGAGACATCCTGATATTGTGAAAGGTGCTATGGTAATGCAAAGTTTTTTCTAGTGCTGCACACCACATTTTCCCTCCTACTGAGTGCTTTAAAAAAACTTGCATTTAAATAGTGTCTTTCATGACCACTGGATAGCTCAAAGCATTTCACAGCCACAAACAGCTATTTGATAATGACCAGATCATCTGTTTTAGTGATGTTTTAAGGGATAAATATTGGCCTGGACAATCTCCCCTGCTGTTCTTTGAAATATTGCCATGAGATCTTTTATGAAAACCTGAGAGGACAGGTTTTCTTTCCTCAGTTTAATGTTTCATTTGAAAGGCAGCAATGCCAACAGTGCAGCTCTCCCTCAGCACTGCACTGGGAGTGCCAGCCTTGATTTTTATGTTCAAATCCATGAACCGGAAACCTTCTGACTCTCAGAATCACAGAATCTCACTGTGCAGAAGAGGCCCTTAACTGGGATCTTATTCAGACAGGGCACAGGATGGCAGCTGTGCAGGGGTGGTGGGCTAGGGTGCAGATGCCACATGCTCTTCTGAGATTAGGACTGAAGCAGATTTTGAGGTTAGAGGGAGCTATGCTCTGCTTCTGACTACAACATTACTCAAGTGGGAGTGCTTTGTGTTGACAATACCAGGAGACATCAAAGAAGAAAGTGTTCCATCCCCCAGGCCTATCATTCCTCACCTTAACTAGCGCAAATTCACAAGAAGAGACAGAAATACGCAAAATCTTTTAAGTTTCAGTAAGATTCATCTGCCTTGCTACAACTTCAAGGCACCTTTAGTGCAGTGTGTGGCCTGCATACTGACAGAGATAATGCTTTTTGTTTCACTGTTGTTCATTAAAGGGAGTAATGACTGTGGAGGTGAGAGCCACTTTGCAAAATGTTTATTGTAATAGGTAGGACAGACAGATTATAGCTGTCTTAATACTGACAGAAACTCAAAGAGCTGTAAGAATAAACTTAACCAATAAATTAAGCTTAATTACTTTGTGCTGCAGTTCAATCTCCTAAAATGCTGAGGTTTGCTGAGAGGTTTAACTTGGATTAACTATCACATGCAAATTCAACAAACAGCATTTGAAAATTGTAAAAACACTGAGGTGTAAATGCAATTGTCTGATTGTACTGCCTAGAATTGTTATGATCCATCCATACCGGTGTTGTATCATGTTTGATGGATGGCCTTTGCTGAGGTTAGCTGTTCCCACCTTCTAACCTCCAATAATCTGATCTCATCCAAAACACTTTGTGTACACTAACTCGCACTTAGTCCCATTCATCCGTCACCCGCCCCTTGCTCACTGAAATACACCCTCGAACGATTTTAAACTGTTAAATTCTCGTCCATGCTTTCAAATCCCTCCATAGCCTTGTCCCTCCTCCCTTCGTAACCTCACCCAGGCCATCCCTAATTGTCCTTCAGAAGGTGGTAGCAATCTGCCTTCTTGAGCCACTTTGGTCTAGGTGGTGTCTTCTTCTTAGGCTATCCCCTGGGATCGAGGATGACTTGCTTCCACACTAAAAATGAGTTCTCAGGTGACTGAAGAGTCCAATGCATGACCTACAGTCTCAGTCACAGGTGGGTCAGATGGTGGTAGGGGGAATGGGTGGGTGGGGTGCCCAGGTTGTCACGCGTTCCTTTCGCTGTTGACGTTTGGCTTCCGCTAGCCCTTGGCGAAGAGACTCGGTGTTCAGCTCCTTCCTGGATGCTTTCCCTCCACTTCGGGTGGTCTTGGGCCAGGAATTCCCAGATGTTGGTTGGGATGTTGCACTTTTTCAAGGAGGCTTAGAGGGCGGCCTTGAAGCATTTCCTCTGCTCTCCTGGGGCTCGATTTCTGTATCAAAATTCCGAGTGGAGCGCCTGTTTCGGGAGTCTCATGTCAGGCATGCAGACAATGTGTCCCACCCAGCGGAGCTTATCGAGTGTGGCCAATGCTGCGACATTGGGGATGTTGGCCTTAGCAGGAACACTGACGTTGGTGCGTATATCCTGCCAATGGATTTGCAGGATCCTGCAGACGCAGCGCTGGTGGTACTTCCCCAGAGTTTTGAGGTGCCCGTTGTACATAGTCCATGTCTCTGAGCCACATAGGAGGGCGGGTATCACTACTACTTTGTAGACCATGAGGTTGGTGCCGGGTTTGAGGTCCTGATCTTCAAGTACTCTCTTACTCAGGCAGTCGAAGGCTGCGCTAGCACATTGAAGGCAGTGTTGAACCTTGTCGTTGATATCTGCCATGTGGTGTAGGTACACGCGCACATTCACACACAATCTCGCGCACTCTCACACAGCTATGATTTGTTTGTAGTGAACTGAGTGGCTTGTTAGGTTCAATTAAGAGTCAACCTCATTGCTGTGGATCTGGGGTCAAATATAGGCCAGACCAGGTAAGGATGGCAGATTCCCTTCCATCTTCCTTCCTCCACAACCACCCCCTCTCCCCAGAAGGACATTAGTAAACCAGATGGACTTTTTACATCAATCTGGTAGTTTCATGATCATAATTAATGAGACAAGCATTTTCTTCCCAATTTATTAATTCATGGAATTTAGATTTCCCAGTTGCCTTGATGGGATTTGAACTCATGTCTCCGGACATTAGTTTGGGCCTCCTAGATTACTAGTCCAGTAACATTACCACTTTGCCTCCCATTCCCTGTAACTTGTGTTTATAAAGCACTGTTAAAGTACTAAAACACCCCAAAGTGCTTCAGAGAAATGGTTAGGAACAATATATAGCTTTAAGTTTAATTTATATTTTGTATTTGGGTGTTAAGTAAGGTGAAGCCTGGTTTTAGTTTTATTTTAGAGATTTTTGTGAGCTGAGTGCCAGGAAGCCTGGAGCCCTGTTTGTGTACGTGCATTTTTAATGAGGTTTTACAACTCTTATGAAGAGATGGGTTACCAAGGGGTTAGTAGTTTAAGTTTTAAACTTACACTATCAAACAAAATTTGACACCAAGATGTAGCAAATGCTTTTTGGGCAGGCTGTTAAAAGCTTGGTCAAAGGGTTAGGTTTTAAGGAATGCCTTAAAGGAGGAAATGTCGTAGGGAGGTTTAGGGAGGAAGCTCCAGAGCTTGGATCCAAGGCAGCTGAAGACATGGCCACCAATGGTTGAGTGATTAAAATTGGGGAAACACGAGGAGTGCAGGGATCTGAGGGCTGTAGGGTCTGGTGCAGATTAGAGTTATGGAGGGGGAGAAGCCATGGAGGGATTTGAAAACAAGGGTGAGAATTCAAAAATTGAGGTGTTGCTTAACTAACTGGAAGCATGGGCCAGTGAGCATGGGGGTGATGGCACTTACAAGGGCAGCAGAGTTTGGATGGACTCCAGTTTTAATGAGGGTGAAATGTGGGAGGTTGGCCAGGAGTGTGTTGAAATCGTTGAGGCCAGAGGTACCGAGGCTTTTAGCAGAAGAAGAGCTCCGACATAGCAGAGTTGAATAATGTTATGGAAGTGGAAATAGACAGCGTTAGTGATGGTGCAGATATGTGAATGCAAACATCTCTGTCTTGCCTGGCACATGAAGACAAAGCCCATATGTTCAAAGCGAAGGAAGGTCTCTAGAAATGAGTGACCAGCAGCATGATCCAGCACCTTCTGTCGGGAAGGGCTAGGTTGGGAATTCTGATGGATAATTAGCCCTTGTTAAGATTACAATGATGCCCTTCTATTGCTTGTGGCCATGGCAGTTTTATCTTTTCAACAGTCAGTGCTTTTGTAGAATGTGTCCCCAAACCTCTCCACTGTTTTACTGCATCAGTAGTTAGCTGCAGTGACTGCAGTGCAGATAGAATCTTCTCAAAACAGTTTAAAACTGCAAAGTGTGGGTATCCCTGAGCTGGTGTCAGTGTGGTGTATGGAGGGTTAAAACAAGGTCACTTTTTTTTCCCATTTTGCCTTTAAACTAAAATTAATTGGTTTAATTTTATGGTACTGAGAGGGGGGAAAAATTAACTTCCAAAGAAACCTGGTGTAATCCTTGGAGGCCAATCTAAAAGATTTATTGGGAAATGAATGAAATTTTTTAAAAGGAAACAGAGGTGGAAGGAAAAAGTACATTTTTAAATTTTTTTGTTTGTACTTTTTTGGGGGAAAGAAAAAGTAACAAAAAGCCAGATTATTAAAGAGGAAAAAATAGTGGTGTTCCTTACTACATCATGATTTCTCTGCTCTGAGGAACATCTTAACAATGACCCATGGCCCTTTTTTAATCCATATTTTAATATATAATTGCACTGTCTAATTATTAAACTGGATCAATGAGCAATGTACAACTTTTAGGATGAGTAATAAGCGTGAATAAATTGTTTTGGAAGTGATTCCCTCTTCAGGGAATAAGCACTTTGAATCACATTTCAGTGGCCTTCAGCCAGCTGTTTCTGACCCTGCTATATTCCTTTCCATGTATTTGCAGCAAGTGTGGTTGGATTCCTGGCCTGCAGACCCAAGACCACTGCAACTGTTCCCCACTGGCGTAGGCCACTTCTTTTCCTGATTTTTCTCCTAATCACTCCCTATGGAGAGCTGCTTCCTAAATGATCCAAAGCAGGATGCAAAGCAAAGATTGAGAGCTTGGAATATGAGGAATCACAAGCTCGGCTGTACCATCTCCCGCCTAATCTAGGTAGACACTCTCAGTGCCAGTACTGAGGGGGTGCTGCACTGTCCAAGTAACCATTACACAGAAGTCCCAATTACCGCCTCAGATTTATGTAAAATACCCCATAATGCTAATTCAAAGAAGAGCAGGGGAGTTCTTCCTGGTGTCCTGGCCAGTACTTACCCCTCAACCAATGACTCCTAAAACAAATTATCTGGTCATCTGTCTCAATCTCAATCCACATTTACCTGTGGGGCCTTGCTGTGTATAAATTGGCTGTCGAATTTTCTTGCATAACAAGTTACTAAGCCTTAAAAAAAACATTTTGCTGTAAAGCGCTTTAAGACATCCTGTGAAGGGCACGATATTCACGTAAGTTTGTTCATTTTTGTCGCCTCTTGTAATATTTCCTCTGTTCGCTCGGCCAGCTTTTGTCTGATTCTGTGGACCACCTTGGGACATTTTTCCAGTGTATGATTACCACCTGTCTCCACAATGAATTGTGGATTGACAGTGATGAGCTTGCAGTTATGTTGCACGATGTGTACTGCTGTTAAGACAAACCTACTGTGCAGTAATGCAGAGTGCTATATAATTGCACTCTAATAGAACATAATTTAAACTAATAAACAATAATTATTGACTCTAGATCCTGTCAGCTGGTAGAATTATTAGAAGGCATGACCACAGCAAGATCTGAAATAAGATTGAACATGTAAATATACTTTCCAAAAAAAAATTCCCTCATGGGATGTTGGCATCCTTGGCAAGGGTAACATTTATTCCCTATTTGCTGGTTGCCCTTGATTGAAACATATAAGACCCTGAAAGGTCTTGACAGGGTGGATGTGGAGAGGATGTTTCCTCTTGTGGGAGAATCTAGAACTAGGGGTTGCTGTTTAAAAATAAAGGGTCGCCCGTTTAAAATGGGGATGAAGTGTAATTTTTTTGAGGGTCGTTCTTCTTTGGAACTCTCTTCCTGAAAAGGCTGTCGAATAATTTAAGGCAGAGGTGAACAGCTTCTTGGTAAGCAAAGGGGTGATAGATTATCAGGTGTAGGCAGGATGCAGATTTGAGATTACTATCAGATCATCCATGATCTTATTAAATGGTGGAGCAGGCTCGAGGGGCCGAATGGCCTACTCTTGCTCCTTGTTCGTATGGTCGTATGTTTCGAAGGTTGTAGTGAGCCACCTTCTTGAACTGTTGCCGCCTCTGTGGCATATGTGAACTCACTGTGCTGTGGGTCAGGTGTTCTAGGATTTTGACCCAGCAGCTGTAAAGGAACGGCCAATACATGTCCTTGGGTTGATGAGTGACTTGGGGGGAAATTTGGACATGATGGTGTTCCCATGTACCTGTCCATGTCTTTCTAATTGTTGGAAATCTCGGGTTTGCTAATTTGTGGACTTTTAAAAAAACATTTTCACGGATGTGGGCTGGCTGGGCCAGCATTTATTGCCCATCCCTAATCACCCTTGAGAAGGTGGTGGTGAGCAACCTTCTTGAACCACTGCAGTCCATGCGGTGTAGGTACACCCCAGTGCTGTTAGTAAGGGAGTTCCAGGATTTTGACCCAGTGACAATGAAGGAATATTGATATATGCACTTAATTAAACAAGGTACCAATCATTGTTATAAATACTTGGAATTTTGCAAGTAACCTGTTCAATACAACTTCATGAATGCAGTGCTTTATTCAATTGTTTAAACTTGAACATTTTGCTGTATACTGAAGATCTTGTGTATTCCAGTTTTCAGCGTTTATTTCGCGTGTTAATTTTGCTTTGCCAAATTGAGTGGTTTTAGTACAGCTTTAATTTTTAGTAGGTTAAAATTGACATTGAATGGTATTTTAGATGTTTTGGATATAGTGTAATGTCGTTATTTTATGGCATCAATGGTCAGGAGTTGCAAGCTTGAGGTTTATCTGTCAAAGGAGCTAAAATTGTCAGCCTGTTTTTTCTATTTATAATAAATATATATATATTAACATAGACACACATCTGATTTTCATTGCTGTACCAGTTGGCTGTTGTTCCTTTAGCTACCTAGGCACTTATCTCTGGAATGCCCACCTTAAATCTCTCTCTCTCTCTCTCCCTCTCTCCCTCTCTCCCTCCCTCTCTCTCTCTCCCCTCCTCCCTCTCCCCTCTCTGTCTCTCTCTCCTTTAAGATGCTTATTTAAAATACTTAATTAAACTTACCTCTAATCAAGCTTTCAGCAACATATCCTAATGTTTTCTCATGTGGTTGTTGTCAAATTCTCTCTGATAATGGTCTTATGAAGTGCCTTTACTTTATTAAAGGCACTATATAAGTGTAAGTTGTTGTTGGATTTTACTAGAATCTCTAATTGGAACTTAATTTTCCTAATTCACTTTTTGGGTCTGTATTTGTGCAGGCAGTGTATTCCATTTAGACTCTTTCTCACTGCTCAACGTATCACTAGGGAGAGTAAGGGAGTGAGATTGATTGGCCAGTTCTTTCAAGGAGCCAGCATAGGTACGATGGGCTGAATGGGCATATGTTTCCATGATTCTCTTGTGCATATTGGTCTGTTAATGAATATCGGCAAATTATTTATGTCTGACTATTGGGAAATGTTACATCCTGTGCATGTGTAACCTTGCCAATAATATAACCTCATGCACAACTTCTCATACATAATAGATTGTTGGACAAGTGGTACAAACTAGCTTCCACAGTACAGAGCCTGAGGAAGTGATACTAGACATCTTTTCAAATTCTACAATTGCCTTCTTAATCGCTCCCACAATGGCATGTTTAAAATTGCCTTTATTTGTAGATTATTATTTCAACTGTTCATCAGTGTTGCATGTAGAACAAAAGCATCTCAAATGGCACGTCAGTAGTAAGTCACAAACCAGCCAGGGATTCAATGCATAGTTAAAACTACAAACTGTCTATCCAAGTATGCAGTCGGTGCAAAATTAGCTTTGGAGTGCTATTCTCACCAACCTCCCCTCCCCATGCTAATAGATTCAATCCAGGCCGTATTAAACTCACAGCAGCTTGGGCTCAGGATGTTCAACACTGGTTCAAAAGTTCATGCAATTCCCTGAAGACCCTCTTCGACCCTCCCTCCCCTCCCCTATGGCCGTGACTTCGTCTCACATTGTGGAGAGAGTGCAATGAATACTTGGAAACTGAGACACATTAGTCACATTTCTGATTGCAAGTCACCCACGCCTCTGCGTTGAGGGTCCCTTTTATTTTTTTCATAGACAAAACCCTTTTACATGTAATGACAGAAGAACCTTACTAGGTTGCGGAATGGTAAATAGATTGTGTAAATTACAACCCCACCACCACCCCCACCTCCCCCCTTAAATAAGAGGGAAGATTGGCAAAAAATCACAGGCCCGGTGTCACTAATCTGCCTCCTGGCTGTCCACTGCACTGACTAATGACAGAACCATAACTGGATCTACACTAAAAGGAAGAGTTCATCCAAAGGTTATCGTTACCAGGTACCATGTTAGATGAGGTTTTGATTTTTTTTTGTATTGGACTTTGCTGCATTAGATTAATGGAATTTCAATTACTGCTTGGGTGCCCCAAAGCTTTGTTCACAATATAAATGGAGATTCTATAGGCGTGACAGCTTGCTAGTGCAGAACGCGAAGGTGTACATCTCTACAATGCTGGGTGACTGCAAGGAATTGATTTTAAGGAGCAATTAAATCCGCTTCATTATAAATGATTGATTTTAAATTTTTTCTTCTTTTTGCATTTTTGTCAAGTGTTCTTTTTCTTGCTGTGTATCTGTCTGTCTCTCCCCTCGTGTCAGTCTGTCTCATTGTCTCTCTGCCCGTGCATGTCTGTTTCTTTCTCTCTCTCTCTCTCTCTCTCACTCCAATTCTTCTTTCTCTTTCTATTAATCTTTGTCTCTAATTTTATCCTCTCTTTCTCTATCTATATATATATATATATATATATATATATATATATTATAATCTCTTTTTCTCTCCCGCTATGTCTCTGTCTCCCTCCCTCTTTCTCTCAGTACCATGTGCAAAGTTACGCAAGACATTAAAATCATTCTAAATCATTGTTGTTGTCACAATTCTGTATTAAAAGATTTCAGCTTGTTGGGGAAACAACACTTCTTTATTGCACACAACAGAAATAAAACGTTGGAATTGTCCAGTAAATCAGTAAGCATCAACTGAGAACTTTTCATCAGATCTGGGACTGACATCTTCCTATAAAAGTAGAAAATGTTCAAAATACTCAGCAGGTCAGGCAGCATCCATAGGGGAGAAACAGAATTCTGACAAAAATCGTTGATCTGAAACATTAACTCTCTTTCTTTCTCCACAGATTCTGTCTGACCTGCTGATTTTGAGCGTTTTCTTTCTCTATTTCAGATTTCCAGCATTTTGCTTTTGCAGTAACGTCTTCTATCCTGAATATAGCCCCATTCTCTTTAATTCCCTCATCAGTTTTCTCCCCTATTCTGCTTGAGGCGTCAATGCCTTGCCAAGCCTGAGTTGCTGTGTCTAACCAACTTCTTCTGCCCGCAAACAAAATAATTGACATTCCTCTCCCGAGTACTAATTAATTCATTGCAGAATCTCTTAAGTGACGCCAGTGAAGACCAGACTAATTATTCATGGGCTGTGATTTGCAGGTGAGCTAAAATGCATCCCAGAACAAAGAGAAACTGCTTGGGATAAAGTCAGCCTTGTCTGATTGATTACTTTTTAAAATATTTTTGCGTTTTTCTCTACTCCCCTTAAGGCACAATTCACCCTGGTGTTCGGTTCCATAGATATAGCAGGAGGGGTTGCCAATTCTCCTGATCAGGATTGCCCTAATCATTAAAAATCGATCTTCTGGACTGGAGGAACAGCATTGGGGTGTTTTTCCTTTAAATCTTTTCCCATTTTTGTTGACTACTATTGTTTGTTCTTCATAAAAAACAAATATTGGAAAGAAGGAGAAAAGGTTGTTTAACAGTCAAGAATCCTTCAATTGCATAACAAAGAATTTGTTTTCCATTTGGCAGTGGGAAGATGGGACATTAGGAAGATGAACATGTCAGGTGACCAATGGCAAAGGTGTGGGTGGGGGAGCAGCAAATGTAGGTAGAAGGGTCATATGACGATGCCTCTAGGGGTGGTCAGCAGTCAGCTACACATCATACCTTATCCACTGGCCAATTCCTTAGCTGTGAGTTTAGAGATTGAGGAGCATCCTAATCTTTGTTCAGGAGTCAATGGCAGATCAGAGATTGGCTAAGAATTTGTCATTGGGGGGGCTTTTGCTCTTGATTTTGTTTTCCAATTATCTCCCCCTCTTCCTGCCCCCCTCCATTTGGGAGATGTATGGTATCTTTGGCTGTAGACTGACTAGCCTTGGCAGCGATGGCTTCAATGGTTGGATTGCCTGCTGGCTCTCACACAGGACCCACTGCCCAGGAGGAGTTTAACTCCTTTGGGATGAGTGGGAGTGAGGTCAGGGGTGAAAGTAGCAGCAAAAACTCATTAACAAAAACAATGCTCCAGATGCTGGAAATCTGAAATAAAAGGGGAGATGGTGGTGTAGTGCATATCTGGTAATCCAGAGGTCCTGGCTCTGGGGACATGAGTTCAGAGTTCAAATCCCACCACGGCAGCTTTTGGAATTTGAATTCAGTTAATAAATCTGGAATATAGAGCTAATCTCGGTAATGATGACCATGAAATTATCATTGGTTGTCCTAAAAAACCTATCTGGTTCACTAATGTCCTTTAGGGAAGGAAATCTGCTGTCCTTACCCAGTCTGCTGTACATGTGACTGCTGACCCACGGCAATGTGGTTGATTCTTAACTGCCCTCTGAAATGACCTAAAAAGCTACTCAGTTCAAGGGCAATTAGGGATGGGCAGCAAATTTTAGCTTTGCTGCGATTCCCACATCTCATGAAAGAATTAAAAAAAACACACACAACGCTGGAAATGATCAGGATGTCTGGTAGCGGTCGAGGGGAGAGAAACAGTTACCATTTCATGTTGATGACTTTTCATTCCAACTAGATGAAGTTGGATATTGAAAACATTATGAGCAGGTAAGAGGCACAAAAGGGGGATGGTGAGGTAGGAAAGAACACAAGGAAAGGCTTGTGTTGGGACGGAAGTGGTGAGACCTTTTAATGCCGAAAGGGATGACGCAGCAAGGGAAAAAGGGGGTGAAGAAGTGGGGAAACAAAGGGTAGGTGCAGAGGAGGTGTAAATGGCAATAGCAGAACCATTAGCAGCATCAGCTGTCTGAGAACATAGGAGTGGAGGTCGTGATCTGAAATCACTGAACAGTGTTAAGGCAGGTTTTCAATCAAAACGAGATTGAGGCTGCTAAACCTGGTGTTAGATGTAGTTATCTTTCACTGTCTATAAATGCCAAGGAGAAAATGTTCATTTTCAGGCAGTCTGCTTTACTTATTATCAGTCCCTGTTGAGTTAATGAGTCATAGAGTTGGAGGATGATTATATTTAGCTGAGGAATGATGCAATATATCTTTGTGTATTGGGTTGATTTCAGTGACACTAGCATGCTGTTAGTCAAACTTTACTTCTGAGTTGGTGAGGAATGATGGGAAGGTCATGAAAGCAGAGATACTGAAGAAAGTTGAGTAGCTTGAATGTTTTTGACCAGAGAAGGGATTGTTCTCCTTGGAGCAGTGAAGGTCAAGGGGGATCAAATAGAGATGTTCAAAATTATCAAAAGTTTTAGAGTAAATATAGAAAAAATTGTTTCCACTGGCAGGAGGGTCAGTAAGCAAAAAAACACAGTTTGATAATTGGTAAAAGATCCAAAGGGGCAATCAGGAGAATTTTTTTGACATCGCGATCTGGAAGGACAGTGGAAGCAGATTCAATAATTACATTCGAAAGGGAATTGGATAGTTTTTAAAATCTGCAAGGCTATGGGTAGGAGGAGGGGGAGTGAGACTAATTGGATAACTCTGGCTGGCACAGGCATAATAGACTGAATAGCCTCACTCTCTGCTATATAATTCTTTGAAGATTGGCCACTTACCTAAGGTCAAATAAATGTAGAAAGTAGGAAATAAAAGCCATAAATAATTCAGCCTGTAAACCCTTCACCATCATTCATACAGATCATGGCTGATCATCTACGTCGATGCCATTTTCCCCCATTATCCCCATATCCCTTGGTGTCAATAGTATTCTTAAAGCTTTGAGCATGTTTAAGACAGAAAGCCAATGATTGAGTTTCCACAGCCCTCAGGTAGAGAATTCCAAAGATTCACCACCCTCTGAGCGAAGAAATTCCTCCTAACCTCTGTCTTAAGTGACCTACCACTTATTCTGAGGCTGTGCCCCTGGTTCGAGATTCACCAGCCAGGGGAAACATCCTATCCACATCTACCCTGTCACGCCCTGAAAGAATTTTAACGTTTGATGAGATTATCTCTCATTCTTCAAAACTCTAGAGAATTCAGGCTTGGTTTCCTCAATCTCTCCTTAAAAAAGCAATCCTGCCATCTCTGGGATTAGCCTAGTGAACCTTTGCTGCGCTCCTTCTATGGCAAGTATATCCTTCCTGAAGTAAGGAGACCAAAATTGTGCACAATACTCCAGATACAGTCTCGCCAAGGCTCTATACAATTGCAGTAAGACATCTTTGCTCCTGTACTCAAATCCCCTTGTGATGAAGCCAACATACCATTTATTTTCCTAATCGCTTGCTGCACCTGCCAGCTAACTTTGTGACTCATGAGCAAGGACACCCAGGTCCCTTTGGACATCAATACCAACCTCTCAACATTTTAAAAAATACTCTTGCCTTTTGGTTTTTCCAACCAAAGTGGATACGAAGTTCACACTCATTCACATTATATCCCATCTGCCATGTTCTTGCCCATTCACTCAGTCTGTCCAAGTCTGCTTGAAGCCTCCTTGCATCCTCCTCACAACTCACATTCCCACCTTGGTTTTGTGTCATCAGCAAATTTGGAAATATTACATTTGGCCCCACATTGAAGTCATTTATATAGATTGTGAATAGCTGTGGCCCCAGCACTGATCCTTGTGGTACCCCACTAGTAACAGCCTGCCACCCTGAGAATGACCCATTTATTCCTAACTCTGATTTCTGTCTGTTGACCAATTCTCAATCCATAGTATGTTACCCCCCAATCCCATGTGCTCTAATTTTGTTTACTAGCCTCCTGTGTGAGACCTTATCAAAAGCCTCTGAAAATCCAAATACACCACATCCACTGGTTCTCCTTTATCTATGCTACAGGTAACATCCTCAAAAAATTCCAACAGGTTTGTCAAACATGATTTCCCCTTCATAAATCCATGGTGACTCTGCCCAATCATATCATTATTTTCTAAGTGTCCAGCTATCATGTCCTTTATTATGGATTCGAACATTTTCCCCACTATTGACACTAAACTAACAGGTTTGTAGTTCTCTGTTTTCTCTCTTCTTCCCTTCTTAAACAATGGGGTTACATTTGCTACTTTCTAGTCTGCAGGAACCTTTCCAGAATCTCTAGAATTTTGAAAGATGACCACCAATGCATCCACTATCTCTATAGCCAGCTCCTTCAATACTCTGGGACATAGCTCATCTGGTTCTGGTCCAAGGGATTTATCAACCTTCAATCCAATTAATTTTTCGATTACTGCCTCTTTATTAACACTCATTGCTTTCAGTTCCTTATTTCCACAAGTCCCTTGGTTCCCAAGTATCTCTGGGAGATTTTCTGTATCTTCCTCCATGAAAACAGACGCAGAGTAATTGTTTAGTTTCTCTGCCATTTCCCTATTCTTCATTATAAATTCTACTCCTCCACCTGTAATGAACCTATGTTTGTCCTCGCTAATCTTTTCCTCTTCATGGACCTAAAGAAGCTTTTACAGTCCACCTTTGTTATTCACTAGCTTGCATTCATATTCTCTTCATCAGTTTCTTGGTCATCCTTTGCTGGATTCTAAATTGCTGTCAATCCTTGGGTTTACCATTTTTTCTAGTGACCTTATAAGCCACTTCCTTTGATTTAATGCGATCTTTAACTTTTTTTGTTAGCCATGGTTGAATCAACTTTCCTGTTGGTTTTGTGTGTCTGTATATTTGTTGTGAATCTTTTGATTTCCTTCCTTTTAATAAATAACCAACAGCAAAGCTTACATCTGATGATAAATTCATTAGAAATGGTGCTCACAAATATATTCAGTCTTCATAGTCCCCCTTTGACATGCAGACCACACCAGATCAGTTTTCACATCTTTTTAGGTCTTCAGCAAGAATTTGCATTTATATAGCGCCTTTAATGGAATAACATGTCCCACAGTGCTTCACAGGGTTGTTATGGCATCCAACCTCCAGAGGATGGGGCATCATAGAGGCACTAAGAAGAAGAGAACCCACGTTCATATAGTGCCATTCACAAACTCAGGACATCCTAAGTTTCTTTATAGCCAAGGAAGCATTTTTGAAGTGTAGTCACTGTTGCACACAGCAAGCTCCCACAAACAGCAATGTGGCAATGATGTTGATTGAGGGATAAATATTGGACTCCAGACAGAACTCCCAAGTTCTTCAAAATAGCGGCTATGGGATATTTTACATCTGCCTAAGGAGGGCAGACAAGGCCTCATTTAACATCTAGCCAAAAAATGGCCTCTTCGGTAGTGCATAGCTCCCTCAGAACTGCTCTTCCGACAGTGCAGCACTCCCTCAGTACTAGATTTTTGTGCTCAAGTTGGGGGAGTGGGGTTTGAACCCATGACTGGTGAGTCTGGTGGGAGTGCTACCCACTGAGCCATGGTTGATACCGTAAACCTGAACCTGAAGCTCCGTTTGAGGGTTGGGGTGCATCATCCTCAAGTTTCAGGCTCCTAGGATGCCATCTGAGTCCCTCAATTAGATTTCCGTCTGAGACTCACTCCAGGTTATGTACCAATCTCAGAGTAACCTTTAAAAGCAGTAATTTGTTGTTGAAAATCGCTTGATCTAAATCTGTACCGGTGATTAGAGTTAAGACACAGCTGACCTTATTTGGTAAGATTCTCAAATTTTCAGAAATGTAAATGCAGCAGTGGTCCTGACTTGTTCCATCTCAGTGTTATTTAATTTACTCTTGAGAATCTGCCTCTTTCTTCAGTTGCGTTCTCCTAAACTGGATCTTGTTGTTTTCCAGGGTAAGGACTGGGGACAATTACCCACTCATTGTCAGCTGGTTTAGACAGTGCCTGCCTTGACCATCTCTGGGAGACGAGCTGTTCTGGGATTCCTCCAGAAGCTGAGTCCCAAAAATCCATATTCCTTGAATGAAGTAGGGCCACCTGGACCACACCTCAGACCACAGCAGATCAGTTTTCACATCTTTTTAGGTCATTCAGCAGAACTTGCATTTATATAACGCCTTTAATGGAATAACATGTCCCAGGGTTGTTACAGCAGTATGAGACATAAGGAGAGGTGACCAAAGCTTGGTCAAAGAAATTGGTTTTAAGGATCCTCTTAAGATAGAGAGATGGAGATTCTTAGGGAGGGAATTTCAGAGCTTAGGGCCCAGGCAGCTGAAGGTACAACCGCCAGCGATGGAATGATGGAAACCCTGGATGCTCGAGGCCAGAATTGGAGGAGCACAAAGAACTCAGGCAGTTGTGAGGTTGGAGAAGGTTGCAGAAATAGGGAGGGTTTAAAAATTAAAAAAAAATTTTAAATTTAAAAACGCGGATCTTCCCCTGATATTAGGGAATGGGCAGAATGAAAAAGCCAATACTCGTGTAATTATTGTAGCGTTCTTACTGGTGCTGAGAATTTATCTAGCCACGTGAAGAGAGCAGTTTAGAAACACCAGCAAACCCAGGCACTAGACTCAGCAGAAGGTGCTGTCACATTAGAGAAGAGATCTGCTGGGATCTGCTGCCTTCCATCCTGCAAAAATCCGCTTAGCATTTGAGGAGCTGACAGTATTACAGGCTCTTGAAAATGTGGGCAATGAATGTTGTTAGGTTTAGCAGGAGTCAGCTGTGACTCTGTGAGTAGCATTCTCCACTCCAGAGACACAGGTACAAAAACTAGGCTGATTTCTCCCAGTACAGAAGCGAGGGAGTGCTGCACTGTCAGAGGTGCCACCTCTTGGATGTGACATTGAGCCAAGGCATTGTCTGCCCCTTTGGATGGATATGAAAAATCCCATATTTCAGTGTTCAGAGCATAATAATTTTATGTTGAGGAAGAATGAATGTGAATTTAAGCCTGTGCCTTTAAATCAGGATTATTTCCAAGACAACAAAGTCCCAGTTCCTCCCCGATGCTCAGAATGAACTGGTTTATATACCCTTGCTGTGATTCCCTAATCCTTCCCCGACTAGGGGCAGCTGTGCTGAATTACCAACTTAAAGCATGTATTCTACTGCAACACAATTTCAACATTAACAAGCAGGAGAGAGCTCCCCAGTGTTCTGGCTAATATTAATCCCACAACCAATATCTCGAGAAAACGAAAACAGATGATATGGTCATTATTATGTCTGTTTGGAGGGGCCGTGCTGTGTGCAAATTAACATTACAACATTGGCTCCAGTTTAGGGGCGCCCTTGAGGTGGTGAAAGGTGCTTTATAAATACAATTTCCTCCTTTCTTTCGCTTTAACGTGGGGAGACAGTTCCACTTGTTTATACTGGCAGCTCCTGTATTGCAGAGCACAGGCCCTGCTGGCTGGCAGCAGTCTGCTCCTGGCACCATGAGCAGGTTATGAATGTTTCAGAAACTGCATCTCTGTCTACCAGTTAAACACTGAAATGAAAAAGCCTGAAGAAGGATGAGATCAAATGATACCAAGGGAGCCCCCCTTGTCCAAATCTCTTGTGGTCTTGCCCTATCTCCTCTGCACCATAAATTGACATTATCCAATATGTCAGGATTGAGTGATTGGACTGTGTACCTGGAATAAAGCTAGTTTACATTGAGGAGAGAGAGGGAGGGACCAGATTTTCACAGAATTTCAGAAATGTTACAAATTGAACCAAAGGTTCCCCTAGCAATGCATGGTAATAGTCTGGACAGCCCATCATGGGATATATGTTTCCTCATCCGTCAAGGACAACAGGAAACGGAGCAAGGGAGGAAAACCAGGAGAAAGAGGGCAGCACATTCAGCCTCTCAGTCATTGTAAGGCAGTGAGGATTGCTAACCTGACCTTGTGCTCATTTACTCATACAAACACACAGGGCTGGATTTTACCAGCCCCCGCTGGGCAGGTTTCCGTAGGGGGGAGGGGGGGTGCAGGCCATGTAAAATACGACAGGTGACTAGCCCACCACCTTCCTGCCAACACCCAACTTAGCCCCCATAATACGGTAGGTGGATGGAGGTCAAAATTGTCAGCCTGCTTACCATTTTGAAAATAATCATTCATGGGCAATTGAGCTTGTTAACAAGCCAATTGACCTGAATATTATGCTGCCCGCGGTGGAATGTAGACACATGGGCAGCTCGCAAAGTTGGGGCTTTTTCTAAAGGTTGATGGGGGGAGTTGTAAACAAAACAAAAACACCTCCCCTGTGAAACTCAGTCCACGCCAGGGTGACCAACTCTTAGGAAATATAAAATAAGGGACACTTTGACTGTGGGACTGGGTGATTTTGGTTGGGGGTGCGGTGGATCCAGACACACACACTACCCCTGCACCACCCCCCCCCTCCCCCTCCCCCCCAACCAATGGAAAATGGCCACAATGTCTGAGCTCACACAAAAAAAAAGGCAACGTTTGCCATAGCCTCCAGGGCATTGGGCTAAGCTCTGGAAAATGGGATTGGTGTAGTTGGATCCTTGTTGGCCGGCGCTAATGCGATGGGCTGAATGGCCGCCTCCTGTGCTGTAGACGTCTGAGTCTATAGCCTATGAGGTAGGAGGAGACTCACAGACTCAGTGCCTCACAGGCTGTCATTGAAATAAGGGGCAAAAGACATTCCTTAAGGGATAAAAACAAAAAACTGCGGATGCTGAAAATCCAAAACAAAAACAGAACTACCTGGAAAAACTCAGCAGGTCTCAGCATTCCTTAAGGGATGTTGGACAAATGGTTAAAATAAAGCACAATCCCTTAAAATACGAGATGGTTGGTTACCCTGGGCCTGCACACACTGACCCTCGCAGTCAGTCACTTCCACAAACACGGTCAAACACACTCACATAGACAGTTCCCCACATTCTCACACTCACACATACTCTCCCTCTCTCTCACTCTCTCTCACACACACATCAGTCACTCACACACACACACACACCGGTCACTCACACACACACACCACTCTCTCACACACACACACACCACTCTCTCTCTCTCTCACACACACACACACACCACTCTCTCTCTCTCACACACACACCACTCTCTCTCTCTCTCACACACACACCACTCTCTCTCTCTCTCACACACACACCACTCTCTCTCTCTCACACACACACCACTCTCTCTCTCTCACACACACACCACTCTCTCTCTCTCACACACACACCACTCTCTCTCTCACACACACACCACTCTCTCTCTCTCACACACACACCACTCTCTCTCTCTCTCTCACACACACACCACTCTCTCTCTCTCTCACACACACACACCACTCTCTCTCTCTCACACACACACCACTCTCTCTCTCTCACACACACACCACTCTCTCTCTCTCACACACACACCACTCTCTCTCTCTCACACACACACCACTCTCTCTCTCTCACACACACACCACTCTCTCTCTCTCTCACACACACACCACTCTCTCTCTCTCACACACACACCACTCTCTCTCTCTCACACACACACCACTCTCTCTCTCTCACACACACACCACTCTCTCTCTCTCACACACACACCACTCTCTCTCTCTCACACACACACCACTCTCTCTCTCTCACACACACACCACTCTCTCTCTCTCACACACACACCACTCTCTCTCTCTCACACACACACCACTCTCTCTCTCTCACACACACCACTCTCTCTCTCTCTCACACACACACCACTCTCTCTCTCTCACAAACACACCACTCTCTCTCTCACACACACACCTCTCTCTCTCTCTCACACACACACCTCTCTCTCTCTCTCACACACACACCTCTCTCTCTCTCTCACACACACACCTCTCTCTCTCTCTCACACACACACCTCTCTCTCTCTCACACACACACACACACACACCTCTCTCTCTCTCACACACACACCTCTCTCTCTCTCTCTCTCTCTCTCTCACACACACACCTCTCTCTCTCTCTCTCACTCTCTCTCACACACACACCTCTCTCTCTCTCTCTCACACTCTCACACACACCACTCTCTCTCTCTCTCTCACTCTCACACACACCACTCCCTCTCTCTCTCTCTCTCACTCTCACACACACCACTCCCTCTCTCTCTCTCTCACACTCTCACACACACCACTCTCACTCTCACACTCTCACACACATGTTGAAAAACACACACACCTATTTGTAAGCAGCGATCAACATAATTGCTCTGCTTGTGCCTGGTAGAATGCAGCCTGATTGCACATTAGGGAATACTCCTGAATTATCCAGGATAAAAATCAGTTTTAGGCTAAAGGTTAAATGGATCCTTGAGTATGTCAGGAGAGACAGTGTATTTGCTGATATTTTCCATGGGAGTGTGAGTCTGACTGGTCTGGCAATCATCATATTTCTAAGTCAAAAGTGTAAACATTTCTTCCTTTTCTAATTCACTGCCTTTCAAATTGTCCTGTTATTTTTTAACATTTTTTAATCCTGCTTTAATGCGAGATAAGCCAGAGAAAATAATACACCATGGATTAAGCATTTGTAATATAATAACTGCAAATGAATATCCGAACACCGCCCTGCCGGAGGGTCAGCGCCGAGATGGTGCTGTCCTGCCGGAGGGTCGGCGCCGAGGGGGAGCTGTTGCGCCGGAGGGTCGGCGCCGAGGGGGAGCTGTCGCGCCGGAGGGTCGGTGCCGAGGGGGAGCTGTCGCGCCGGAGGGTCGGCGCCGAGGTGGTGCTGTCCCGCCGGAGGGTCGGCGCCGAGGGGGAGCTGTCGCGCCGGAGGGTCGGCGCCGAGGGGGTGCCGGAATTTGGATGGGTTGTTAAATCCTGAATTCCTTTTTATGAACTTTACAGATTGAAATTTCTAAGTGATGCTGCTTTGCTCTATTTTCTCCTCTTCCTTCATCCCCACCATAGCATCTAATAAAACCCTGAGCTCCACACTGGAGGCCTGGAGAGGAATCTTTCTTGTTTCATTTAGTGGTCAGGCTAAGCCTGAACAGCACTGATGTATCAGAGCTCAAATTTTGTTTGAAATCCCAAAAAGGAGCTATGAAATAATTGTTATTATTCCTCTAGTTCCTTTGGGACCTGATGAATTTTCAGAAAAGATTAAAGGCCATTGGCAAAAGACACAGGAACAGGGGGCAGGAGATGATATCATTTTCATGTTTCTGAATTGTGGCTCCTTCAGGAAACGGGCCATTTCCAACATGACGGAACATGATATTGTTTTCATTTTTTCCTGCAGTTCTTTTATTTCCTAGAGCCTTAAAATGATACAGCACAGAACAAGGCCATTTGGCCCATCATACCTGTGCCAGCTCTTTGGTGAAACTAGCCCAATTAATCCCACTCCTCTGCCTTCTACCCATAGCCCTGTAAATTTTTCCCTTTCCGGTATTTATCCAGCCCTCTCTTGAAAGTTACTATTTAATTTGCTTCCACTGCCCTTTTCAGGTGGCGCAATCCTGAAATTGAAATCTCATTGAAACCTACAAGAATCTGAAAGGGTTTCACAGGGTTGACACTGGGGCGGCGGGTGTTTCCCCTGATTGGGGGGATCCATTAAAAGAGGGCACAGTCTCATTTATAAGTGATGGATCATTTAGGACTGAGATGAGGAGAAATTTCTTCACTTAGAGGGTTGAATCTTTAGAATTCTCCACACCAGAGGGTTGTGGATGCTCCATTGTTGAATGTGTTTAAGGCTGTGATGGACAGATTTTGGGGGTCTCAGAGTCAATGGATATGGGGAGTGGGTGGGAAAATGCAGTTGAGGGAGAAGATCAGCCATGATCATATTGAATGGCGGAGTAGGCTCGAGGGGCTGAATAGTCGATCCCGCTCTGAATTCCTATAGTATATGTTATAACTCACTGAATAAAAGAACACTTCCTCCTTGTCATCTTCAATCTGTGTCCTCTGGTTACCATCCCTCTGCTACTGGAAACAGTTTCTCCTTATTTACTCTATCTGAATGCCTCTATCAAATCTCCCCTTAACCTCTCTGCTCTAAGAAGGGCGATCCCAGCTTCTCTATGTAACTAAGTCCCCCATCTCTGATCGCATTCTAGTAAATCTTTTCCACCCAGTCTCCAAGGTCTTAACACCTTTCTTTAAATATGGTCAGAATTGGACACAATGCTCCAGCTGAGGCCTAACCAGTGTTCCTAGACCTTTACAAAACAATCATCTTGTTTTAAAGTTTTTTCTTTCTCCATGTTATACACCAATAGGAATTTGATGCATTTTTCAGCCCTATGCTGAGTTTATAAAGTGCGTGCCTATGTGGAATAGGCTAAACCTTTAGAATAGAAAATTATGCTGGAATCAAAGCTGACCTGTCCATTGGAGAGAGCCAGCTCCACCCCATTACCAGACATCCCCTAACTTCTGAAGCTTTGATGACACACAGCACCAGGGGGAGGCCATTCAGCCCCTTTGAGCATGTTCAATTAAATTGTGCCTGGTCTATAACTCAACCCCATTTACCAGTCATTGCTCCACATATAAAGCCTCGGTTCCATCTACTGCCACAGAGCAATGTTCAATTCTCGCTGGCTTGAATGGGATTTGCCTGTCTTTCCAACCATTGGTTACTGTTTACAAATCCTCTTTTCATGATGCTGCCTCAGAGGTTGAAGCAAGCGACAGATGCAGTGCCAGCATAAGACTGGTTGGATCCAAATGGTCTGTTTCTGTGCTGTGAACACTGTGTAAAAGAATTTTGCTGACCTCATCAATGCACCAGTTGTCATATTCTAATGGACAGGGCTTCAGGCAAGTGGGGAATAAATGATGGTTAGACATTGAGCTTTGGTTTACATTTGCAGCTAATCTAAATGTCTCTTTGACTTCACGCTCTCATAATTCCCTCATAGGCATAGCTTCCCCCAGTTAGAATGTTTATATTCTAGCCTGACACTTGAGTTCAGCAATGAGGGACTGCTGCATTGCTAGACCAGTGCATTGTGGAACTGCCCTTTAGACTGAGTTCCTGTCTGTCATTCATGGTCCTTCAAGACTCCACTCCACTATTTGAGAGAGGCCTTCAGGTTTTCTGGCAAACATTTGCTCCTGAACCAACACCACCAATGGTGAGACTCATTGGGCGCAGGACATGTTGTTGGTGGGACCTTGTCATGTGCAAAGGTTGCTTCAGTGCCTGCATACGTGTCAAGAGAGCCTGAATTCCACAAACAATTCATTGTCTGTGAAGCACTTTGAGATGTTTCTGGAACTTCTACTCCATAGTGATGTGTTACAAGTTCATCTTGGTACAAACGGGCAGTGGCAGATTGGCAGCACCTCCACCCAATGGAAGAGAAAATCAGGCAAAACACAAAACTTGCTGGCGATTCTCCACCACTCGTTTTGAGCTCTCCCTGAAGAACTTGTACCCTTGCATCTTGTCTTTAATCACTCATTAGTTTCTGTTCTTTTTTGGGGCCCAGGACAATTAAGGGATATGGAGGTAGTGCAAGAAGGTGGAGTCAAGCTAGAAGATCAGCCATGATCTTATTGAACTGCTGAGCAGGCTTGAAGGGCCAGATAGCCTACTGCAGCTCCTATTTCTTTTCTTAATCCATCCTAAAATCGGTCAACCAAGTTAGGAATCATTTAAAAGTACTTCATAGATCCACTCAGCCACTAGCCTTGTCACCCTCCTGGGTAACTCCTGTTCTGCTCTGTGACAAATTGCATGTGGCACGCGATTCAATTGAGTTAAACACCTGCTTTCATCCCCAGCAGGAGAAAGCCGTAACCAGAAGTTACTTTTTGCTAAAAGAATAAGATGTTTGCTATCTTGGAATGAAAGCAACAAACAAGCATGTGTTTAAAGTTTTGGTAATAGATGTTTGTTCTGAAAGATGGAGAGGAGTTACCATCTCAGTATCTCTCCTCACAGCATTTAATATTCTTAATGTTTTTAAAACTAAAATTTTGTGAGTGTGCCTGTGACTGATAATCACAAAAGACTTGGTTCTGTCACTGTTGCTCCTGCAGATGTTAAAAAAGAGAAATGAGCTGTGTGAATGATTGCATCGTAAATGTTTACTGTTACTGATACCAAACACATAACGAGGCAGCCCTGGGTGTGTGAGGGACACAGGAAAAGGAATGCAGGAATTGTAACGAGGTTTGAAATGGCACAGGAGCAGCACCATAAACGCAGGAGTGGAACAGCCAACATTGTCTGAATGGCAAGTCAGCTGGCAGATGTGCAGCGGTAGTTATCGTAAGAACGCAGGTGAAAAGGTTACAGTCTGGCCTCATTATGTCCATCTCCTGAGAGGGTAAAAGGTCATTTGCACAATGACAATTTTTTTTTGTCGTTTGAGGGAGTGTTGGGGTGGTTGGTGGTGGGGGTGGGTGGGTGCAGGGAAACAGCCGCCTGCACGTTTTGAATTGTTGAAGGCCGGGAGAAAACTTCTCTCGGTGGATGCTGGTGTTTCTCAATTATCAATAAACATGAGGCATGGGCCCTGGTGATGCTACAGGCAGTTCCTCTGGGTCATCGGTTGTGTATTTTTTTATTGGTGGCTGTGGAGGAGGGTGGGGGGGGCATGTGGGGGAAGAATGCACGGCTAAGAGAGGGCGAATGGTGTGTCAGACTCATTAGAATCGGGGGTCAGTTGGCGGTCAAAACCAAATAATTTGAGATTGTTTCTATGTTTGTGGCTGGTGGAATTTGCTTGTTGTCAGTGAGGCTGCTGATTCTGGCCATCTCCGGCTGGGGAAGATCTGGCATACTTGTTCCTTAGCAACTGTGTTCACACAAACACGCAGCGTTTAAACTGTCCTTGGGTTTCACCAGCGCAAAGGCGCACAATGGCACTTTATTGCTGATGAATAGACAATGCCAGTCGCCATAATACTGCGCTGCTTTCCAGGAGAGAGAAATTCAAATGCAAGATTCCTTCATCAATTTTTTTTTTAAATACATAAATTCTGGGACGAAGGAATCGATTGATTGGATAAAATATTACTTTTACTAAATTTTCAATTTGAAGCCCATATAATTCCATTATTCTCCAAAAATTCCTGGAAGCCCTGACAAAAAAAATGTGAAGTTTCCAATTCATTCCATTTCTCTCTTTTTTTAGGAAGCCACCTTACATCTGTATAATGGCAGTCGCAGACTATGTCATTACTGCCATCTACTTGCCAAATGCAGGTTGACAGCTGAAAGCTGTACTGCAAATGGACTTTAATAAAGTTGGTTCCATGATTGAGATTTGTGAAGTATGGAAAAAAGTTCCTCCCCGACAAATCCAGCTTATCAGAATACCATCAGTCTATTCCCAGTTTTTAAAATCTTCCCCTCCACTGCCAACGAAATAGAACTGATTTTATGCAATATGGTGAATCCTTCAATCATTCGATTTTATTTTCCATTCCACAAGATTCATCACCTTGATATGAGTGAATTTTTGGAATACAGAAATTGAGTAGAGAATGACACCAGATTTGGTTGGTGCACCTGTCACCATAACGTTTAGTGTTATTAATATTTGGGGTGCCTAGAAAGTTCCAACTAATTCGATGCTCTTGCCAGCGACCTCTGCATTCGCATGGTTCCCCCCCCACCTTCCAGTTTTTTTTCCCTTTTGGAAGGTTCCGTCTGTTGCTTGGAAACAGCTGATGGCTGCACTCTGGCACCTAAACCGAGCTGCTATTTTTGCAACCTGAGTGTGTGGGCAGGATATTAGCCGAGGGCAGTCTTGATAACTGGGCCAATGCACCACTCAGTTGGCCTAACCCATTTCACATGCACATACCCTCTCCTGCAACTCCCAAAACACTCCCCACCACACAGGCTATCTCTCTCTCTCTCTCTCTCTCTCTATATATATATATATATATATATATATATATATACGCACATGCCTCAACACCTACCTGAGATCAGAAGTATAGGTGTGTGTTTTTTCTTCCTTTCCCCCATCTTAGCCAAAGCAAGATATCAGTTTGTGAATGAGAAATTAACAAGGACTCCTAAATATCAGTAATTATTATATCAGTGTTGCAGTTGATTAAATCTGGACCAGAAAAGTGTGCAAAATGGAGTTTGCATGCTAGTGCTGAGATAATATACGTAATCATGTTTTCAACCAGATCAAATAAAATTTGTTTACCTTATTTCCCACTGGTTAATTTAAAAACTCAAAAAACAATATCTATAATACATTTAAGTTCTTGCCTACCTATCAAACTTTATTTCCTATTTCCGCATTTATATCCTCCCACCAGTGGAGGTGCTACTGCACCACATTTCAAGCTTCACACTAACTCCTCACATCCCACCCCACCGAGTCACATATGTTATGCCTAGATTTCTGCCTCATATTTCAATCTGATTGTCTCTTAATTCTTCATTCCAGAAAATTGTCATTCTGACCAGTAAGAATTTGGCAGGAAAAGGGTTAACTTATCATAGAGTTGCATGGACTGGTCTTGTATCCCCTGGAGTATAGTAGATTAAGGTGTAATCTCAATTGAGGTATTTAAGATGATTAAAAGAGTTGATAGAGTAGTTAGAGTGAAACTGTTTTCTCTGGTTGGGGAATGCAAAACAAAGGGTGTAATCTTAAATTAGAGCTAGACTGTTCAGGGGTGATGTCCGGAAGCACTTCTCACATACATAAGGGCAGTGGAAATCTGGAACTCTCTTTCCCCTAAAAAAAGCTTTTGAGACTAGGGGGTCAATTGAAAATGACAAAACTCAGTTTGCTAGATTTTTGTTAAGTAAGGGTATTAAATTTTTACAGAACCAAAACGGGTAGGTGGAGTTAAGGGAAGATCAACCATGACCTAACTGAATGATAGAATTACCTTGAAGGGCTAATGGCCTCCTGTTCCTAAGGCTAAATATCTGCTAAATCAAGCAAAAACCAGATGAATCAACTATTTTTATATCTTTTTTGCTGCTACATAATTGGAATTCTGCAACCACAGAAAGAGATTAAAATCCACCAACAAAAACATAGCAATTGATCCAATTAAACTCAAAATAATTTTTTTGAAAACCTTTTCTCTAATTTCCTTCCCCTCCATTCAAAATCCGTGAAGAGTCCAGAATGTGTTTCTAACAAAATGAATACCCTAGAATTCCTCTCTTGTGTCTTTGAAGACCGTCAGGAACTTTTTTTCCCCCACAGAGAGTCTACGGTCTGTCTTTGGATTCGATAATTTCCCCAGAGTTACAGGCTGTCAGCCAAAGGGAATTATTAGCTACCCTGTACCTGTGATTCCTAGGATGTGATGCTCCGCCCTTGTCCAATTTCCCAGCTTCAGTCATTATAATTCTCTCCGTGCTGCTGCAACTATCTGCTGTATGATTTCTTTTGTCTCGTTTCCAAACGACTTTGGAAACAAGCTGGGTAATGAACTTCAAAAGCAATTTGAAATAGGAAGACTATTATCGAGTGCTGATTTTTCACAACTGGAGCCTGATGAAAGACTAAAAAGAGCTTGCATTTATATAGCACCTTCTGCAACCTCAGGTTGTCTCAAAACATGTTACAGCCAAAGAATTGCATTTGAAGGGTGGTCACTCTTATAATGTAGAAAACGCGGTAGTCAATTTGCACACAGCAAGATCCCACAAATAAAAAATGGGATAATGAGCAGGTAATCTATTTTTTCCATTGATGTTGGTTGAGGGATTAATATTGGCCAGGAGAGAATTTCCCCTGCTCTTCTTTGAATAATGGCTATGGGACCTTTTACATCCACCTGACAGGGCAGACAGAGCCTCACTTTAAGGTCTCATCTGAAAAATGGCACCTCCGGTAGTGCAACACTCCCTCCATACAGGCAATGAGAGTGTCAACCTGGATTACATGTTGAAGTTGCTGCAGTGACTTGAACCCATCATCTTCTTACTTGGAGATAATGCTATTTACTGAAGCACAGCCGATACCTGATACAGATAGAGAAAGGGGATAATTTGAGATTATTTTACTTCTGCCCAACATTAAAAAGAGATCTTTATGAAAAGTGTGTATATTATTCTTGATGGAAATATTGATGTGTCCTTGCTTAGGCTTTGAGCACATTAGGTTTGTTCTTCCAAATTATTTGTGAATATGTTGGGAAGATGAATGTTAAAAGCTCTTAAGAAGAAGCTTCACGGGAAAACTATTATTGTGTTAGTTTTTACTTCAGTGAAAAGAGGTTAGCTCAGAAGAAGAGAGAGTTGATAACAGAGCCCCATTTTGTTTTGCTGATATTGAGAATTGAGAGCAATGATTGTTTAACGATGGAGCTGTGTTAGGTATTTGTTAATCAAGCCGCAGAGGGAAAGGAAGCACAGATTTCCACCCCCCGCCCCCCCCCGGCTCATGAATATATGTGAAAGTCACCAAGCAAGTCTGAAGGTAGAAAGAGTCCACTACAATTGCAGCCAATCTATTCACATTTCATATTCATAAAAAGCTTGTATTTCTATAGCACCTTTCACCACCTCCAGACATTCCAAAGTCCTTTATAGCCAATGGAAGTGTAGTCATTGTTGTAATGTTGGAAAAGTGCCATTTTGCATACAGCAAGCTTCCATAATGTTTTCAAATAATTTGGAGAAACAAGCTCAGGTACACTCATAGCCTGAGCAACTCGTAGTGTTTTACTGATGTAGGCCGTGGCTTAGTGGGGAGCTCTAACTTCTCAAGGACGGACACGTGGGCATGAGAGCAGGGTGGTGTGTTGAAATGGCAAGTGACAGGAAGGTCTGGGCCGTGCTTGTGGACTGAGTGAAGGTGTTCTGCAAAGCAGTCACCCAGACTATAGAGAAGACCGCAGGCTTGCTGCATTGTTCCAGTGAAGCCCAACTCAAACTGGAGGAACAGCACCTCATCTTCCGACTAGGCACTTTACAGCCTTCCGGACTTAACATCGAATTCAACAACTTCAGAGCATGAACTCTCTTCTCCAACTTGACGCTTTTTTAAATCCAATTTTAAATTTTTTATTTTATTTTTTACCTATTCATTATTTTCCCTTTTTTTAATCCACTTTTATTCTTTTTCCTTAACATCCCCCCCACCCCTCCCCCCTCCCCCCCGCCAACCACACAGGGCCATCTGTCACTTGTTTCAATGCTGTGCTTTCACAGAGCGTTGACCCTTGTTCTGCTAGTAACACATCCTGCTATCTTACCTTTATGCCACTATTAGCACCTTCTTTAGTCTTTAACGCTACCATTAACATGCCCTTTGTCTTGTGTCCATGATATCTTTGTCAATCTCTCTTGAGTTCCCATCTATCCCTGACCTTCTATTTTGCTCTACCTGCTCACCAGCCCCTCTTAACCGTTATAAAACCCATCACATTTCTACCCCTCTTTAGCTCTGGAGAAGTGTCATATGGCCTCGACGTTAACTCTGTTTCTCTCTTCCCACCGATGCTGCCAGACCTGCTCAGTTTTTCCAGCATCTTGTGTTTTTATTTCAGGTTTCTAATATCTGCAGTATTTTGCTTTTATATTTGAACAATCACATTCTTGCTCAATTTGAAGAAGCTAAGTCCTGGGCTTGATCTCATTTTCCCCAAGGGTGTGTCAGAGATTTGTAACCAGCTAACAACATAGAGATAAGCTACCACCCGCAGCAGTTATTAGCTTCAAATTGATCTCACTTCATTGGGAGATTGGAAAAGATTGCAGAATAATTCTAGCATATGTTGACTCCCAATCCAGCAATATCCTTATCTTAAAATTCTCATCCTGCTTTCAAATCCATCCATGGCGACACACTACCTTCTCCAGCTTGACAATCATCCATGATATGTGCTCATCCAGTTTGGGCCTTGAGGCTGCAACCCTGGATTCCTTGCTCTGCCATTGGCGACCGTGCCTTCAGCTGCCTCAGCCCTAAACTCTGGAATTCCCTTCCTAGAGCTCTCTTTCCCTCGACCTCTCTCTTTCCCTCAAAGTCGTTTCTTAGAACTTTTTGAGCAAAGCTCTCTGTCACCTGTCTTTATATTTCCTTATGTGACTCCGTGTCAGATTTGGTCTATAATGTTGCTATGAAGCACCTTTGGCCATTTTTCTGTCCTAAAGCTGCTATATAAATGCAAGTTATTGTTACAACTGTGGGTGGTTATGATAAACTTGATGGCACAGTCAGGAGCAGGTATACAGTCAAAAGGCAGGTGTGCAGCTTATGACATGACTGAAGACGATGAATAGCACTGCCATCTGTAGTGGTTCCAGCTGATTTTAGTTCATAGTCTTTGTGAAAATTTTCAATTGAATAAAAGCGGGGCTCACATTACACGCTCAAAGTTTCACAGAATAAAGAAACTCTATATTACTATAATCAACTCTGAAGGATCGTGCTGTTAACCAGACGTAGCACTGCGGTTGTGAATTGATAATATGTTATCCCAGCTATAAATGCAAAATAAAAAGGGGACGAAGGAGTTGGGAGACCATAAAGAAAAATGGATGGACTGAAGGAATGTGAACTCCTTAGTTCTCATTGATAAAAGAGAATGGTAAATTGCAAATCTTGTTGAAAGGCAATATCTCCAGCAGAATGCCATGATAGCAGTTTGCAAATGCAAAAGTCTACTGGATTCTGGTAACAGAGTCTGTATGAAGCAAGTTCTGGGATGTTCAGTGCTCATTGTGTTAGGCATAGTTTCTCATCTCTTCTGTCCTGCCTAGGCTCCACTCCGCAAATCCATCACGGAAAGTGGTCCATATGATATATGAGCTCAGACACAGTGTGTGACATGACTGTGTGAAGTTGGTCCAAACAGGAATGTGATGTCAGACCCTTGCAAAGTACTTCCAAGTTAACGGACTAATTAAGGAAAATGTGGGTTTGTAGTTGACATTTGCTGGCTGCCCATTGCCAGGATAGAATTAAGCACAAAAGCCTCCACTGTTCCGTGTTGCTGCATCCACTTAGTCCTTCTGTCTGGTGTGAAATAAAGAAATAACTTGTGCTTATGCAGCACTTTTCACAACTTCAGGATGTTCCAAACTGTGTCACAGCCAATTACCCATTTTGGAATGTAATTGCTGTTATAATGTAGGAATTATGACAGCAGTTGTGCACAGCAAGCTCCCACAAACAGCAATGTGTTGGTGACCAGGTAATCTGCTTTTCCCAATGACGTTGGTTGAGAGATAAAAATTCCCCAGGACACTGTGGGTGGGGGAAACTCTCCTACTCATCCATCATAATAGTGCTGTGGGATCTTTCTCGTTCAGCTGAGAGGGCAGATGGAGACCCGGTTTAACATCTCATCTGAAACATGGCAGCTCCGGCAGTGCAGCACTCCCTTTGCACTGGCACTGGAATGTCAGCCTGGATCCTGTATTCAAGTCTCTAGAGTGGGCCATTAATGCATGATCTCCTAACTCAGGTGAGCGTGCAAGCAACTGAGCCATGTCTGACACTGATAAGTTCAAACTAAAGTTTTCTTAGAGAAAGTATAGTCAGTGAGTGGAGCTGGAATGACAATAGGAAGAAACATGGGAAGTATAAGGACACTGCTCATGCAGGTCCCTGGTTCACAAGGTCAGTGATCCTGAAAGAACAGTAAGAATGTCAGCTGATGTCTTCCAGACAGGATTGGAGACTGTGCTGCAGCCAAAGCTTGATGTTTGATGAAAACCCATCACTGATGCATCACATTCATTGACTATGTGGAGCACACATTAAAGGGGAATGAGTATACATTATGTTGCCTCGCAAAATGTCCAATCAGTTTGTGGTTGTTATTCCATTAATGCCACAACCATTGAATTGCTCTGTTTGTGGAATGTTTTGAATGATTGCCCATTACGAATACAAAGAATGATGATCAGGCTACACAGGTATAAACGAAAGGTGTCACACACATCTGGAAACATAACCCATCAAGAATGCAAAACACAATGAAAAACTAATTTGAGGAAACATAAGCTTATGATGAGTATGTGCCTATATTCCCTGGAATTTACAAGAATGAGAGGTGATCTCCTAGGAACATATAAAATGTTTAAAAAGTTGATACAGTAGATGATGGGTGGGTGATTCCCCTGGCTGTGAAGTCTAGAACACAGGGCCACTGACCCAGGATATGAGGTCATCCACTTAGGACTGATGAGACATTTCTTCACGCTGAGGGTTGTGAATCTTTGGAATTCTGGAGAGCTGTGGGTCCCTTGATAAATGTATTCAAGACAGAAATCGATAGATTTTTGGATATGAAGGAAATTGACGAATCTGGGGATAGGACAGGAAGGTGAAGTTGAGGTAGAGGATCATCCAAAAACTTAATCTAAGGTGGAGCACACTCGAAGGGCCAAATGCTCCCGTGCTGATCCTGTTTCTAATGATGTTGGCTATTAGCAGGGATGGCTACAAATAAAAGGATGCTGGAGAGTACTGGAAAAGATGAGCTAATCAGTCATTCATGTAATTTGTGAAAAATGGTCTACATGTTCTCCATGACTCTAAGCGTTGTCAGACATGTTTGAGACACCACGGTACAGAAATGTCTCTCCCTCTGTCTTTATTTCAGAGACGTAGAGTATAAGGCCGTAAGAGTGAAATTCTTGTGTAAAGAATTCTTCCAAAAGTTTCACATGAAACATGGAGAAGTGTAAAAATAAAGCTGGTATGTGGGGTCATGGACTGACCCAAATAAATCAGGATATCGCTTTCATGGAACAAATTACTCATTCTGTTCAAAATCTAGGCCAGACCAATGAGCAAATCCACTGAAACCTCAGGCAGTGCTGCATCAAGAGAACCAGGAAGCTAGTGCACCTTAGGAACATGGGATCAGGAGAAGGCCATTCAGCCCCTCAAGCCTGTTGCACTATTCAGTCAGATCGTGGCTGATCTGTACTTCAACTCCATTTACCCACCATATTTCCATAACCCTAAATACACTCACCCAGCAGAAATCTGTGAATCTTAGTTTTGAAATTTCAATTGACCCTCGAGCCTTAACAGTTTATTGAGGGAGAGAGTCCCAAATTTCCATAACCCTTTGTTCATGGGACTGGAGAAGGCCCCACTGGATGATTGCTGGTGATTATTGAACTTATCCAGAAGTCTGCCCAATACACAATAAAGATAAAACTAGCCTTTCCAGATATGGAATACTTATTGATTGCTTATGCTGGACCATAGTTTGGCAAACTATCTCTAGTCAATACTTGCAAAGAATAGACTTTTGTTTACACAACTTCAAAGACAAATTACTGATGTACAGTTTGACTTGTGGAGAAGTCAGTACAAAGAACCTGAGAAAGAAATCATGGTGGAATAAGATTGAAGTGTGGAGACTCCAAGTTTACTATTGGAGAATAAGTGATGTCCGATAGAACTACTGCCCAAAAGGAGAACACAAACTAACCAGCTATCCATTCAAAGAAGTCAATGAATAGAAAAGAAAACAACTTTAAGACAAAATGCACTTGTCCAGCAGTAAAGTCTCTAGTGAGGCAGCTTGACCCATGTCACAAAAACAGTAGAGACTAGCGACTAACACAAACAGGATGGATTACTTGGATGTAATATCGGAGGACTGAATGAGGAATTGGATTTCTAATGACACGCTACATACAAATATTTATCCTAACATCATCTCACTTGATCAGTGGTGATTTAAAATAGATGAACCCTTGTTATGGATTCTCCAAACAAAAGAAATAATTGTGGCTTATTTGCTCTATCACAACCCTTAGTAACTGAAAAGAAAATCCCTATTAAATCCTCTATTAGCTTTCTCAGTTCCAGTGCAAATAACCTTGTCTTGAGACTCTTTTCATGAATATAGTTTCTCATCCCTGGCATGGTCCTATATGTTCTTATATGAAGCACGTTGGTTTAACTTCTATTTTTCTCACTGCTGTTAAGCTTGACTTGTTAGACTGTGGTTCCTGGGACCTACGTTTCTTTTTGGAAAGTGTGTGATTTACCAAGTGCATATCCAAGTGTAACTTCACCTGATGATGCTGCGTTCCCAGGGTTGCTTTTGTGAGGAAATCTGATCAGTTTTCACTGGCTACTATTGGTTAAGCTAATTAGTGAACAATAAGGATCTTCAAAAACAACCAAATTATTGTACTTATACACAAAAGTGATGAGCAGGAAAAAGCCAGCTGGTTCATGAAGCCTGCCTCTGCTGGAACATCATGACTAGATCCTTCTTCCCTCTCCCCTGATCCCTGAAGCCAATGGAATCTCACAGATGAGGTAAAGCACAGAAAAATCCCAGAACCAATACTCTGGAAAATTCCTCTCTGGTTCCCATTGCCTGAGGGAATCAATCTGGGAGCTTGCAGGCCAAGTGTCTCTAGAAAGGCACTTCTACATGATGTGATCTCTGCCCCCGTCAGGAACTGGTCTAGCCCTCCCTTGAAGACCTATAGAGTCAGCACCAGGAACACATTCCAGAGGCTCTCAGCTCCTTGGAGAGAACCTCCTCTGACATCCAGTGAAAACATGGTGAAATTGTTGGAGAAAATAGCCTTTCAGTTTTGATACATTCTTGCATTATTTTAATTATTCTGTACCTGTTTTGTGAAACCCCAGGGAATTCTGTTGGAAAAGATGTAGGTGCCTGTGTTTGAGCCTGAAGCACAACACAGGAATAGCTGACTGAGAGTATCTGACAGTGATTCAGTTCAAATTCTCTAATAACATTCCAAATTATGCAAGTGAGGTTTGAGTGGTACACGAATGTTATGAGCTATTGAACTGTTGTCTTAAATTCCGGGCCAGAAATCTGCTGTTACAGTCCATGTGTTAAGGTTATTGCTGCAGGACTAGAGGGAGAAAAGGAAAACTGTGAATACTGGAAATGTGAAACAAGAATACCAAATACACCGAATTAATTGGTCTCTGAGAAGGATGGACTAGTAAGTGCTTTATTGGGACATTAGGAAGAGCCTCTCAAGTGTGTTCCACCATTCAGTTAGTTCATGACTGATCTGTGTCTCAGCAACATATTTCCTTGATGCCCTTATTTAACAAAAATCTGTCAATCTGTCTTAAAAGCTCTAATTGACCCTCAGTATCCACAGACTTTTGGAAGAGGGAGTTTCAGATTCGCACCACCAATTGTATAGAAGATTCTTTCTGATTTCACTCCTGAATATCCTAGCTTTAATTTTGAGGTTCTGTCTCATGTATCTTGATTCCTGTCATTAGAATTGTGGACAGAGAGACGTAAAGAGGAGGCAGTCAAGAACAGAAAGACCTTGGGAGTTTGCAGGCACAAATCTTTGAATGTGACTGGGGAAAGTTGATGAGGCTGTTTTTAAAAAAAATGGAACCCTGGGCTTTATAAATAGTGGCATTGAGAACAAAAGCTATAAAATTGCGCTAAACCTTCATAAATCACTCATTAGGTCTTAGCTGTAGTATTGTGATCAATTCTGAGGCCACACTTAAGGAAGGATGTCAAGGCCCCTGGAGAGTGTGCTAAGGAGTTTAACTGGAATTGTACCAGGGATGAGAGACTTCAGTTATGTGGAAAGACTGGAGAAGCTGAGGTTGCTCTTCTTTGAGCAGAAAATTTTAAGGGGGAATTTAATAGACATGTTCAAAATTATGAAAAGTATGGATAACTGGGGTGGGGGGGGGGGGGTTGGGGGGGTATTGAAGAACACAAATTTAAGGTGATTAGCAAAGGAGCCAACAGCAGATGAGAAGGAATGGTTTTGCACAGCAAGTTGTTGTGATCCAGAAAGTATTGCCCGAAAGGGCAGTGAAAGTGGCTTCAATAGGAGCTTTCAAAAGGGAAATGGATAAATATTTGAAGGGGAGGCATTTGCAGGGATAGAGCAGTGGGAGTGAGTCTAATTGGATAACTCTTTCAAAGAGCTGGCACAGGCATAAATAGGTTGAATGGCCTCCATTCTGAGCTGTAGGATTCTATGAACTGTGAGGTATGTAAATTGGAAATGTACTCAAACACCTGGGAACTGGATCTAAGGATTCTATGAGCAGACGAGGATCAAATACCCTCAAGGACACAATGGCCTTTCTGCTCCAGGACTCTGTCAGGAGGTGAAATTTTTGTCAGTGCAAGATAGACCAGGATTTGGACAGTCTAAATAATAATACAGAGATAAAAACAAAAAACTGCGGATGCTGGAAATCCAAAACAAAAACAGAATTACTTGGAAAAACTCAGCGGGTCTGGCAGCATCGGCGGAGAAGAGTTGACGTTTCGAGGCCTCATGACCCTTCCTAGTTCTGTTGAAGGGTCATGAGGACTCGAAACGTCAACTCTTTTCTTCTCTGCCGATGCTGCCAGACCTGCTGAGTTTTTCCAGGTAATTCTGTTTTTGTTTTGGACAGTCTAAACTCTGTTACAGCCCATAACTATGCCTAATTCAACACTACACACAAAGGGTAAGGGAAATCTCTCCCCTTCAAAAAGCTGTTCACGTTAAGGAGTCAAAATTACAAAATGAAGACTGATAGATTTTTGATAAGGGTATCGAGGATTACAGGACCCTCAGCTTTTAAATGGAGCTAAGGCACAGATCATTCATGATCGAATTGGATACTAAAACAAGCTTGAGGAGCTAAATAATCAATTTTAATTCCTGTTATCTAATTCAGCACCAAACTGCACACTTGCTCAAAATGGCTGGTATTGAAAATTGTAATGTCATGCTGACATGTGAGGGGCTGAGATTCTGGCATCCTTGGGCCGAGCTGAGGGTTCTTCACCCCAACCCGACCCATGCTGTGCCTGAGCTGAAAATGCTTGATGCTGACATCAAAGAGTTGCTTTCACCAAAGCAAGACATTGCTAATCCCATTGAACAAAGAGTACCAAAATCATTTTCAATATTTTAAAAAAAACAGAGCGCTGGTTCTACCAGTTGTCAGATTGCGATGAGCTTCCCTGACCTCAATATGTGTAATTTAATATTCTATAAACGAATTAGAAGGAGGAGGAGACCATTTGGCCCCTCAAGCCTACTCTGCTATTTGATAAGATCATGGCTGGTCTGATTGTGGCCTCAACTCCACATTCCTGTCTGTCCTCCGTAGCTCTTGACTCCCTTGTCTACCAAAACTCTAACTCAGCCTTTAAAAATATTCAACGACTCTGCCTCCATTGCTCTCTGGGGAAGAGAATTCCACAGACTGATAACCCTCAGAGAAAATATTTCTCCTCATCTCTTTCTTAAACGGGAAAATATTCTAATTTCTAGACTACTGCGAATAGTAGGTGTTTGGAGGGCAGCAGCTTCTACAATCCCTGAACATGAGGTGCAGATACAGTGCGACTGCCACAGAACATTTTCTCACCAAAACACAGAATATTTGAAAGAGAGATCCATGGTTTATGAGTTACAGCTTGGGTGGGGGGTGAACAGGGGGAGATAAGATAAAAGACTGTATCACATTGAGCCTTTTACAACATCCCAGGGCTAGCGAACAACAGGATAATTTCTGTATCCCAGGTCTTTATCTCTTTTTATTTTCCCTGAATGTAAAATACTTGTGTTCTGTGAATGCTGCTCTGATGAACAGCTCTGGGAAAGGCATTTACAACCATCAGTGGCAGACAAAGACTAAAATGAGCACCGAGCCAACAGGCTAAATGCAGGAAATGTTTATGGAGGCCGTTTACTGTGAGTTGAATGGAAAGGCATCAGTTTTATTACTTTGTGCCCTCCTGTGGTATTTTTCACTTGTCTTAAAACCTTTTTACATTGAGGTTGTTCGTAAAATGGCTGAACAGGTTTGAACAGTTGATTGGTTACCCTTATATGCGGCAGGACAATGGGGGTGGGGGGGGGAATATCCTTTTCATGAGCAAGATAATGAGCGAGAACCTCTGTGCTAACTTTCTCTGAAGCGCTATCTTTTACTATGTTTTTAACTCTATTGGCTTTCTCCAGAAATGCCCGTCTCTGTGGGGGTGGGGGAATTATTGTTCCCCAAGCCACGGAGGGAATTTGTGATTTTCCTCACTTGTCAGGCTCCTTGAGAAGACATGAAGGGTAAAATTGAAAATAGGAGAATAATTCAAATTGTGTTCATTCACGCCATTTTCAAACAGTTGGATTTAAGTTGGCACTGGTTTTGCTTCATGGCCTGACCTCCTGGGTTTGGTGACAATGCCTGGCATTGAAAGCGACTAAAGAGGAAAATGGGGGTGTTGGAAACAAGAACGTAGAATTCACCGATTTGTTTGCACACTCGCACACTCGCCAAGCAATGCCCAAATAGCATTTGGCCGCACTCATTACAAGGCTCCCTTGTAACATTGTAATACTGTCTGTTTTACAAGGCTGCATAAGTTCCCAGTTACAGTTCTGGCCCAAGCTCCATTATAAGGCATGATGGAGAAAGTAAATTTAAAGTTCGCTTTCAGATGCAGCAGCATGAGAGGGTATGGGGTCACGATTCTGAAGAGAGGTGCCAGGAAGCATTTCTTTACACAGTGAGCAAATGCTGAAACAGGTTTGGCAGGGAAGGAAGGAGTTGGCTAGAGGCCTTATTTGGGCTGGATGCAGTAACATGGAGAGGGAGGTTAATATTTTGGAAATAGGAGATTAAATTAGCCAAATGGGCACCCTTGCCCATATCTACCTTCTGGGAGGATTGCTGCAGCTTGCACCTTGTTGTAACATGCAAGACTATTGACTTTCTGTCTAGGCCACACAGAGTGAAATGTGTGCTTTAAACCATAAAATTTGCACTCGGGAGGGGGTGTTTTGGCCCATCGTTCTTGTGCCAGCAATTTGGCGGGGCAATTCAATAGCAAAGGTGCTATGTTACCTGCCGACCACTGCCTGATGGAATTGTGGTCAAAGATGTTTCTCTGCATAAATTTTCCCACCAGGGACAGGTGGTACGGCACGGTCCAACTACGTCGAGCGTTCCGCAGCAGCATGGCCAGACTCGGGGACAGGTAGAATCTCAGCATGTAGTGACACTTGGTGTTTGTGTACCGAGGGTCTATGCACAGCTTGATGCAGCTGCACACAAAGGTGGCCATCAGGATGAGGGAGATGTTGGGCATGTTTGTTCCCCCTTTATCTAGAGGCTTGTAATCGCGTCCCTGCGGACACAATCCATTTTTGACCCCCAGATAAAGCGAAAGATGGCTCGGGTGATCGCCATTGAGCAGGAGTCTGGAATGGGCCAGACCTGCGCCACGTACAGCAACAGCGAGAGTGCCTCACACCTGATGACCAGGTTCTTACCCACAATGGAGAGGGAGCGTCACTCCCACATGCCCAGTTTTCTTTCAACCATAGCCACTCGCTCCTTCCAGTTTCTAACGCATGCCCCAGTCTCTCCGAACCATAATCCCAGCACCTCCAGGCCATCTGACCTAACAGTGAAGGGGACAAAGGATCGGTCAGCCCAGTTCCCAAAGAACGTGGCCTCGCTCTTGCCACAATTGGAACATGTTGTTCGTATGCCTGAGATCAGACTCATGAAGCAATTGCTCTGCTGTGTCATGGCAGGAGAGTCCCAGGAGCACAGAGGGAACTCTTTAGGGGTGCCCTCGAAACATCCTAGATGACGCATGGGAGACCCTGGCTTGTGTCCCACCAAAATAGAGAAATCTCATTCAGGAAGGCACCAAACATATCGAGAGATTTCATTAGAAGCATGCGGAGGTCAAGTCAAGGTGTTGGAGGGAGTGCGCAAACAGCGTGAGAGCGGTGGAGCAGATAAAACAGCGCGAGAGGAGGGAGCAGATGCAGCTGGTGGTCCCCCAGAACTGGACTGGGAGGCAGTGCGAGAGGGCTGGTGGCCTTGGTGAGATTTAAAAAGAGCAGGAGCTGGACTCGGGGCTGAAAGTGGTGTGAGGATGTCACGATTCAAAAAGTGACGCGACGCAGGGGAGGCAGCTGATTGGTAAGTAGGGTCAGGTGGGTACTTCTACTTTTTCTACTAATTAAACTGCTGCCGTCCATTAGCTTAAACAAAATAAGGTGAGGACTTTGACTGTAGTGGGAGTGTTTGGAGTGGAATAAGGTTCCTAGCGTAATTAGTATTCTTTAAAGGGAGTAACTAACTAGCTTAATCTAAAAGGAAGTCATGACAACAGAGCTTGCACCCATGATATGCTCCTCCTTCGCTATGTGGGAAGTTATGGATACTTCCAGTGAATCTGGCAACCATGTGTGCCCAAAGTGGGGAGGAAGAAGAGTGGCCGGGCTATAGTGATAGGGATTCAATAGTAAGGGGAACAGACAGGCATTTCTGCAGCCGCAAAAGATACTCCAGGATGTTATGTAGCCTCCCTGGTGCCAGGGTTAAGGATGTCTCTGAGTGGCTGCATGGCATTCTGAAGGGGGAGGGTGAACAGCCAGTGGTTGTAATATATATTGGTACCAATGACTTGGCTAAAAAAAAGGGTTGAGGCCCAACAAGCTGAATATACGGAGTCAGAACATAAATTTAAAAAGTAGGACCTCAAAGGTAGATTTCTTAGGATTACTGCCAGTGTCAAGTGCTAGCGAGAGTAGAAATCACAGGATATATCAGATGAGTACATGGCTGAAGCAATGGTGTAGGCGGGGAGGGATTCAGATTCCTGGGACATTGGGGCTGGTTCTGGGGAAGGTGGGACCAATACAAACAGGGCGGGTTGCACCTGCCAGGATCGGGACCAATGTCCTCGGGGGAGGGGTGTTTGCTAGTGCGGTCGGGAAGGGTTTAAACCAGAATGGCAGGGGTTTGGGAACCTGATTAGGGAGACAGAGGAGGGGGAAACAAGGATAGAAACAAAAGACAGAAAAGTAAGAAGCAAAAGTGGAAGACAGAAAAAACAAGGACGCGAAACAAATGGGATTATGGTGCAAAATAAAGCTAAGCTGACTAACAAGGTTAAAAAGACAAGTCTAAAAGCATTGTGTCTTAATGCGCAGAGCATTCGCAATAAGGTAGATGAACTAACAGAGCAAATAGATATAAACAGTTATGAGCTAGTTGCAAGTACAGAGACATGGCTGCAGGGTGACCAAGGATGGGAACTGAACATCAGGGGTATTCAATATTTAGGAAGGAGAGGCGAATAGGGAAAGAAGGTGGGGTAGTATTGTTAGTAAAGGAGGAAACAATGCAATAGTGAGGAAGGATATTGGCTCGGTAAATCATGATGTGGAATCTGTTTGGGTGGAGATAACAGCAAGGGGCAGAAAACGTTGATGGGGGTTGTCTATGGACCCTCAAATAGTAATGGAGATGTAAGGGATGGCATTAAACAGGAAATTAGAGAGCATGCAATAAGAGTACAACTGTAATCATGGGTGGCTTTAATCTATATATAGATTGGACAAACCAAACTAGCAATAATACTGTGAAGGACGATTTCCTGGAGCGTGCATGTGATTTTTTTTTAGACCAATATGTTTAGGAACCAACCAGACAGCAAGCAGGCTATCCTAGACTGGATATTGTGCAATGAGAAGATTAATTAACAATCTTGTTGTGCGGGGTCCCTTGGGGAAGAGCGACCATAAAAGGATAGAATTGTTCATTAGGATGGAGAGTGAAGAAGTTGCGTCAGAAACTAGGGTCCTGAATCTAAAAGGGAACTACGAGGGTATGAGGCTTGCTTTGGCAATGGTGATTGGGGAACCTTACTAAAAGGATTGACAGTGGATGGGCAATGGCTAATATTTAAGGAACATATGCATAAATTACAACAATTATCCACACCTGTCTGGCGCAAAAATAAAACAGGAAAGGTGGCTCAACCATGACTTATAAAAGAAATTGGATAGTATTAAATCCAAAGAGGAGACATATAAAATTGCCAGAAAAAGCAGCAAGCCTGAGGATTGGGAGCAAGTTTAGAATTCAGCAAAAGTGGACAAAAAGATTGATCAAGAAGAGGAAAATGGAGTATGGGAGTAAACTTGCAAGAAACATTAAAAACTGACTGTAAAAGCTTCTATAAATATGTGAAGAGAAAAAGATTAGTGAAGACTAACATAGGTCCCTTACAATCGGAATGGGGAACAAAGAAATGGCAGAAGAATTGAACACATATTTTGGCTCTGTCTTCACAAAAGAGGACACAAATAATTTTCCAGAAATGTTAGGGAACCAAGGGTCTATTGAGAGGGAGGATTTGAAGAAAATCAGTATTAGTAAAAAATAAAAATGGTGCTAGAGAAATTAATGGGGTTGCAAAATCCCCAGGGCCTGATAATCTATATCCCAGAGTACTAAGGAAGTGGGCCTGGAAATATTGGATGCATTGGTCATTTTCCAAAATTCTAAAGACTCTGGAGCAGTTCCTACAGATTGGAGGGTGGCAAATGTAACCCCACTATTTTAAAAAAAGGAGGGAGAGAAAAAACAGAATTACAGACCAGTTAGCCTAATGTCATTAGTGGGGAAAATGCTAGAGTTTATTATAAAAGACGTGGTAACAGAAGACTTGGAAAGCATTAACAGGATTAGACAAAGTCAGCATGGGTTTATGAAAGGGAAATTGTGCTTAACTATCTACTGGAGTTTTTTGAGGGTGTAACTAGTAGAATAGATAAGGGTGAACCAGTGGATGTAAGGTCCCACATAAGAGGCTAGTGGGCAAAATTAAAGCACTTGGGATTGGGGGTAATATACTAGCATGGATTAAGAGCTGGTTGACAGACCAGAAACAGAGTGTGAATAAATGGGTCTTTTTTCAGGTAGCAGGCTAGTGGTGTACTGCAGGGATCAGTGCTTAGGCCCCAACCATTCACGATATATATATAATATGACCTGGATGAGGGAACCAAATGCAATATTTCCAAGTTTGCTGATGACAGAAAACTGGGCGGGGTTGAGAGCAAGATGCAAAGAAGCTTCAGGGCAATTTAGACAAGTGTGTGTGGGCAAACACATGGCAGATGCAGTATAATGTGGATAAATGTGAAGTAATACGCTTCGGTGTGAAAAACAGAAAGGCAGAGTATTATTTAAATGGTGATATATTGGGAAATGTGGATGTACAAAGGGATCTGGGTGTCCTTGTGCACCAGTCAATGAAAGTAAATAGGCAGGTGCAGCAAGCAATTAGGAAGGGAAATAGTATGTTGGCCTTCATTGCAAGAGGATTTGAGTTCAGAAGTAGGGATGCCTACTGCAGTTATACAGGGCCTTGGTGAGACGACACCTGAAGTATTGCTTGCAGTTTTGGTCCCCTTGCCCTATACTTGCCATAGAGGGAGTGCAGCAAAGGTTCACTAGGCTGATACTGGGGATGGCAGGACTGTTGTGTGAGGAAAGATTGGTTCGACTGGGCCTGTATTCACTAGAGTTTAGAAGAATGAGAGGGGTTCTGATTGAAACATATAAAAGTCTAACAGGGCCAGACAGACTGGATGCAGGGAGGATGTTTCCCCTGGTTGGGGAGTCCAGAACCAGGGGCCACAGTCTCAGGATATGGGGTGGGCCATTTAGGACTGAGATGAGGAAAAATTTCTTCACTCAGAGGGTGGTCAACCTGTGGAATTCTCTACCACAGAGGCTGTGGAGGCCGGGTCACTGAGTATATTCAAGAAAGAAATTGACATTTTTTTGGATATTAGGGGCGTCAAGTGGTATGGAGAGAAATTGAGAATATGACATTGAGATAGAGGATCAGCCATGATCATATTGAATGGCGGAGGAGGCTCGGAGGTCTGAATGGTCTACTCCGGCTCCTAGTTTCTATGTATCTATGTTTCAAAGAACCCATCTATCCAACCCTTCACGCAACACCTGCCCTATTCATGGTAGAGCCTGCAGATCACACATTGGACATTGTTTTCAGAACCCATTGAAACAGAGTGGAAGCAAGTCATCCTGATCCCAAGTGACTGCCTGAGAATCTTGTGTATTTTTTTAAATTCCTGTGTTGACAATGCTTTCCAATGCAGTGCAAGGGAGCTTGTTCAGTTGCTGCTCCACTGAGTAATTCTTGGCTCATTCATCCACCTCACGCTAAACAAATAGCTTGTGTTCAGAATGGGACACACTATGTAGTTTCAATGTGTACGGATATGAAGATCATTTAACAAAACGCTAAAATTTTAAAAACGGCAAATATACCTGAAAATGGTCACCAACTCTCCACAATTGTTCTCTAGAAACTAAAAGGTTAATCTCCTGAACACTACTGGGAGCAAACCTTGGAGAAACATTATTTCGGCATTAGTAAAATGTTTTTTTTCATTGAACACATTCATTGATTAGTTTTATATATTAAAAAATTGAGATATAAAGGCTGCTTTCGTCCAACCAGAGTTGGCAACAATGTGCACTTAAAATCTTGCACTGTTCCTGATTTGCAGCGCAATCAAGATTAAAACACTCGAGCTCTCCCGAATAAGGATTAAAAAGGTCCAATATTTGGTTATCTGTTCAGTGTTGCTTCGCCAGTATTGAGACATTGCACCAAAAGTATCTGTATTCACCTGCATTAATGTAACAGAGAAGAGCAGCTGATTGTTCTAAATGGAGGAGAGGTCGCTACTGAGAGGGCACCTGGAGGGAAAAGCAAAGTCAAATTGAAAAAAGCTAAGGGCAGAATTTTTCGCTCAGTGTGTGGGCACGCACTGGATCCACTCGAACGTGAAATAGCATGTGATGACATTGGGCGAGTGTCCCAACGTCATCGTGCACTCGCGCGATATTTTGCTCGGTGGGACATGTATGAGTCGGAAGCGGCCCGCCAACAATTCAGAGGCCTGTTAAGGCCATTAAAGTAGCAATTCATTGAGATTTATCATTGGTCGTCCAATGTTACGGTTGGCGGGTCGGCAAATTGTCCAGGTGGCCTTTGCAGTTTTCAAGAAACCTCATCCATGGGTAGGATGAGGTTTACGATATAAATTTTTAAAAAAGGGACAAAATTTTTATCATCGTATGTTCCGGTGACTGATTCTGATGCATGGGCGTTTTTTCCCAGTTTTTAAAATCTTTATTTTTTGTATTTAAATTCTTCAGCTCCCTGAGGCAACCCTCTGCCTTCAGGGAACTTTCATTCCGTGCCCACACTGACTTCAGCACTCGCCCTCCTCCCGCCCCCAACCCAGCAGCGCTGAGCCTTTCAGTTAATTAGCCAGCCTGCGTGAAATTGCAGTCGGGGATCCGTTTCCTGACCACTCCTGGGCCCACCAATCATGGGCACCTGCCAAACTAAAAATCCTGCCCTAAATCTTCAGGAGGATTTCAAGGCACTGTGGGAGCTGGTGAGACCAATGGTTAATGGAGAGAGTTAGAGGGCAGGAGAATTATGGTTGAAGGATTGGGTTGCAGTAGTGGAACAAATGGAGTGACAAAGAAACAGTCAAGAGGTGTGGATGTTTTGAGCTCACAGATATGACTGAAAATAAGTTGGGGCAAGGCCTTGAAGGCTATGGAAACAAAGGTGAGTGAGCACATTGAAGTTGATTTGCCAACAGAGAAAAGCTAAGACCAATTGGGGAACTCTTCATGCAAGTCAACTGGGAACAATCGACTACACAACAAGGATGGACCATCAATTATGCAGGGAATAAAAGGTTGATTGGTGTATGGCGCAAGTTGGATGTAAGTTCTGAGACCTTAAACTGTGAAAGAAAATGACATCAGCCATCAGGGATCTGAACCATGATGTTCTAACTTTGCACAGAGCCTTAGATCAGGCAAATGTCTGTTCCCAAACGAACAATTCCAATGCTTCTAATTCAATGAAGAATCCGTGATGTTCTTTGCTTTCTCTCCTCTCTGTTTCTCTAACTTCCTGTCCTCCTCTAAAAAGATGCTCTTTAAACCTCAGCTGTTTGTCTTTGATTTCATACCCCTTCAAATAGCTCCTCTTTTGGCATCCAGCTTTTTCATGCTGCTGTGAAGCAGCTTCGGACATTTTTTTCTGTTAACAATACAAAGTAAATACAAGTTCTTCTTCAATATTATCTTCAATATCATATTCTTCAACATCAGCATTGTCAACCTCCACATCACCCAACATCAGCATCTACTTCCTTCATCATTTGTTATCTCCAGATATGAAGACTCACTCTTGTGAGCTTATGCAAGAGATGAGGCCTTATTTTTTCCCAAATCATCTCCAACAGGCTCAAATGGGAGTGAAGATAAAAGATCTTAAAAAAAGAATGGGGCAGGGAAGTTACTTTGTCAAAGATGATCCCCAACTGGTACATAATGTAAAAACAGAGTCTTTGAGGCAATAAGCATGACAATACTGTATAGGTGCAGTGATCATGGCTTCATACTTGTCATTGGCAGGTCAGAACTGATGGTTCCTCTGTTGTAGGCCTGTATTACACATTTAGTGTATAAATTACAAAAGTTAAAATGCCACTAATTCACCTCAGAAAACACCTTTTAAACAGAAAAGCTCCATGCGATAGTTTTACTGAGCCTAGACTTCTGGAAAACACAGAACAGATGTGTTTCACATTGTTCAAATTATACACTGTTGAAATACTCGTGTATTAAATCACAATTATGTCATCCATTTGGACAGGGGTTAAACACAGATTAAACTCATTGTGTGGAACATAAACTGTGCTGCCTATTTTTTTGGAAAAAATAAATAATTAGTAGTTTGAACTTGAAAATAAATCACACGGAAAAGATAACTAGGCCTTTCCATTTGCAGCAGTCATACTTTCCTCCAAAGTTAAGGAGTTGCCTTTTGGGACAAAAAAGTCTTATTTTTCTCCCTCCTTGCCCAGAAGGTACAGAGCAGTGCTGGGATATGGATCCCTGCTACTTTATTCTTCCTCATTCATGTTGCTATTCTGTTTGTGTAGTCTATATAGTGGCAGGCTGCTCACTGAGTGAGGAGGGGGCTTCACATCCAGGCTTGATCCTGTTGTCTGCCGATGTGACACACAAGAATTACACATGGAAAGCGAATTATGATCCAGGAGTTCAACCAGTTCAATTAACTGGTCAGTTCAGAGGTAAATAGCTTTGGAATTACTCCTTCGTGTGCAATTTATTACTACAATTCCCATGAATGCAAGATCACCACTTGAGTGTAATCTTCTCTTCGCTCTTAAGGAGATGTTTCTCTAGTGATTCTGTGTCATTAGAACAACACAGATTATATGGCAGTATAATGGTGTTTAAAATGGTGAGATCTTGGGATAGGGTAAATCAGAGCCAGCTGCTCCCACTGGAAGAGGGGTCTAGAACAAGGGATATAAATTTGTATGTAAGAGATTGCAAACAGAGTGTAGGAGAAATCAGTTTGCACAGTGCATTGTGAGGCCGTGGTATTCACTTCCAAGGTTAGTGGTTGATGTGGAAACTGTCAATAATTAAGTTTAAATTTGATTGGAAGATGAAGGGAAAAGTCAGGTGACGGGATGTGGCGTCAGGGTGGGTGACTTGATGATCCATTCAGTCAGATGGTAAACCCAGTCTTGGACTGGTTGGCCTGAATGTTCTGTTTTCCATGTTGAAACTGTAAATATTGGTTTTTCAATATGTTTATGAATTAACTTCTAAGAAGGACTGGATAAATATTTGGTTGAGGGTGAGACTGGGAGTTAGAAGAACAGGTGCAAACAGAGATGATTAAGTAAACCATGGAAAACTGATGGCAGCCAAGCTCCTAGAAGTGGATATTATCCATGAGGAATAATGGGACAGAGGGTTGTGAATCTTTGGAATTCTTTGCCCTAGAGGGTTGTGAATGTTCCATCATTGAATTTATTCAAGGCTGTGAGAGAGAGAATTTTGGTCTCTTGAGGAATTGGGAGATATGGGAATGAGCAGAAAGTGGAGTTCAGACAGAAGATCAGCTGTGATCATATTGAATGGCGGGGCAATCTCAAGGGGCTGAAAGGTCTACTCCTGCTCCTAGTTCTTATGTCCTTAGGATAATGTTAACATAGAGATGTGGGAACTCAGTTGAACACACCGTAGTTTTTGCTTGATTTAACTTAAGGCATCAGCAAGTATTATTACAGTGCTGTATCCCTTGGAGGTTAGAAGGATGGGATAAGTTAAATAATAGGGTTTAAAAAAAGAACTCCAATTTATATAGCACCTTCCCCAACCTCAGGGTATCACAAAGTGCTTCACAGCCATTGAAATGCTTTTGAAGTGTGGTCACCGTTTATAATGGCAGCCAATTTTAGGTACAGCAGGATCCCATAAAAGCAAAGTGATATTGAAAAAATAATTGATTTTAGTGATGTTGATTGAGGGCTCATATTTGGCCAGGGCACTGGGGAGAACTACCCTGCTTCAAGTTAATGTCAAGAGATCATTTAGGTGCGTCTGAAAGAGTCGATGAGGCCTCAGTTTAATGTCTGGAGGTAACAAAGACATTGAGGGTTTTCCAGATGGGTTTAAACAGTTACTTGGGGCTCATCAGGGAAAGATTTTCAGATATTGAGAGTGGTTTTTGGGGGTAGGGGGTGGGGTAGGGGAGCAATAACGATGCAACTTTTCCAAGCACTGTATTCACTGTATTACGCATAAAGCACAGGTAGGAAATCTTTGCAGTTTGGAACTAATGTTGGGTGGAGAAGCATGACAGTATTGCTGGACAATTCTGTGGTAGCTCAGGGGTAAACAGTATCAATTTAGAAGTCACTGAATTGTGATGAATGGTGTGAAAAAACAATTCTGACCTGACCTTTTGTGTAATGTACATGCTGACCAAGGAGCACTGCTTCAATTTAGTTTGATGTATATAGGAATCATTTCTTGCTTTCTAACCCTCTCCTGCCGAATAGATTGCAGTTTCCTTCACACGAGAGATTACTCGACGTGGGAAGCTTTAGGAGATGGTCATCTGAGCAAGATGTTCTCCAGGTGCAGGTTGGCCTGAAGTGCATGTATGTACGTACTCCACAATCAATCTCACCAACCGCCGCCCCCCCCTCCAATTGGTGTAATGTTGAAATCTTACTTAAAGACTGAATCAATGGTTTATGCTTTGATGTACTTTAACCAGGCTTCATGAATTAGCCAGTAGATTGGGGATAGGTGGTGGAACAGGAGAGTTTCCATTTCAGAACAATCACTGGAACAGGAGGAGGCCATTCAGCCCCTCAAGCCTGTTCCACCATTCAGTGAGATCATGGGCGATCTGTGACCTAGTGCCCTATTTGTAGCTGTGGCTTTGTGCTATCTCATTTGGTGAGATCAACATTTGCCTGTCCACAAGGTTCCCAGAATCCAACAAATATGATCACTGGGAAACTACAGTAACTGTTAAATAGGGATAGGGGGTTGGGGGCAGGGTGTGGCTGGACATGTTGTACCTCCAGAGCTGGCTGGGAACAGGCATGAAATGAGGCTGCCAGCTGGTCAGATTTCTTTTTCCCCCCCCCATCTTCACCCTCTGCACCCCCCTACCCCCCCACCATTCAGACAGGCCTCATCCGTTATGGTGAGTGGCTACCTTGGCCTGGCCAGGCCAGGAGCAGACACAAGAGGTGATCCTCCAACCTGCTCCCACCCCACCCATACCAGGAAGCCAAAGATCAGGAGTGTGTGGGGACACAAGTGAAGTTGAGTGTTGAGTAGCAGCCCTCCCCACTGCCCCCCACCGCCCTGCTTCGAATAAAACAGAGACTGCGACTTCTCACATGCTTAAGAAAATATGTAATGCCAGAATTATCTAGGCTGCAAAGATATAAGGATTGTTGCCACTGTTTATGGCTTCCCCGGGGAGCCCTTTCTATTTCCTACAGATGATGTCCATAAATTCCTTCACAGCAGCAGATCAAAGAGGGGAAAGTGTAGCCATTTTCTTCAGAGTTACGAGATCTCAAGCATTGTTAGGATAATGTTGTTCACTGTGCAATATATTCATGAGTGCAGATCCTTTTGGAAAAGTATTATTGATAATTGCAGTATTCTGCACAATTATCACCTCTACTCTAATGAATTTTTCTCCAGCTTAGAAGATTGTGTCAACCTTTACTACCAACCTTTACAGACCTGAGGTCACAATAGCTTCAGAATTTCAGATTGCTAAAATTGGACATTAAATTTACTGCTTTTTTTGGGGGGGGTGAATGGTGAATTGAGATTATACCAGTAAACAACTTGTGCACTGTGCTGAGAGAAGGTTTAGCAAACATACACATATTAAGGGATTGAACACAGTGAATTGAAAGAATGAGATGATTGTGCACAGTGGATTGAGAGGTAGACGCTGGTGAATAAAGAGAGAGAGAGATATACGCTCAGTGATTTGAGAGAGGAAGGCGTGTATATCATAAACTGAGAAACATAAGAAATAGGAACAGGAGCAGACCATTGGGCCTCTCCAGCCTGCCGTGCCATTCAGTACAGTCATGGCTGATCTTCTGTCTCGACTCCAGTTTCCTGCCTGCTCCCCGCTCTGATTTTCTGAGACAGATTTTTTTCTATCTCAGTCTTGAATATATTAAACAATGGAACATCCACAATCCTCTGAGGTAGAGAATTCCAAAGGTTCGCAACCCCCTGAGTGAAGAAATTTCTCTTTATCTCAGTCCTAAATAATAAGCCCCTTATCCTGAGAGGCAGACACATATTTGGTTGATAGGAGCGAAGCATAGTGGTCAGAGGGAGAGAGAGGCCTGCACGCTCTGTAAATCGAGAGATTCACACTGTAAATTGAGAAAAAGTCTGTCAATTCATGAGAACATGATGAGAAAGAGACATGCAGAGAATGATTGGAATGAAAGACACACAGGCCCAATGAATTGGGGGAAACATGTAAATAAAGGAAAGTGACAGGAAGGTAGAGAATATGTTGGCAAGATGAGAATAGAGGACCACAAAGTGATGACTTTCTAACAGCAGAGATGAAAATTCTTTCTTTCTGTGTGATTACAGTATCTGGATCAATGAATTTGAAAGCTGGATTTGTTGTTTTCTGGACCAGTAATCCAGAAAAATTATGTTTGACCCTGAGTCAAGTTGCAGTGCAACATTGATTTAAATAGAACTTCACCGGCACTTGTGAATGTTTTCCGCTTCTAGCTGAGATTTTCTGGTCTCTTTTTCTGTCTGCTAACATAACAGACTCAAAGGGCTGAATGATCTTCCCCTGCGTTCCTCACCACCTCTGGAATCCACATACGACTGAGAGCATCAGGGGCTGTTTTGCTTGGCAGCTGCGCAGTTACTCTCTGCTACCCTGCATCGAAAGATCTATCTTGGCGTGAACGGAAGGATGGCAGTAGTTTTCACATTTATAATCTTGTGCCCAATCACTGCCGTTTGAGTTCATTTCAGTATAATGAAGGCCATTCCCGTCTTGAGGGTTTGGTGCTATGAGTTGCTCCCAGTATGAGGTTGAGGATTAATGAACAGTTTTAGTTAAAATGAAGTTGAGTTAGATGACTAATGCAGGGAAAGGATTCCATTTCCTGCCATGATCTTGAAATAATTCCCCAGCCTAGAATACTAATTGAAACCTATTTTTTAAAATTAAATTCCCCATTTTTAAACATCCTTTGTAAAGTCTAATTAAAATGTCATGGGGTTCAGTTTTCTTTTCTACGGAGTCATAAAATAGAACTTTAGAATCTTAGAGCAATGAAGGAGGCCACTCAACCCATTGTACCCGTATGGGCCCTTTGAAAGATCTATCCATTAAGCCCCACTTTACCCAGCTCTTTCCCCATAGCCCTGTAATTTTTTTTTCATTTTTAAGTGTTTATCCAGTTTCCATTTTGAAAGCTGCTGTCGAATCTGCTTCCACCGCCCTTTCATACAGCCCATCGCCGATCAGAACAACTCGGTGAGTTTAAAAAGAAACTCTACATCTCCCCTCTGGTTCTTTAGTCAATTATCATAATAGGATGTGGTACAAGTGAGGTTTCAAGGTGAGAGGCTGGCCAGGAGAGTATTAGAATAGTTGAGTCTCGAGGAAACAAAGATGTAGATGAGGGTTTCAGCAGTAGGTGATGTTACACAGGGACAGATGTTTTGTCTTTACACAGTGACTTGACAGACAGATCACTGGTGTGTTGTAAAACCTGTCCAACTTTCATTCCAGACAATGATTCAATGCACAGAATTATTACCCAAGTTAAAAATGAAGATTCACACCCCAGGAGTAGCCAAGATGCAGAAAACGGTTACTGCTCCCGGGGAGTGTCGATGAAACCTAGAGGAGGATAGACGGGGTAAAAAAAAAAGACAACATTCTTGAGCTGAATTTATGCTGCTAGAGGCTGGAAGATAATGAGCAGAGAGATGAGAAAGCATAGATATCCCTGGATTGTTGTATAGGAGAAACTAGATTTCAAGGAAAGCTCCAGGGAAGCTGACAAAAAAAGAAAATGATATTTTCCAGCCGTACCCTGGTATCTAGTGGTTGCTAAGGTTGGAAATTAATTTTGAACTTGGCTAAGATTGGATATATTAAAATTGAATCCATGAGCATCTTGGTTCGCACACTGGGATTAACATGACCAATAGAGCTTTGTGTTGTCATTTCTGGAGGGTCCTGCTGCTGATGGTGCTGAGGTACTGGATGCCAAGGCCCGTGTTCCCCTGATGACAGCACTGAGCAGAGCTTTGAGTGAAAGGATAACATTATTACAGCAATATATTTCCCTCCCACAGGGTAGAGCTTCAACACTTCATCTCATAATGCAACAGCACATCATACATAAGTGGATGCAATAAGCTCCTACCTCTGTTCATTTGCTGCTGAAATCCTCCTGTGATCTCTAGACCTGACTATTCAAACACTTTGCTGGCCTGCTTCCTGTCTACCACCCTCCATTAACTTCAGTTCATCCAAAACTCTACTTCCCATATCCTACCTTGCAGCAAGTCCCGTTTGCCCATCACCCCCCCAGTCCTTGTTGACCAACATTGAATCCTGGTCTGGCAACACATTGATTTTAAAGTTTTTACCCTTGTTTTCAATGCCATGACCTTGCCTCGCCCTGTGTCTGACTGCCACAATGCTCAGAGATCTTAGTGCTGCTCCAGTTCTGGCTCATGCACAACCCCAATTTTCATCATACCACCATCGGTGGCTGTGATTTCAGCTGCCTGGGTCCTAACTTCTAGATTTCCCTCCCTAAATATCTCTCCATCTCAGTCTCTGTGTGTCTCTCTGTCTCGGTCTTTTTGTCGCTGTGTGTGCGTGCGCACATGCGCCACTCCTCTCTAAGATGCTCCTTTTAAAACCTACCTCTTTGATCAAGCTTTTGGTCACCCATCCTAATATCTCTTGAGGTTTGGTGTCACGTTTTGTCCAATAATGCTTCTGTGAAATGTCTTGCAATGTTTTAGTTGATAAAGGTGCCATATCAATGACTATTGTAGTTGTATCTCATCTCTGTGACTAATTGAGACGTAAGATCCAAAGATGGAATACAGACCTGGGTTGGTTGATATTCCCTGCTCTCAATCTTCCCCCTCCTGTTCTGAGAGCAGTTGTGTACAGGAATACCGGTTCCACGACAGCGTTGTGTGACTTTGTCCAATTGCCTGTACTTTGTCATACATCAGCTGTGGCTCAGTGGGTAATGCTCTCTCCTCTGCACACAAAAAGGTTGACACTTCAGTGCAGTATTGAGGGATGAGACCTTAAACCAAGGCCTGCTCTCTCAGGTACTTGTGAAAGATCCCATGGCACAATTCAAAGCAGAGCAGGGAAGCCTGGTGTCCTGGTCAATGTTTATCCAACATCACAAGAATAGATTATCTGGTCAGTACCTCATTGTTGCTTATGGAATCTTGCTGTGTGCAAATTTGGCTGCCGTCTTTCCTACATTAAAGCAGTGGTGCACTTATTAGTACTTCATTAGTTCCAAAGTAATTTGAGACATTGTGAGAGGCACTATATATTTATTATATTCAGGCCATGTGGGTGTCATTGGCTAGACCAGCATTTATTGCCCATCCCTAATTGCCTTTGTTGAGGGCATTTAAGAATCAACTACATTGCTGTGGGTCTGGAGTCACATGTAGGCCAGATCAGGTAAGGACAGCAGGTTTCCTTCACTTTAGTGAACCAGATGGATTTTTATGATGATCAGCAATGGTTTCATGGTCATCATCAACGTTTAATTCCAGATTTTGATTGAATTCAAATTTCACCATCTGCTGTGGTGGGATTCGAACCCAGGTCCCCAGAGCATTACCCTGGGCCTCTGAATTAATAGTCCAGTAGCAATACTGGACTATTATGCCACCAACTCCCCTAAATGCATGTTTGTCTGTCTTTATGGGTGAACCCACAGATTTTTGTAGGCAACGTGAGCGTGTGGATGTCCCAGTTAACTCCATTCTTGTTCTCATCTGATGAAAGTATACACGTTCTGACCGGAAGATGCCAGAATCCTTGGCAATTGGGAGTGGGAATAATCTTATCCTACTGAAGGTCTGGTTGCGACATTGACCCAAACAGTCTCATGTTCAATGTCTGCTCTGTTAGCTTTTCTGATCTCAGTAGTTGGGACACCACAATTAGTCTCAGCACCCTTGGACTAGTGAGAAGGAGAATTCACCTGCATTCCCACCCCTTGTCTCAATCCAGAACATCTGCTGAAACCACGTGCCTGGATGTTGGGTGAGGGCAAGTTAAGCTCGTTGTTCTGTTGTGGTGAAATACCCTGTGGACATTCACCTTCCAAACAAAGCAGCTCAATTGACCAACAACCCATCCGCCACCTCAAACCTCCACCACCAGTGCACTCTGCCTCTACAAGATATACCGCAGCAACTCACTAAGACTTCTTCGACAGCACCTCCTAAACTCACAGCCTCAGTCGCCTAGAAGGACAAGGGCCACAGGCAGATGGGAACACAATTAACTCCAAGTTCCTGGCCAAGTCACTCTCACATTCCCAATTTGGACATAAGCGATCATTCCTTCATTGTAGTTGAGTCAGCACCTGGAACTCCCTCCGTACCGACACTGTGGGAGCACCTTCACCACACAATGCAGTGGTCCAAGAGAAAGGGCAGTGTTGAAGAGTGGAGGACCAGGTGGATGGCTATGAAACTGAACCTCAGCAAGATTCTGTTGTTTTAGGGAAAAGCTGGAGAATGAAAAACAAGGTAACTTCAAGACACAGGATCTTGGGTAATTAGCATAGTCCACAAAGGACCATAGGCATCTTTGTCCAGGAGAGAAAGGTAATTGGTTAGGTATAGCCTGAGGGGCACAACTCCACAAGCCATGGAGCAAGATAAAGAGGCAGGCCTCCATGAACTACCATGGGTTAGTTCCCGAGTGTAGGGATTAAATCCAGGCCATTGGCGTCATTCTGCATCACACTCTAGCTAACTGAGCTAACTCCTGGGCAGCATTAATCAAAAGATATATTGGCCCACCGTGGCATTAATGAATCATCCCTGTGTGGCACTCTATAGATGAGGTGTATATGAGACAGATGGGACTCAGTACAATGTCATAAATAGGTAATTCTATCCCAATGCAGAGCAGAGAGGTCCCATAGAAAGCCTGGAGGGTCAATGGATGACCTTCAGGGAAGGGTTAGAGATCCATCAGTAAATTCTGCCCTTAGCTGATTGGAAACTAGCTCTGGTTCAGGTTACAGAACATTCTGAAAACACTTGCCTCAGTCTGACCTTACGTTGATGCCCCTCTGTTGTTTTTGAAAAGTAAGGTACTTATTTTTAACCAATATTCTCTTCTCCTCTTGCTGGACTCTGACACCTCCTGGAGTCCAGGTTCCATGGGTACAGTCACACTTGCCTTTCCTTGTCTAAATGGCCTTCATGTGTGAGCCCAGACTGAGACGATGCTGAATATTACATCACGATGTTCCGTTCACCCATTATCCCTGTATTCACTGATCACTGGCAACACCACAACAAAAATCCCCCTCTTTGTGGTCAATTCCCTCCATGGCCTCACCCTGCACCACCAACACCCACCCCCCACCCCCCCGCCCTTCCCCGCCCTTCCCCGCATCTGCCCCAATCTCCATAACCTCCCCCAGTCCAACAACTTGCTGAGATCTCTACACTCCTCTAAAACTGCTCTTTTGCGCATCCCAATTTTCGTCACTCCCGCTTGAGGCTGTGCCTTCAGCTGCCTGAGTCCTAAGCCCTGAAATACCGTCCTTCAGCCTCTCCACCTCTCCATCTCTGTCTATCCTCCTTTTAAACATTCTTTTAAGACCTACTTGTTTGATGGAACCTATCTCCCTTCTGAGGCTTGGTGTCAAGTTTTGTTTCATAATACTCCTGTGAAGCACTTTGGAATGTTTTACTATATTAAAGGTGCTACATAAATGCAAGTTGTTGTAAAAGACCAAACTCGGGATTGCAGCATGAACAGTGCATTGGAGGAGTCGGGTCTGAAGTGAAGCTTCACAAAGAGCAATCCCCAGAAAAGGTCTGTGGGGAGTAGCAGCTACTCTGGCTGGTTTTATTTTCTAATTCCTTAGTCACAGGGACTGAAGGCACATTGTAGAACAAAGCAGCATGGAAGGAGGCCATTTGGCCCATTATTCCTATGCTAGCTCTTTGAAAGAGATAATAAAATGCTCTCAATGCCTGTACTTGTTTCCCATAGCCCTGCAAATTTCTCCTTTTCAAGTTTTTATCCAACTGCCTTTTTAGAAGTTATTATCAAATCTGTTTTTCCACCTTTTTTCAGCAATACATTCTGGATCACAATAATTCACTGTGGAATAAAAAAAGCTCTATCTCCCACTTTGGTTCCTTTGTCAATCATCTGAAATCTGTGCCCCTGGTTACTGACTCCCCCTGCCAGTGGAAACAGTTTCTCTTTATTTACCTTTATCAAAACCCCCTGGTGATTTTGAACACCTCTATTAAATCTCTCCTTAATTTTCTCTGCTCCATATTTCTTGTCCTCACTGAGCTCACCCAGTGTGCAGTTGTACAAATCTGAAGCCTTTAATAACTGAAAGGCTTTTATGTTTTAACAGCTGCTTCACAGCACACAAGTGAATAATTTGCTTTGAGGGAAGTTTTACAAGGGCAGAATTTGAAAACGTTGGAATTCAGGAAAAAAATGTGTATCCATATTGCCGAGAGCTGGTGCTGATTATCAGACAAAGAACGCGGTCACAGTTCAGTGGGATTGAGCCTCTGTCTCACATTTTAAGCAAAGTCGTTGACAACAGCACTTAAAAATGGAATTTTCTAGATTAATCTCATGTTCCAGAGCCTGTGAACAAAGGCGTATAGTTTGCATTAAAGATATTTTTGTGTTCAGCTCCCACAGATTCAATTACTTGGTTAATGCATCGTTTGGGCTGGAGGTTTTGAGGAACACTGGATTGTCTTTTTGTTCTTTCTCTCTGCCCAAGGTGCTGACTCTTTGGGCTGTGCTCCCAGTCCCAGTCAATATTTTCTATCTCCTCTGCTAATTGCAAGGATCCAGTGTGAAGTGTATTTTGGGGCAATTCATAGTAGACCCAGTACAGAATTACTAGGTGCATAGGAACAGGAGGAGGCCATCAAGCCCCTCAAACCTGTTCCCATAATTTATTTTGATCATGGCTGATCTGTATCTGAACTCCATCCAACTGTCTTGGTTCAATACCTTTTGATGCCCATACCCAACAAACAGCAACAACTTGTATTTGTATAGCATCTTTGATGTAATAAAACATCCCAAGGTGCTTCATGGGAGCATTATAAAACAAAATTTGACACCAAACTACAAAGGAGGTATTAGGACAGGTGATCAAAAGCTTGGTCATTAAGGTAGGCTTTATGGAGCATCTTAAAGGATGCGAGAGAGGTAGAGAGATAGAGAGATGCTGAGATTTAGGAGAGAATTCCAGAGCTTGGGGCCTTGGTAGTTGAAGAACAGCCAACAATGATGGAGCAATTAAAATTGAGGATGCTTAAGAAGCTAGAATTGGAGGAGTGCTACTATCTGAGGGTTGTTGGGTTGGAGCAGGTAACAGATGTCAACAGGATCCATGCCAGTTGGTGAACTAGGAACCAAGGCACAGAGCTTTTCTTTGAGAGAGTTTATTGACTTGTTCAGTCTCAGAGCTCTCCTCCCCCTTTATCCAGTGTCCCAGCTATCTCCTATTTATATGTGCTTGAAGCAATTAATACCCATCACCTAATTCTCTTAACCTTCACAATGGAATTGACATTAACAAATCTTAACAATGTAATTGATGAGACATTGAAGACTGAGATGGGGAGAGGCGAGGCCATGGAGAAATTTGAAACAAAAATGAGAAATTTAAAATTGAGGAGCACAAAAATCTTATCAATTTGTCATAAGCACCTTAACACTTCAGTCAGGTACCTCATAACGTACTTCGTCTCAACAAATTACGGTCAGTTTTGCAATGTGAACAAATATAGCAGCCATTTTGCACATTGCAAGCTCCCAAAAATGGCAGCAAGGTGAATGAGCAGGCAAAATAATCTCAGTGGCATTATCTGAGCAAAGAATGTTGGCTAGTTCACCGGGCAAACTTCCTCTTTGAGATGACACATCTTAGGGATGTGACATTCACTAATTACCACACCAGATCTACATTATCTGCCAGTGCAACCGTACTAGTTCTGCCGCGGGCTCAGAGAAAGGGTTAAGGTTTGACATTGGATTTCCCTTCATTATGGCGCAAGTTAGCGATTTTTGTTTCTCTCTCCCCTTTTTTATGTTGCATGCTGAGTTTCTTTCCATTAATCAAATGATCTTTTGCTTTATGGATGGGGATCAGTCTGAGACTCATTTGCTATTCCTAACATCTGTCACTTGGAACTCAAAAGATATAATCATCTGTTAATGCTCTGGCCCATTGTTGTAATGTGAAAGAAAAACAGGGGTTTTACGATGATGGTTTGCTCAGCATTGTTTTACCAAACTCTCAGTGCAGGCTAATGACATAATTCTTCATCTTTAAGGTAATTATATCTGTTAACGATAGAACTCTGTGCTTCCATTTCTTTTAAGTGTATATTCTCTTTGTTTGGGAAGGAGGGTAGGTTCACGAATCAATGTCAATTGATCTGCGTTTTTATCATACACTCATGTACAGATCTGATTTTCATAATGAATACACTCGCTGACCCCTGCATTTTCCAGAACATTCTGCTTCACCTTGCTAAAAGTTCATGCAGGGGTCAGGCTTGGTCCTTGCTTCCTGTTGGTGTTGGGGTGAGGCGGGGGGGTTGATGGTGGGTTAGGGTGGAGAGCAGCTGCTTCTTAAACATGAAAATACGCGGCTGTGGTCTGGTGTTAAGTCATTCAATCACCACAGGTCTGCTTTCTGCCCAGGTCATCTCATCTTTAACACATTTATCACGATTCAGAAAGAATAAGGATTATTTTGCTCCAAGACAGCTTTTAAAAAAAATATATTTCTTTGTCGTTGATAATCCTGCCTGAATCTGTTACACGGTGTCACTGACGCTGAATAGATAATGTCTTTGACGGCTTCCAACCCATTTTGCGACGCGGTCTGTTTTTGTTGGTTTGTTGATCGGGGAGGGGAAGGGAGCTGGAGCGGTCTCCAATGGAGACAGTAGCAATCTCTCTGAAGCGGGTTGGACCTTGGAGGTCATGTTCAGTGCACGGAAATCCATCGGCAGGAAGAGAAATGGTGCTGATCGGGAAGGAGGCGATTGGCAAATGTGCCGCTAAACAGGAGCACAGGCACTGAGAGGCAGGAGAGTCCTGGATTCCCAGCCCCGAGTTAGACACCTGGACACGGGCTGAATCTGCTTTCAAGACAACCAAGTAGAATTCAACAGAGATTTAAAAACCTGCTTTAAGCTCCTTTGGTAAATTTTCGCTTAAAAAGATGGAGGTTCACAATTGAGTAGTCATTTGCACTTATGCTGCAGACCACTGAACACTGTATGTTAAAGACGAGCTTTAATCTGTTATATTAGAAAGGGTTAATGCTGTATAAGTATGAGCACATTGACTATTGAACTTTATCAATTGGGAAAATGGCCTGTGAATGCACATATGCATTTGTGCAGTTTATTGTAAATTAATTTTTTGTTCAAGGTTTTGTCTATGCACTAATTTGAAAACTGTGTAGTGATTTGCACATGAACCATTAACATAAACCATAAATGACACAGGAAACAGCCACTGGGTAAAATATAGAGAGTAACAGATGGGCCGGAGCATGTTACAAGACGAGTGTACTCGAGGGGCTTTGGATAATGCTCAAAACTGAGTGCAAAGCCTCATCAGTTGATAAAGTTGTCAGAACCTCTTGAGAGCTTTCATGGCCTTGAACATACAGCAGCTACTTTTCTCTTGTAATAAATATGCAGTTTTTGGAGTTGGATGTTTTTCTCCGCTCTCTGCCTCCACTGCCATCCTCTGACAACAACACTATGGCTACTAGGTTTGTCCATGTCCCTCAGCACGTATTGTTGAAGTACTGTCCCTCACGTGAGACGTTATACAATTCCTAGTTCTGCTCACCCTGATGAATTCAGCACTATCCGAGGAAAAGCAGGGAATTCTTTGAGTGTCTTTGCCAACATTCTTCCCTCAACCAGTACCAATGGCAAAAGATAAATTGAATGATCCATCTTATTACTGTTGCAAAATATCTGGTGCGCTAGCTTTCATAACAGCTGTGCCTGTACGTTGAATTCATTTATTGTTTTTGAAAATACTTGGAGATGTTTTCAGAGATGGGTTAAGGTACAAGTTAATAGCGATGTTCTTCAGCTATCTACATGAGCAATGCATCCCAACATTGTGGTCTCAATCTAGAAGTCCTGGTGAAGTTTCACACGTTGCTCTTAGCCAAATAGTTCATCCTTTCAGAAAGTATCGTCACCTAAAGTTTACTCCTTGTACACACACACCTTAAACAGCATTAGACATCACACCAGCAAATGAGAAGATGAGGTCATTCAAATGCAGTGTTTTAAGATAAAGCAGATGGGAGGGGTGGCTTAGAGAGGGTGTGCACGAGATTTACTAGAATGGTACCAGGGATGAGGGTCTTCAGTTGTGTGAAGAGACTTGGAGAAGTTGGGGTTGTTCTACTTAGATTGGAGAAAACTAAGAGGAGGTTTGATGGAAGTGTCCAAAATCATGAAGGATTTTGATAGCGTAAATAGGGAGAAACTGTTTCCAATGGCAGAGGGGTCAGTAACGAGAGGACACAGATTTAAGGAGATGATGACATTAAGAAACCTGTGTTTACACAGTCAGTTGTGATCTTGAATGTGCCGCCTTAAAGGGTGGTGGAGGCTGATTCAGTGGTAACTTTCAAAAGTGAATTGGTTAAATACTTGAAGGGAATAAATTTGCAGGGCTATGGGGGCTAAAGTAGGCAGTGGGATTACTTGGATAGCTATTGAAGAGCCACATAGGCATGATGGGCTAAATGGCCTCCAACAATGCTGTATCATTCTGGTTTAAGGGGTGTAAGGAGCATTGCTTGGTCCTGGGGAAGAGGAGGTGCAGTGGAAGATTTTGAGAGAAGGTTTGGTTCCAATACAGAAGGAAGGGAAGGAGAGTAAGGCACCATATTCCCATCTTAGGATGGACAAATGAAGAGAATTCACAGGAATATGGGCCATAAACTTATTGACAAATAGAGGCAAGGAATGTTGCACTAAAGAGAGAGATTGGAGGTTAGAGATGAGTTAGGATGGTTTGGGAATAGTGGCCTTATTTATCTACCTCTCCAGAAGAAAGAAGGACAAACTTTAATTTCTGGAGCACCTCTTGCAACCTCAAGATGCCCCAAAGCATTTTACAAAGAAAGCACTTTTTTTGAAGAGTAATTACTATTATAAGTTAGGCAGCACAGCAGCCAATTTACGCACAGCAAGCTCCCATAAACAGATGATCAGATAATCTCTTTTAGTAACACCGGTTGAGGGATAAATATTGACCAGAATTACTGAGGAGAACTACCCATTTCTTAAAAATAATTTTGTGGGATATTTTATGCCCATCTGAGAGGGCCGATGTGGCCTTGATTTAACCTTTTATCTAAAAGACCTCTGACACTGCAGCACTGCCTCAGTACTGCACCAGGAGTGTCAGACTCCAGGCGCTAGAGTGGTGGCTTGAACACAATAACCTTTTGACTCAAGAGTTAAATGTGCTGCCCACAGAGCCATGGCTGACACAGGAAGGATTTAACAATCCCTGAGGCATGGCTGTAAATCATCAGTGTGAACCCAGTATTCCATTACTCTGATGTGCAATGCCGCTATATCCCTGATTGTAACTTTATCCTCACTACTGATTTGAATTGAAAGAACGCTGTGCCCGAATTTATGAAAAAAAAATCACATTTGCACAACCTGCTTTGCAGTGACCTAGATTTAAGCAGGGGGTGTTCAGTCGTTTTTTGTCAATCAATGCTTGGGCTATATTTAGGGAGTATCCTGTTGCCGTATTAATCAGTCTCTCTGCAAATTCCTCGGGTTTTTTTTGTCAGGATTGCAGGATCACTTCCAAGAAATGTTCTGGCGGCCTCCATTCCACACACTTTCCTATTGGAAATAAAGGAGAGCCTGCCCTGGAAACCAGGGAGCAGTTCTCGTCAATATTTGGATAGATCTTCTGTAAGAGAGCAGTGTAAATAAATATGGCAGCAATTGCTGGTCATGTCTACTTGGTACTTTCCTTCTGAGGGGAGTTTTGTTAGAAGAACAGACAGTATTAACACACTTATTTTCTCTCTCTCCTGCCCCTACCCTTGAATTGCTGGTTGTTGTGAGGGTTTGGTTCTGTGGCACCAACTCCCGCTGACAGGTCAAAGCAGCCGTGTAACTGATATTGATTTTCAGCTGAGTTAAGGACGAGGTGGTGCCTTTTGGTAAGAGCATTAAAGAGACACCTTGAAAAATAAAGCACGAAAACCTGAGTGCAGGAGCTGGGGTTTCGGGGTTTTGAGTGGGATTTCTTTTATATACATTCACAAGATGAGGGTTTTGCTGGCTGGGCCAGCATTTATTGCCCATCCCTAATTGCCCTTTGAGAAGGTGGTGAGCTGCCTTCTTCAGCCACTGCAGTCAAGAAGGATAAAGGAGTCCACTTGGAAGGTAAGTCCAGGGCTAAAGAGAGGGAAGATTGTTGCTGGCTCCATGCATATGGAGCTCAGAAGCCTGTGAGGAGCTGGGACTCGAGTCCAGGAGCAGTTGATAGCTCTGGGCTGCTGGGCTCAGAAGGCCATGGGGAGCTGGAGCTAAGATCAGCCCCAAGAGTAATTGTTGCCAATAGTGTGGCTGAGGAGCTCGAATCATGCCTGGGTTTAGATGCTGGGGTGTAATCTGGCCAACACAGTAAGCTACAGTCTCAGAAGTAGGTCAGATCAGCTGGAAAAGAAGACCAAAAAGGCTGGATCTGGGAGCAGATCTGATTAACGTCCGGAATAGTGTGTCTTTTGGGGAGGGTTGTACCTGTGGAACTCAGTTGGAGTATGAGGAAGATAGAGTTTTATAGGACTTATTTGTGAATCACAGTGATCACTGATGTCTGGGCGGGTTGCTGAGAAAAACTGTGGGATTTGCCTTGGTTGTGTCTGCTATTTAACGTGCAGTTTGTGGTGTATTCAGTTTGCCTGTTAATTCATGCTTACCTCATGTTAATTCTGGATGTTAGAGTATGAGATAGATAATATTGACTGTTTGCTTTGTTTACACTTTTATAGTATAATTTCTTCTGTTTATTTAAAACTGTGGAATCTTAATTCTCTTAGTAAATACCTAGGATTTCAAATTTTGTTTACTTTAACAGGATCCTAACAATGTCCTCTTCTTCTGGCCTAAATGAATAGCTAAGTGTTAATCGCTTGGGTCTGTGGTCATCCAAAACTCTTACTGGTCACAAGGGAGTGTTGACTCCTAGTTCCCTGATTGTAGTGAACTCTCAGGTTCAAACTAAGGAAAACGGTCCTGTGCAGAGAAATGCTCTATATTGATTTATGTTGCACATGCGGTGGGAGATAGTAAATCCGAAAAGGGAAATGAGAGTGGTCTTACTTGAGGGGGGCAAGGGAGGGAAGCTCTGGCACATGGCGTGGGGCTGAGCATGAGGAGATGAACTGTAAGGAATGATATGTGTCTTGCCATGGGGATCCATTGTATTACTAGCACTCTGTGTACTTCTCCCCACACCGTATTAATTAACTGCCTTGCATGTCAGTGACATCTGCTGAGAAGCTGTTAAAGTTGGCACAAGTTGTGGAGGCTGCAGAGTTAACTCTTTGTGGGCTATGCAGCATTTCTTCTAGAAACTTTCAATACACATTCAAGGTGCTAACTGTTTCACATCTTTGCACATTCTCTGGTTTTAGGTTTTTTTTAAAGGCTAAGACTGCTTTGAAGAGGATTGACTAACTGGGGACTATCTCAAAGGGAGACTACAAATTTCACTGTCAGAACCCGGCCACACAAATGGTCACCCATGCCCCACTCCCTTGGCGTCTGGTGAGCATTCCCATAGTGACAGGGATCAGGACCTCAGTACTTTGGAGGGGTGGGGAGGGGGGGTTGGGGAAGAGACTGTGTGTGAAATCCCTCATTCCACCACCTCCTGAGTGAGAAGGTTGTGTTCAAGTCCTGTTCCAGACTGATGCCCCCTGCTGCCAGTGCGGAGAGGGCACTGCACAGTTGGAGGTGCCAGCTTTTTATGGGGCCTTAAAGTGAGTCTGCCCTCTCAGCTGGACATAAAAGATCCCATGGCCACAATTTGGAAGAAGAGCAGGAGAGTTCTCCCTGTTATGGTGACCCAATATTTATCCCTCAGCCAACATCAGAAACGGATTATCTGGACATTATCACATTGTTGTTTGTGGGATCTTGCTGTGTGCAAATTAGCTGCTGCATTTCCTGCATTACAACAGTGACTGCATTTCAAAAAATAATTAATTGACTGTAAAGCTCTTTGAGGTGCCCAGAGGTTCTGAAAGGTTCTAAAGAAATGTAAATCTTTATTTGTTTGACATGTTGCTACATATTGATATTCCAATACAGTGCAACATTCTGTTGCAATGCAATCTGTTTGGGGTTGAAGAACTGAGTTAGTCTTTCCCTTGAGCTGATATTCTGATCAATAGTCCTAATTGTGACACATGGATCGTGACAGGAGAGGGCACTAAACCTACCTGTGTTAATCAGCCAACTGAAGCAGCACGTGAAAGAACCAGTCAGAGAAGGTGCTTCACTCCCTCTTGGATTGGGAGTAGATTTGAAAAATACTATCATATTAAAAATAATACGGCTGAATTACTTGGCACGCGCATACTCTGTACGTATAGAGCACACAACAGGGACCATAGTTCATGGGAAATAAACCATTTGTGTTATAGCTGCTATAATCCACTGCTGCTTATAGTGACCTGGACTTGAATGGTTGCTGACACTTGATGTGTATGATCTGTAAGCTGCTATTCCCCGATGGTGTCTGTATTATTTCACTAAATTACATCCTGCCTACCCCCACGCTGTGACCCCATTTAGTTTGTAAAATAGTTTTTAGTTCTTCAATTCACAGCCATGATAGGACAGGTTGGCAGTTAGCGTAGTCTTTATTATTCCTTCTGCAGATGGGAAAGAAGCAATCCTCCATGTTTGCCCGGAGAATCTGGTGGTATCGATCACGTTTAAAGCGTGTTGGATTCTTTTTATATCTTCACATCCTTTCCTTGGAGGACAATGTGAAAGAAAGGAGGGATTCGCAGGCCAATTAGCATTGTGACCAGTCATAACATGAACACTCCTTCCATGGCCATAATTGTGTATCCCAAAAGATGGGGACGGATTTTCCCTTTACAATGGGTAGTTTATTTGGGCTCTACAGCTAACAGGAGAGACCAACCACCCATCCATCCACTGGATGTCAGTAATCCAATGGGAGTCAACCCAGAATTCACTGGGAATGGGCCTTGAATCCTGCATCTTCTAACTCTGAATGCGCCCAGTGATTAAATATCCATTTCTAAGTATGTAGTGGGAATTAGAATTGTGCTTTAGCCAGGATGGTCAAGGGTGGCAGATTCCCTTTAAAGGAGATTAGTAAATTTACCAGCTTGACTCCCTTGGCATGGTTTGCATTGTGGGCTGCCAGCTCATCACTTTAGCCACTATACTGCTGTACCCATCCTGCGACAGAAATCAATCACTGTTGTTCCTGCCTTGAACACCAATGGAATGGGACTTTTGTTTTTGCCTAGGAAAACTGCAGCAGGCTGCTGGCCAGCAAATAAAGCTTATGATTTTTTCCTGTGTAGTTTTTTTTCTCTTGTAAAATGAACTATAAGAGGCCAGTTTTGCAGCACAGCTTTAGCCAGCACAAAGTGGTTTTGGCTTCTGCTCAAACTGTGTAGAACACCAGAATGTAGCTGGCCAGGTTGACGAGAGACCACCACAAGGAACAGGACTGCAGCTGGTGAGAAGCAAACAACTAGAGAATGTTTCCAGATGTTTCATTAAGAAAGTTGCCAAAAATAAGTCCTGTCGATTCCCTTTCCTTACGTTGAATTTAAGCAGCTTTTGGATCCCAAATTATGGGGCAGAACTGTGCGGAGAGTTCTACCCTATTGGCAATACTCTGAGGAAGTGTTACACCCAAGCTGTGATAATGTTCAAAGTCCAGTGGTTTGCATACCTTTCTTCCATACTCCTCAACCAGAGGAACTCCCTCCCCTCATATAATCCTTGCGCACAGTGGATCAAACTGAGCAGAAACAGATCTAAACCTTAGTGCACAAATTTTATTTTCAAGCCTTGAGCAAAGCAATTAAAAAACTTCTTATCTCAATTTTCCACATCTAAGCTGAACTTAACTGCAGTGTTTAACACCATCAAGAAGCCTGCTCTTTATTATCAAAAAAGCTGCAGATAATAAATGGCCAGTTTATTCTTTAACAAAACAAAATTAAGCTGCACATTAATTTTAACATTTTGTGACAAGACCACAAAATTGTTGCTTGTTATTTCCTGCTGATAAAGATAGCAAAATGTTTTGATTGGATATGAGGGGGTGCAGTATAAAGTAATTCACAAATTTTCACCGTATTTACTGGACAATGTATCATGGACTAAATGTTTGGTATACCTAACAGTTTAAATTATGTAAAATAGACCACAGGGGCCACGACGTAACAAAGTGGCTGAAAGTTAGCAAACAGAACCCTGAGGAGGAACTATTCCTTCAGCTCAGACTTCACATCCACTGTTGTTTTGAAAAAGCTCCTTTGATCTCGCTGCAGTAATTGCAGGAGGTGGAGCTTGACAGGTTAGATCAGTGGTTCCGAAACCATGAGTCACAACCCCAGGTGCGGTCGTGGGATGAGATTTTGGGGTCACAAGTTCCGAGACACTATTGGCGGCTGTGGATTGGAGATTCTGTTCAGAAAGTCCTGGGAACAGCTTCGAAGTCCCATGCGCTCGATTTTTTTTTTGTTCTGGTTTGCTGGGAGGGGAGGGGGGTGGTGGACATATTTTGCACGGGCAGCCTCAGTGTCTGCCATGAGCATGTCCGGTTACTTTTTTTAAGCCCACTGATCTGCATCAAATCTCAATATTGATCAAACCTGGATGTCACACTGGAGATTACGTGCAGGGTCTAGGAGAGTGGGGTGCGGGTGGTGTTAATCACCGGGGCCCAAGATCGGACACTACCTCAGATGGCCACCTCATGCCCTGGGAATAGTGAGTGAGTGCTGGGGCAGGGCTCGGGCTCAACTTGCAGCTCTTACTACTGACAGCACTGCCCCTTTGAGCAGACAGCCATACCCAACACTGAAACCTGGCCATCATTGCTCCTGATTCAATGGAGCTCCTAGACACGGCATCCTAATTGGCTGCCTCCAGGAAGATCTAGCCAACAGGCAGACCAATGGCAGTGCATCCGCGCCACTCCCCCCCCCCCCCCCCCCCCCCCCCCCCCCCCCCCACCACCACCATGGTCCTCGATTCCAGGTTCTCCTAAACTGACTGGTCTCCACGTGGCTTCTATTCCCAGTGGCAGTGGTCAGGTGGTGTCACTGGGCAGCAGGTAGAGGTGTGGATTAGGATGCAGTTTGGCAAAAAACCTGTATCACTAATCTTTTGGGCTATTGGAGAGAGTGCACAGGGAGGAACCCCTGATTCCGGGAAATTCTGGATTATTCCTGGAGGGCTGGGAATCCCAGTACATTAGCTTATGACAGGCTGAACCCCAATCTGAATCACTGTTACCCACCAGAGCAGAAGATGTGCAGGATCTTTCCACATACAGAGAAAAGCAACCACTGGCCCTGACATGAGGAGGGGACTGGTCCAGACAGAGAATGGGCTGCAAGGAAATGAATCGAGGAAAGAACAAGAGAAAGAGGGGGGAAGCATTTAAACACCTCTAATTAGAAAGGATGTCAAAGTAATAGAAAAGGGGCATTCTAGGTTCACTAGGTTATAATGAAGAGCAAGGAGACAGAGTTAGGAAGAGAAACTTGAGGAGTTTGGGCTTTTTCACAAAAGCTGCAAAGAGTGAGTGTGAGCCCTGAGACCGGGAGTGAGCTGGACACATACACATGCACACACCATTTCCTCCCCAAAAGCCTATCCACACACCAGGCTGGGGGAGGAGGAAAACCCAGGCTGAAAGACAACCCACTTCCAAGCACCACTTTCATATGAAATCCACTGAGCTCAGAGTGTGTGTCATCAGAGGAAAACGCAAGGTCGGTGTTAGTTAAATCCAACTCCTTAGCTCTGCCTTGGCCCCCTCCCACTTTGCTGGTGACCAGGACTTGCGGCCTAGTCTCTCTCTCTCTCTCTCTCTCTCTCTCTAGCTCTGCTTCATAAGGCAAAAATCATTTCATTTGTTAGCTCTGCTGCTTGGCATTTTTTAATGGTCATTTTTATTAATTCCAAGGGGAGGACCCACCATCCTTGGCTGATTAAAGAAGTTAAGGAAAGCATCAAACTTGAGGAAAAAGCATATAACTACGCAAAGATGAGTGGCAGGTCAGATGACTGGTCCGAATATAAAGAACGGCAGAGAATGATGAAAAGGTTAATCAGGTGAAAGAAATTAAAGTATGAGAGGAAGCTAGCTAGAAATGTAAAAATGGGTAGCAAGAGTTTCTACAGGTATTTAAACAGAAAAAGAGTAGGTAAGGTGAGTGTTGGCCCTCTAGATAGTGAGAATGGTAGATAATAAGAAACTGGCGGATGAAATGAACAAATATATTGCTTCTGTCTTCACTATAGAAGATACAAAAAACATTCCAGTAATAGCTGTAAATCAGGAGGTAGAGGGGAGAGAGAAACTTGGTGAAATTACAATCACTAGGGAAGTGGTACTGAACAAATTGATGGAGCTGCAGGCTGACCAGTCCCCTGGTCCAGATGGGCTTCACTCTGGGTTTAAAAGAGGTGGCTAATGAGGTAGTAGATGCGTTGGTGTTAATTTTCCAAAATTCCCTAGATTCTGGAAAGGTTCCATCAGATTGGAAAGTAGCAAATGTAATCCCTCTATTCAAGGAGGGAGGGAGGCAGAAAACAGGAAACTATAAGCCAGTTAGCTTGACACCTGCCATGGGGAAGGTGTTAGAATCGATCATTAAGGAGGTTATAGCTGGGCACTTAGAAAAACTCAGATAATCAGGAAGAGTCAGCATAGCTTTGTGAAAGGGAAATCATGTTCAAACAATTTGTTAGAGTTCTTTGAAGGAGTGACATGTGCCGTGGATAAAGGGGAGCCTGTAGATGTGCTGTACTTAGATTTCCAGAAGGCATTTGATAAGGTGCCACATCAAAGGTTGTTATGGGAAATAAAAGCGCATGATGTAGGGGGTAACATATTAGCCTGGATAGAAGATTAACTGGCTGGCAGAAAACAGAGTATGCTTTTTCTGATTGGCAGGATGTGACAGGTGAAGTCTCACAAGGGTCTGTACTTGGGCCTCAACTTTTTACAATTTATATCAATGACTTAGGTGAGGGGAGCGAAGGCTCGGCAGCTAAATTTGCAGATGACACTAAGTTAGGTTGTTAAGAGGACATAAGGAAGATATAGATAATTCCAGTTCTGTTGAAGGGTCATGAGGACTCGAAACGTCAACTCTTTTCTTCTCCGCCGATGCTGCCAGACCTGCTGAGTTTTTCCAGGTAATTCTGTTTTTGTTGAGGATATAGATAAGTTGAGTGGGTGGGCAAAAATCTGGCCGATGGAATATCGTGTGGGGAAAATGTGAAGTTGTTCACTTTGGCAAGAAGAATAAAAAAGCAGAGTATTACTTAAAGAGCAATTGCAGAATTCTGAGGTGCAGAGGGATGGAGGTGTTCTAGTGCATGAGTCACAAAAAGTTAATATCCAGGTACAGCAAGTAATTAGGAAAGCTAATGGAATACCATCCTTTATTATGAGAGGAATTGAACGCAAAATTAAGGATGTTATTTATGCTTCACTTATACAGGGCATTGGTGAGATCAGATCTTGAATACTGGATTTTTGGTCTCATTATTTAGGAAGGATGTAAATGTGTTGGAGGTGGTTCAGAGGAGGTTGACTAGATTGCTACCTGGAATGAGTGGGCAGTCTTATGAGGACAGGTTAGACAGACTGGGCTTGTTTCCACTGGAGTTTAGAAGGGTGAGGGGTGATTTGATTGAAGTATACAAGATCCTGAACAGCCTTGACAAGGTGGATGTGAAAAGGATGTTTCCTCTTGTGGGTCAGTCCAGCACCAGGGGGCACTGTTTCAAAATTAGGGGTCGCCTTTTTAGGACAGAGATGAAGAGAAACTTTTTCTGTCAGTCGTGCAACTTTGGAACACTCTTCATCAGAAGGCGGTGGAGGTGGGGTCATTGAATAATTTTAAGGCAAAGGTAGATAGATTCTTGTTAGGCAAGGGGATCAAAAGTTATCAGGGTAGATTAGAATGTGGAATTAGAAACACAAACAGATCCACCATGACACACTCTCAGTCTCTTGTGCTATCTTTACCTTTTCCTCTGCCTCTCTCTTTCCCCCTTTTGGGAATTGTGAGACAATCCAAAAGATCGCGCTGTTACTGACACAGGCCCCGCCCTGCAGTTTCCGGACACTAGTGAATTTAAAACCGGGAGAGAGGGAAGGGAAAATTTGAGGCCGTTGAGCTTTTTTTCATTCATTTACGGAATGTGGCCATCACTGGCTGGGCCAGCATTTATTACCCAATCCTTAATTGCCCTTGAGAAGGTAGTGGTGATTTGCCTTCTTGAATTGCTACAGTCCATGTGATGTAGGTACACCCACAGTGCTACTAGGGAGGGAGTTCCGTGATTTTGACCCAGCGACAGTGAAGGAACGGCCGATATATTTCCAAGTCAGGATGGTGAGTGGCTTTGGAGGGGAACCTCCAGGTGGTGGTGTTCCCATGTGTCTGCTGCCCTGGTCTCTCCAGATGGTATGGTATCATGCGTTTGGAAGGTGCTGCTAACTCATTCTAAGTTATTTTCCAGTGACTTAATGTTTCAAACTGATTGTAAATTGCCAATAGCAATGTCAGAATGACCAATTGTCCTGTATTTTAAGGGATTACCCATTAATTTGACTGCTTGCCCTGTGTCTTATTTCTAAGACAGCCGAGGAGAGACTGAACCTGGAAGTCATCACTTGCCTTGCCTCATCATTTGGTTTTTGTGTGAGCATGTGCACTGTGGCTGTAGACCACTAGTGGGAATTACGACCCGCACCCTCACTCTTATAGCCACATGGTCACCACCACACCACGCCTCTCCTTCCCCCTTTACTCCTGTCCCACAAAGTGTCCCTCATTTTATTTCATAAGAGTCACAGAATGGATTACCATTATGCCTGATCACTATTATTCAGTGCGCTCAGTATCTGATCTCCACCCTCAGCAAACGCACCCCCCCCACCTAATCCCCAACCCTTGTGCAGCATCTTGAGAACATTGTTGTATCGAAGTGTCAAAATACAAAATGTGATTTGTTCTTCCTCGGTAACTTAAGAGACTGTAGTAGGCAGGGGGAGTTCGGAGAACCCAAAGTAAATTGAATGTACAGATGGATGGGGTGAGCTGAATCATTGCTTGCACTCTGGGGCGAATTTTCACTCAAAGCCAGTGATAATGAAAATTGCAGCGTGTGTCGCACAGGCAGTTCATCCACCATTGTCCGATTTATGCTCAATAGCCAGAGTGAAAATTTGCCCCAGTGCAAAAGCGAGATGTATTTTCAACCCTTCAGCCCCATCGTCTTCATTTAGTTCCCAAGGAAGGGAGCATGTTGCTATTTGATTGAATCTCCTGTCTCTTGTGAAGGAAGGTGAAATCGTTTGGAGAAAGTGGAATTGGGTCTCGGAGATGGTTAAATGGGAGTTAAAATAATGCAGTAACACTCTTGCGCATTCACACAGGCATATTTATGATTGACTTCAGCATCAATTTACAATAACCATAATTTAATACAAAATGTCTTTAGCTGTAAAAATATTAACTCCTCAAGGGTCATTTTCATAAATCATTGCATCACTCCCAGCACTAGGTTTAGTAGTGGGCTGTTGAAATGTTAATTTATAGCAGGTACTGAAGGAAGCTGCTGTATGAGAATAATGAGGAGGGTGAAGAAGGGGATGAATTTACAGCCTATCTGACAAATTGGACTAATATATTTACAGTGTTGGTATGGCAACAGGAGAAAGTACTTTTGCAAGGAGCCATGGCCCTACGTAATTGCTCTATATCAGAACGATCAGAAATTGGGGAACATTATCGTTAAATTTGATGGGGAGAAATGGGGGAAGGGTGGTTATTGCTAAAGGTTCTTCCTCAATCTCTGAAGGTGTAAGAGTGGGAATCAGCCGGTTCAAGGAATGATTGATTGCAATTTCCATTTTTCTTTGGTTTGGGGCCTGGGCCAAGACATTTTCATTTAAAAAATGGAGCCTTTTATTTTGATCTTCTATTTTAAAGAAAGTTCTCCAATAATTTATTGTGTCTCTTAAACCAACAACTGTCTGCACAGGATGCAAACCACTTTGAGTAGAGTGCGTTGAGTTTCCTGAGACCATGTACTCCATGCGCTTAAAGCAAGATTGGGAGGGTGGGCAGATAGGAAGGGGAAGTCTGTGTACAAAGTAGCACTGTTTGACTATGGTTCCCCACCCAATATCCAGAATTAATCACCATTTTTTTAAACAGCCCGTTCAGTTGAAAAAGAGGAAATTTGCCAGGCTCTGTGGAAAGAAAAGGGTTGGGTGCGGGAAGATTAATTGGATAACTCTTTCCAAGAACCAGGACATATATGATGGGCTGCAAGGCTTCCTTTTGTGCTGTATCAAACTAGGTGTAATGTATCCAAGTTTGCTGACGATACAAAACTAGGTAGGTTGTGAGGAGGACACAAAGTGACTACAAACGTATATAGACTGGTTCAATGAGTGGGCAAAAAGGTGGAAGATGGCTATGATTTGGGGAAGTATGAAATTATCCACTTTGATAGGAAGAATAGAAAAGCAGAGTATGTTTAAAAAGGTGAGAGACTAGTAAATGTTGGTACTCTTGAGGGATTCAGGGGACCCTGTCCATGAATTACAGAACGTTAACTTGCAGATATAGCAAGTAATTCGGAAGGCTACCAAAACTCCCTTTTACTGCAACTGAGTTGGAATACAAGAGTAAAGAATTGCTGCAATTATATAGGGCCATGGTGGGACCACACCTGGAGGACTGAACACAGTTTTGGTCACCTCACCTAAGGAATGATATACTTGTCTTAGAGAGTGTGCAACAATTTTTTTTCACGGAATGTGGACATCGCTGGCTGGGCCAGCATTTATTGCCCATCCCTAATTGCCCTTGAGAAGGTGGTGATGAGTTGCCTTCTTGAACCGCTGCAGTCCATGTGGTGTAAGTACACTCACAGTGCTGTTAGGGAGGGAGTTCCAGGATTTGATCCAGCAACAGTGAAGGAACAGTGATATATTTCCAAGTCAGGTTGGTGTGTGACTTGGAGGGGAACTTCCAGGTGGTGGTGTTCCCATTTATCTGTCAGTGGTGGAAGGAGTGGATATTCAAGGTTCTCCACTAGACAGATTCCTGGGATGAGAAGATTGTCCTATAAGAAGAGACTGAGTAGACCAGGCCTATATTCTCTGGAGTTTATAAGAATTAAAGATGTTTTCATTGAAACGTTTAAATTCTTAAGGGACTTGAGAGAGTAAATGCTGATTCTCCTAATTCAGAACTGGGAGTCATAATCTGAGAATAAGAGGTTGGCCATTTAGGACCGAGATGAGAAATTTCTACACTTAGGTGGTTGTGGACCTTTGGAAATCTCTAATCCAGAGAGCTGTGGATACTCGGTTGTTGAATAGATTCAAAGCTGAGATCGATAGGTTTTTTGGAACTCAAGGCATCAAGGTACATGGGGATTGGGGAGCCATGATTTTATTAGAGTGGGGTAGCAGGTCCAAGATGCCAAATGGCTGACCTGCACTCTTATCGTCTTTTGATTGCAGAGCCATTTCAGTCGCCCAGTGGTCACTTGCAACTCAAATTCAATTGAGGAAGTGCTCCCACTGCATGGCAACTCACCGTCCGACCTGAATGGAGAATCTGTTGATCTCACCCGGGGCAGGGTGGGATTGGTACGAGGAGTGAAGGTGCTCCTATTCAGTCTCAGCTTCACCAGGTCAAACAAGCAGAGAGAAACAGTCTGGGCTCTTTACTCCATGGGATAGAGTCGCAGTCAGAAAAATTCCCCCAGAAGTGGGCTGGTTAGGTTACAGCTCATGTTTTTGCTAAAATTCATTTGCATAATCATCATCTTCAACATGTTTAACATGGTGTTCATGGCTCTACAGCTTCACTGTCCTTGACAGCAGCAACACCTCAGTGGTGTTCTCAAATCTTGTACCTGTTTTGCTTCATAAATGGATGGTGTATTTCCTCCTTTATCTACTTCTTGCTCTGCTGCTCTCAATTTTACCAGTCACTGCCAGATGTTCTAGTTTCTCTCTCCTAAGTACATGCCCAAAGACATGTAGCTGTCTCTTGGTGATCATCTGCAAAAGTCCGTCTCATGTGCCTGCTTTCCTCAATTCTTCCTCATTTGTCGTGTGTGTTGTCCAACTAATCCTCATCTTACATCTCAGAAACTACGTCCCTGTTACCTTTTAATTTATCTTCCATTGTCTTGCTTATCTTCCAACGTTCACACCTATATAGTAACATTGACCAGATGTGACATTTTAGTCATCTCATTCTGCTCGTCAGAGATGTTCTTATTTCTATGGAAGTCGGACATTCTGTGCAGGGTTTTGCATCACAAATGTAAAATCTTGCATGGAGCAGCCCATTTGGACAGTGTACTAGAACAGAATTGGTACTTTTAATTGTCTTTCCATTAAGAAGTATTCCCTGATATATTTAGGAGAGTTAGTCTGGTGTTTTTATTAATATAGCTGAAAATGAGTTTATCATCCAAAAAAAAGAACCCTTTTAACCAGTGTCTAGTTCCTCATCTGAGGAGCCGGAACTAAAATCATGAAAAACGACTCTTTTAAAAAGTAGCTCTGCCATGTTTCATTGGGGTACGCTAGTCAGTTTCTTGGAAACTTAGATATTTTTGGATATGGAAGAACTTTTTTTAGTCATGCACACTAGTGCCTCTGCCATAAAAAAAAATGATTGCAATTTGAAGAGATTTTCAGTGCAAAGTCTCCCTGATGTGGCCAATTTTGCGGGTAGGGCCTGATTCAGATAAATTGAATCTTAAACCAGCGTATAAGATTGTGGAAATTATGATCATAAGCATTTTTAGCCATGACTCATTCATGTTTAGAATTCCTCATTGCACTGGTTCAGCCAATTATGCCTGGACTGTGATGATATTCTTGGCATAAAAGGATCAGAAACTCAACCCCTTGGCCATTATCCATCAGGCTCCTTGTTCAGTTATAAATTCCCCACTCAAACAATGAGCATTTTAAAGACATCTTGCAATGGATACATTGTGGTGTTATAGACTGGGGATGCTGCCTCCATTTAACTGGGGAAAGAAGCTTCAGCTTCAGGTTGACCCAGAACCTCCATCAAATGTCAGGAAACATGAGAAGAATAGTTCCAACCTGCCATTCCTCCAAGAGTGAGCATTGCAAATTCCCAGCTCACAGTCCTGCAGCCTAATTGGCTCCAAACACTGGATTTGGGCAATTCACAATGTGCTGTCCAGTGTAATGGGATAGAATGTTTACCTGTTAACGAAGACCATTCATGATGGTGAAGATTAATTTGAATAAATGTTGTTTATGGTGGTAATGATAAAAAGACCTTCATTTCTATAGCACCTGTCACAACCTCAAGACACCCTAGTGTTACAGCCAATGAAGTGCTTTTTGAAATGTAATCGCTATAGTAATATAGGAAATGTGGTGACCAGTTTGTGCACAGCAAGCTCCCACAAACAGCAATGTGATGATGACCAGGTAATCTTTTTATTGAGTTGGTTGATGGCGCAGGATATTGATATTGGTGCAGGACACTGGGAAGAATTCCCCTGTTCAGCTTTAAAATAGTGTACATGAGATCTTTTACATCCAACTGAGAGGACAGTTGGGGCCTCGGTTAAAACTCTCATCTGATATATGACGCCTCCAACCGTGCAGCATTCCCTCAGTACTGCACTGGAAGTGTCAGCCTGGATTGTGTTTGCTGAAGTCTGTGCCCACTGAGCTGTGGCTGGGCCAAATATGATCTGTCTGGAAGCTTGTTGATGGACGCCGTTTTTTTTTTCTTTATTCTTTCATGGGATGTGGGTGTTGCTGACAAGGCCAACATTTGTTGCCCATCCCTAATTGCCCTTGAACTGAATGAAATGATGTGGCAAGCCAGAGGTCAATCCATCACATTGCTGTGGGTCTGCAGTCACATATAGGCCAAGTCAGGTAAGGATGGCAGATTTCCTTCCCTAAAGGGCACTAGTGAACCAGATGGGTTTTTACAACAATCGAAAGTTTCCTGGTCACCATTACTGAGACACGCTTTCAATTCCAGATTCATTAATTGAATTTTAATTCCACCAGCTGCCTTGGTGGGATTTGAGCCCATGTCCCCAGAGCATTAGCCTGGGCCTCTGGGTTATTAGTCCACGTTGAACAGTCTAACTTCAGAGCTTTTACCGTACTTCCATATTCAGCGAGTGCCTGGCTGTGAATCTGTTGGTTATAGAATTTCTTTTTTGCCGAATGCTCATCTGTCAAAACAACAATTGAAGAATCCATCATAATGCATGGGCATGTGACCCTGGTAGAAGCCCCCATCTGTCCCAAAGGCACAGAGTTTGGGCTACAGTCCATGGCCACTAATCCCTGAGGGCCATTTATCCCCAGTCCAGCAATGGTAGTGTTGATGGCCTATTCGACTTTGGAGGGCATCACAGCTGAGTACCACCATGTTGTCAGCTGGTATTCCCCCTCCAACATCAAACTGAGAATTGATTGGTGCTGAAAGCTGCCACTGAGCCACTTGCTGTAACTATCCCAGCATACAGCTCCAGCTGCATTTAAATTCAGCAGAATGTTACACGTAAGACAAGCCACGTTTCAGTGATACTGAATCCTGAGGTGAAGAAAAGATTTCTTCCCGCTTCAAGCAGCCCATTCTTTCTTTTTATTTTCTAAGGAATGTCTGAGCTCATTCTGACTCTTGCTGCAATATTAGAGCAGGGGATTAATAACTGACAGTCCCTGACTGATATTACGTACTGTCCTGTAACACACATTGCATCCCAGGAGACTGAGACAAGCATGTTGCTGTTTGTCAAAGCATATTGGCATTATTGAGCTGGGGCTGGTTCCTGGAATTATTAATCCCATTTTACTGATGACATGACGTGAATGGATGTCGGAACAAGCTATTGAAAACCCTGCAAGTGGAGTTCATCTGCAGGTTATCATCATCAGGAAGAGAATGACGGACAGAGCAGTATGCAACCTGGCAATAGCTTGGTACTTAGCGATTAAAAATAGATAAGGAAACTGGGGTGTGTGTATGTCTGCTGACGTAGAGTTTGTGTGGGTGAGGGAGGGAGATGTGTGGGGTGTGAGGGACTGAGGTGTGCGAGGAAGGGAGGCGTGCGAGGGAGGCGTGCGAGTGTGGGTGGGGTGGGGGTGAGGGAGGGAGGTGCATGTTTCCACTTGCTCATGCTTACGTTAATCCTTGGATTATTCTATTTTTAATACTCTTAATAGAAATATTCTACTTAAAAAAAAAATAAATAAAATCATCCCTCCCAAAACTGCTATTTGCTAATAGGGTCACCTATTAAGATGATAGTGATGGATTGGACTGGTCACTCTGTGGCGGTTGTGGCTCGTGTTTATCTACACATTGACCCATCAGATGGTGAGCGTACAGTCCTGTTAAGGGTCTTCCGTGGTGACATTGGCCATATATCATTCCAGCTGTGGCCTTTGATTACTGCGAAGGGTCCTGGGACATGATTAATAGCCAGAATCGATGCCTCTTCCCAGGACATGACTTTCTGTCACAACCTGCTCACCTATTCCCATCTGGTCAGGAGGTTTCAATAAGTAAAGGATGCGATCTATCATCTTCCTATCAGAGAGCTTCTGTTGTATAGAAAACAAGTAAAAGTTGACTTGCAGGAATGATTCCTCCATCAAATTAATAGAGAGGCTTAAATGCCAGTAGGTAGGAAACTTACAGCTGAAGAAGGCATCCAGACGGAACGTAGATCTAATACAATAGTTAACTGGATCACCCTTATTTATGAGAATTTAATTAAAGAGTTGAGCAGCTGTGTGTTTGAAATTTTGAAACTCCTATCCAAAATCTCAGTGGAGGCTAATCAGAGCAACTGAAACAGCAACAGATATTTTACAGTTGAGGTTTGACACAGGAAATATTTTATTTACACTGGTAGAAACTCAATTTCTCCCATTCTGGCTGTCGTGGGCTATCTCTGGTTAATCTCTAATATATGGTAGAGGTTTTTTTTTTGAGGGGCTGGGAGAGTGCCCTGTAAATTATCTTTTTCCAAAATATTTCTTATGATTGCTTGATTTTTAAGCAAGTGATCTCCTATGCATTTAATGATAGAACTTGCATTTCTGTAATGCCTTTTCTGACTTCAGGACATCCCAAAGCTCTTCACAGCCAATAAAGTACTTTTGGAAGTGTCTTCACTGTTGTAATGTGTTGGTTGAGGGATAATTTTTAACAAGACTTGAATGGTGGGTCAGATAAGGTACCAGGAATCTATCAATGCCCCACCTCCGTAGTAACGTGTTTGAACCTTAGAATGTGCCACTTTGACAGTTCGAGCCAATTGAATTATCCCAATCATTACTTTTTGAGGAGGTCAGATAACTCAGTGCAGAATGGACATTGAACCATGTTGCTCAGCTATATCTCATTGCCCTCTACTTCCATTTTCCCCATTCCCTTCCTTCCTCTCCAGCTCATGAAAGCTCTCTGTGTCATGCCTTCTCAGACTGGAGAATAAGCCTGGAAGGCAATGTGTCTTTTTTAATCTATTCGTTCATGAGGCGTGGGCATCATGGGATAGGCCCATCCCTAATTGCCCTTGAGAAGGTGATGGTGAGCTGCCTTCTTGAACCGCTGCAGTCCATGTGGTGTAAGTACACCCACAGTGCTGTTAGAGAGGGAGTTCCAGGATTTTGACCCAGTGACAGCTAAGGAACGACGATATATTTCCAAGTCAGGATGGTGAATGACTTGGAGGAGAATTTGCAGACGGTGGTGTTCCCATCCATCTGTTGCCCTTGTCCTTCTAGTTGGTAGAGGTCACAGGATTGGAAGGTGCTGTCTAAGGAGCTTTGGTGAGTTTCTGCAGTGCATTTTGTAGATGGTACACACTGCTGCCACTGTGCATTGGTGGTGGAGGGAGTGAATGTTTGTGGATGTGGTGCTATTCAAACGGTCTGCTTTGTCCTGGACGGTGTTGAGCTTCTTGAGTGTTGTTGGAGCTGCGCTCACCCACGTAAGTGGTGAGTATTCTATCCCTTGACTTGTGCCTTGTAGATGGTGAACAGGTTTTGAGGAGTCAGGAGGTGAGTTTCTCGCCTCAGAATCCCCAGCCTCTGACCTGCTGTTGTAGCCACAGTATTTATATGGCTAGTCCAGTTCGGTTTCTGGTCAATGGTAACTCCCAGGATGTTGATAGTGGGGGATTCAGTGATAGTAATACCATTGAACATCTCTTGTTGGAGATGGTCATTGCCTGACACTTGTGAGGTGCGAATGTTACTTCCACTTAGCAGCCCAAATCTGAATGTTGCTGCATCTGGACATGGACTGCTTCAATATCTGAGGAGTTGCAAATGGTGCTGAACATTGTGCAATCATCAGCGAACATCCCCACCTCTGACCTTATGATGGAAGGAAGGTCAGTGATGAAGCAATTGAAGATGGTTGGGTCTAGGACACTACCCTGAGGAACTCCTGCAGTGATGCCCTGGAGCTGAGATGACTGACCTCCAACAACCACAACCATCTTCCTTTATGCTAGGTATGACTCAACCATTGACTCCAGTTTTGCTAAGACTCCTTGATGCCACACTTGGTCAAATGTTGCCTTGACGGCAAGGACATTCACTCTCACCTCACCTCTGGAGTTCAGCTCTTTTGTCCATGTTTGGACTTAGGCTGTGATGAGGTCAGGAACTGAGTGGCCCTGGCGGAACCCAAACTGAGCGTCAGTGAGTAGGTTATTGCCGTTTGAGGTAAGTGCTGCTTGTTGGCACTGATGCCCCCGTCCGTCACTTTGCTGCTGATCGAGAGTTGAGTTGTTGGGCGGTAATTGGCTGGTTGGATTTTTCTTCCTTTGTGTGGTTGAGAAAAAGGGTATTTTTTCCTAATTCATTCACAGGAAATGGGTATCATTGCAAGGCCAGCATTTATTGCCCTCCCTAAATGTCCTTAACTGTCTGGCTTGCTAGGGCATTTCAGAGGGCAGTTAAGAGCCAACCAAATTGCCATGGGTCTGGAGTCACATGTAGGCCAGGCAAGGTCGGCAGATTTCATTCCCTAAAGGACATTAGTGAACCAGATTTTTACACCAATTCAGTAGTTTCTTGGTAACAATACTGATACTAGCTTTTTATTCCATATTTATTTATTAACTAAATTGAAATTTCGCAGCTTCTATGATGGGATTTCACTTCATGTTTCCAGATTATTAGGCCAGGCTCAAGATCACTAGCCCAGTAATGTAACCACTAACACTCCCTTGTTTGGAGTTTGGATTTGGATCTAACTGATCCTGGTGCAATGCATCAGAATGTCATCTTCTGGAGTTTTATGGCAAAAATGTCCATGATAAGGGAAAGCAGACTTTCATACCACCTCCTCACACCACACCCCAGTGCTCCCTTTTTCACCCTTGCCTCTTGAAGGTTCTGAGCATTACCAGAGTGTACTGCTGTGGGCACTGCCAACTCCCCACCTCCATGTGACCTCACTGTGCTTTTCCGATCCATGAACCTCAATGTCAGCATCAGGCATTGCTCATCCACCAAACAATTTCACTGACGAACCTGAACTTGTTCTTGCCCAACATCTGCTATGGGCTTCATGAGCCGAATGCCACCTCCTGTGCCACAACGACTCTCTGAAATTAGTACATATACACATAACTCTCCTGACATTAGCACACATCCACCTTGCAGGAAGGGGATGACAGGGGAGGGAATTTGCTGGAAACCTTAGTTGTTGTTTCCTCCCCCAGATCCAGGACATATGAAGTGAGTTGGAGAGACCCAACTGTTACCATGGCAGATAACTCGATGCAGACTGGGAATTGAACCTGCAACTTTCTCTCCTTAACACTCAGTTGTATCTCAGGCAATGGCTTGACCCATAGAGACATTAGGGGAAGAGACATTATTGTCCCCATATATAAAAAAAAAACCCAGTTTTAAATCCAACCCTGAAAAGGTCCCTGACACTGGAGTCAGTCTAACTTTCAACGCAGCATTCCACTTGCCTTTTCTACCTTTGCTGAGGACTGACACTGGAGTATCTTTCCAAATTACTTATTCCTTTATAGTGTTTCTATAATACCAACCAAACTAAAATATGCTATTGTTAGCTCCAGTTTCTTGCTTTTTGCAAAGACTCAACTGTTTTGCAGTACAAATGTTAAAGGCAATTACTGTGTTCAAATATGGAATTGAAAAAGTCCATTTCACCCAAGAAACCCGTTTAAACAACAGACACCTTCTCCAGATTAATCACATGTTCATCAATAGGAAATTCTACTTAACAAACCAGAACATTTCTGATTGAGCCTTGTCTAGATGAATGCTTTGGAAAGAGTAGACCAGTGCAGCACTGTCCGAAGTGTTGTAAGTTCAGTAGGTTTCACAAAGAGGTTTTGAGTCTTGTTTGGTTGAACATTAAGAAACACAACTTTTTCATATATACAGGGAATAGCCCAAGCTATAAGCTAATTTATTTACAGAACAATTGTGCCACCCCTTCCACCCCCCCAAGTCTCTGACTTTATAAAGTCAGATGGTCTGGAGGCTTGACAGTTCTTCCAGATCTCGTTCTGGTCACATTCGGAGGAATGGTAGGCTCTGTTGATTTGGGCAACCTTTGTTGATTCGGAGTTTGAGTTGTAGTCTGTGTTTCTGGCACTTGGTTGTCTTCTGATATGCCTTTTCTGCTCCTTGGAGTTGAACCTCCCTTTGCCAACTCCCCATTTCCCTTTCTCTGGGACCACTGGCTTGTCATGTTCACTCTGCTCATTCCTGGTATGAACCCGATTTTTCTTTTTCCGTGTGGTCTGCTGTGATCTTGTGGGAGTTGAAGGTGTGTCTCTGTTGTTTGGATGTTCCTCATCAGTGGACACGACTTACAGTTTGGCTTTTATTGTGACACTGCCCTTCTGTGTGTCTCCATGCTTCACTGAGCTGTGCTCTGGTGAGTTGATGGTTGCTAATTCCTTGCTCCAGCAACATCTTGCAGCTTTGCACGTTGACTGGAGGTTACAGTGTCTGTGCTGTGTGCTTACAGATAGTGTGACAGCAGCTATCGGAGCCTGAGGTTGGGGCTCATTCTTATGTTGCTGGTCATTTTCCTGTGTGTCTTCCACTCGAGGTACAGTGGAAATTATCTGAAGGATTGGCTGGTCTGCCCAAAGAGGAGCTTCTGCTGCCTGCAAAGAAATTGGGACAAACGGGCTTTGCAGAGTACAGACAACTGAGAGTTGAAATCCCTGTCAAGAGTCTCTTTACTGGTGGCCTCTCAGGAACTTGCAGTTCCGTGTTATTGATGACAGAGGTTGTCTTGACGTCTTCTGCCATTTTAAGAAGGTTAAGGGCAACGTAGGCATCTCACAGGCAATCAAAATATTGTTTATGGATGACGTACAAGACTTCGAATATCTGCTTGTTGCCGTACCTTAGTGGTTCTAGGCTCAGACCCATGACAGCCTATGATTCCTCCATAGAGGAATGTGTCTGCCGCTCGTAGCCAGAGGTGTCTCAGCCACTGTTCCTTATCCGAGACGACTGTAACACTGGCTCCCATGTGGTATTTGAAATTGCTGAGGTGACCGTTTACAGAGATGTCCGCATTCCAAAAAGAGAATCCAGGATCCTTGACCTCACACCCAAGAAGCACAACTGGGTCTCGTCCAGGTGTGGTACCTCAGTCTCATGGATTGCCTTGGGATCCTCCACCCATCTGGGTGTCTTAGCTTTGCATAGCTTTCCGAAGTGTTCCAGGTGGTTGCAGTTGAAACACTGCACTGAGATTGGTGGACATTGCTCTCTCCTGTGAGGTCGTTTTGGCTCCACAGCACTGACACGGTTGTGCACCCTCTTGCTCTTGTGATCGGTTTGGGTATTTCTTGCCTTTACCTGGGGGCTTTCTGTCCCTTTGGCCGGAATTTTCCAACACCCACCCCGCCACGCCTCCCCCCCCCCCCCCCCCCCCCCACCCCACCCCTCCACTGGTGGCGGGTTCCCCACGTGGGCCTGTAAGCCATTGAAATCTCCATTCACATCGGTAGGACCAGAAGATCCAGCCGGCATGAGGGGCTGGAAAATACTGGCTGTTGTTGCTTTACTAGCTGGTAGCTGGGATTGCTCTGAACCATGGCTTGCTTTCACCACATAGAATGGATTGGTGCTGTTGACGAATTTCAGACTGCCTGACTATTTGGATGGCCTTTTCTAGAGTCAGATCTTCCTTGGCCTGTAATAGATCTGAAAGGCTATCGTCAGCCACGTTGACAACAGTTATGTCCTTTTTGAGTTCCGACTTAAGGTCACCATAGTCACAGTCTTCAGCCAATCTATATGATTCATTTATAAAAGAGTCAACTGGTTCTTCAAGATATTGGACACATTTGTTGAATTTCACTCTCTCTAAAATGTTCTTACTTCTTAGAGTAAAATATGTATCTAATTATTTCAGAATTTCATCAAATTTATCTGAGACATTGTTTATTCCTTGCCTCGCAATAATATCATTGGCTATTGAACCTACTGAATAAAGTAGTGTATTCACTTGTTAAGCTTCTATCTTTTTTCTCAAATCCTGAAACTATCATGCATCTTAAGAATCTTTTCTGCCAAAGCCCATTATTTGGTGTTTGGTCTGGCTCTTGGATCAGTCCAGATTGGTCTGGTAATGTTAATTTGTTGTCCATGGTTGCTTTAAAGTTCAGGGGAGGACAGCTTTAAATGCTGTGCAAGTTTTAAAGATGGCGTCGCAGTAACCGCTTTTGCAGTGTCTTGCCACACTTGTCATGTTTTGGCGGACTCCCATGGTGATGGTGGTGCCGACTTTGTTGTCTTTAGCTTTTGTGCAGCGATTCACTCAGTCAACTATTGTGGGCCTTCCTTGTGATATTGGAGGATTTTCGGGTGTTTTGCAATTGATTTCTGGCCTTGGTTGAGGTTTTTGAACCTTCCACTTCCCCCTCTCCTCTCACAGTGAGCTTGCTGCCATGTGATGTGGCGGTGATTCTGAACCTGGGCTGGCCTTGGTGCTTTTCAAAAAGCTCTGAGTTTTTTACAGCACTGAAGCTTTTTTAACTAGCTCTGGCTTACAGCTGATTTTATTTTTTGTTTGCTGGGCCCTTTGACTCTGCACTCTCTGAGGACTAGATCTTGTGGAGTCCCAGCTGCAGAGTTTCTTTCTGGCGATCTCCCTCTGTGCCTTCACTTCAGGTACTTTCAGTCAGATCAGAATGCTGTAACTTTAATTTTTCAGCGTTTGAATTTCTGCTCCAGCTTCTCCAATGTTCTGGCTTTTACCATGCGTTGCCACCATGTTGTATGACCAGTAGGTCTCATGAAGAGGTTCTGAGTCTTGTATGGTTGAACATTAAGTATTTATTGATAACACATAACCATTTACGTATATGCAGGGTATAACCCAAGCTTTGAGCTAACTCCACACTTGCTTCGACACAGGTCTCTATCCAGTCCACAACTGACTGGTCTTAGGCCATGTGTCTCTTTACATTACACTGTGAGCGGAACTGTTTCCCATTCACACGTTAACTGTTGCTGTGCCAGATACCCTTATACCAAAGGAAGCATTAAACAGAAACCTCCTCTGCCCTCAGTAGGGCCTTAAAATTCCACCATTTGAAAGAGAATAGGGGAGTTCTCCCCAGTGTCTGGGCCGATATTTATCCCTCAATCAATATCACTAAAAAAAAAATAATTTGATTATTATCACATTGCCATTAGTGGGATCTTTCTGTGTGCAAATTGGCTGCCATATTCCCTACATTACAACAGTGGCTTAATTGTACTTAATTGGTTGCAAAATACTTTAGGACCTCCTGAGGCTGTGAAAGGTGCTATAGAAATGGACATCTGTCATTCCTTCATTGTTACCTTCCTTCTTTGCTTCTGTTCTTCATTCATTCATTAGTGATAACATCCTACTTTAGTGACAATGTTGCTTGACTAACTGTGTAACCAAAAAGGGTCTGAAATAGTTGTGCTGCATCATTTTATGCTGAAGCTGTGTTTCTGTCACTATACTCCCGCAGAGTGTTGGGCATCTGTGTGCGATTGAAATTTCCTGACATGTTGAAAAGCTGATCTTGGGGTAGGGTCTGGTGGGAATGTGGAAAGGGAACTGGGTGATTCCCTGGGAGAGGGCTTGAATATCAGAAGCTGAATCTCCTTGAAATGCCTTTTGTGCAACTCTCAATGAGAGCCACAGATTTCCCCGATGATCATGGGAAATGGGGCATCCATCAGGGATCCAAAGTCATGTTTGCAGCGGCTCGAAATTTTAAAATGCTTTTTTGTTAAATATTGCTGTTTATCAATATCACAGCGAGAGAGTCAAACACTTTCCAATTTATGCCATCTGCTGCCAGGCTTTAGCACACACATGTCCCCATCAAACACTCCCAGGACAGGTACAGCACAGGGTTAGATACTGAGTAAAGCTCCCTCTACGCTGTCCCCATCAAACACTCCCAGGACAGGTACAGCACAGGGTTAGATACTGAGTAAAGCTCTCTCTACGCTGTCCCCATCAAACACTCCCAGGACAGGTACAGCACGGGGTTAGATACTGAGTAAAGCTCCCTCTACGCTGTCCCCATCAAACACTCCCAGGACAGGTACAGCACGGGGTTAGATACAGAGTAAAGCTCCCTCTACGCTGTCCCCATCAAACACTCCCAGGATAGGTACAGCATGGGGTTAGATACAGAGTAAAGCTCTCTCTACGCTGTCCCCATCAAACACTCCCAGGACAGGTACAGCACAGGGTTAGATACAGAGTAAAGCTCTCTCTACACTGTCCCCATCAAACACTCCCAGGACAGATACAGCAAGGGGTTAGATGCCTCTACATGGTTGAAACAATGTTCATTCATCCCAAATCGAGAGGAACACTCTTGATGGCAATTGGCTTTAGAGTTTGTTACTGAAGTTGCCAGTGTTACATCATTTAAGAACAAGCATTGTCAGCATCTATTTGAGAGAATCTGTCATGATGCATTGGGTTAAAATTAAAATGAAATAGAGGGACTATTGTGAATAAGGTGTGTCTGCAGTTTTGACTGGACCCTGTGGTGTGTAAGGATCTGCCTGAATGTCTGCTTCAGATTAATCAACTCTTTGAGTTCCAGTTCTGTGAACCTGGCAGAGAGAATGACTCTGACTCTGCTAACATGTGTCTGAGCTGGATTGAAGCGCAGGCTCCTGAGGGAAAAGGGAAGCTGAGTAATCTATTCCACCAGTAAACTCAATTCCATTACCCCTAAAGAAGTCAAACTCACAAGAATCCAAGCTTTACAGATGGTAATCTGATCTGAGTGATTTGGGAAGCATTAAGGTATTCTGTGTGAAAGGTCAGAGTGGAACTGTAATGCAGGAATTCTTTGTAGGTGTGGGAAAGGAACTTTGAGATCCCAGCAATAAGAAAATTAAAAAGACTTAAAGACTTGCATTTCTATAGCACCTTTCACAACCCTGGGATGTTCTAAAGCACTTAAAAGCCAATGAAGTACTTTTGAAGTGTAGTCACTGTTATGATGTGCCAATTTGCACACAGCAAGATCCCACAAACAGTAATGTGATAATTACCATTTCATCTGATTTTAATGTTATTGTTTGAGGATAAATATTGACCAGGACACCAGGGTGAACTCCTCCACTCTCCTTTGAATAGTGCTGTGGGATATTTTACATCCACCTTAAAGGATAGATGAGGCTTTAGTTTAATCTCTCATCCAAAAGTCAGCATCTCTGACAGTGCAGCACTCCCTCAGTACTGCAGTGGTGTCAGCCTGAATTCTTGTGCTCAAGTTCCGAGAATGAAACTAGGAGCCACGATCTTCTGACTCAGAGACACGAGTGCCACCCATTGAGCTAATGACGATAAGAAATTAAACTACAGTTAACCTGTCACTGGGGCTGTTGAATTATTTTTGCATAAATCAAGCTAAAGCCTCATAACACAAAAGAGCGAAATAAATCTTTCCACATTTGATCTTGCATTTGAAGTGTGAGCATGTGCAGAGTGCTTCTATTTTCTCAGTAGCCCTCCCTTGAATTAATAGTTTGTGATGTTTATATCCTCTCAGCCTGTCACTGTGTGGTGTACAGGCCTTCTCTTTCATCTTCCTATGTGGAAGATTATTCTCAGAAAACAAATACATTTTTAAGACCCACTCTTGCTCGTTTGAAAATGTCTCTTCAGTGGCCTCGTGGTTAAAGGGCATGAAGCCCGGCATACCAGCAATCTCTGCTGAGTGAGCAGATCTTGTCTGGGTGGGGGTAGGGACACAACAATTTACCTCGCCGACCCCAGACTAGTGGAGGGAAATTTGTCTGACCTGCTCCCTCTGGAAAAGTGCCTGGAGATTAGTTGAGAAGAGAAACAGTCTCAGCTGTGATGAAAGAGAGACAAACTTGGATTTATATCAGGCCCTTCACAACCTCAGGACATCCCAGAATGTATTACAGCCAAAGGAAGTGTAGTTAACTGTGTATGGCCTCACCCCTTCCTATCTCTGTAACCCCATTCAGCCTGACAACCCTCCAAGACCTCTGCATTCCTTTAATTCTGGCCTCTTGTGCACCCCTGATTTTCATTGCACTACCATTGACAATTGTGCCTTCAGCTGCCCAGGTCCTAAGCTCTGGAATTCAAATGGAAAATGCTGGAAATACTCAGCAGGTCTGACAGCATCTGTGAAGAGAGAAACAGAGATAACGTTTCAGGTCTGTGACCTTTCATCAGAAGTAAGCTTTAGAATTCCTTTAAATCTGCCTCTTTGACCAAGCTTTTGGTCATATCTCCTAATATCTCCTTTAAGCGTTTGGATTCTTAAAAGAAGTAAAGAATCGTTAAAGTCATTGTGCTTTTTTTTTTGAAATACAGTTAAGAGTTTGAGGCTGGGCTTTTCAATGAATTCAAATCAAATCAGTTGGATTCTTCCCTTGATGGACCTTGAGTGCCTCACCTGTTTAATCTAAGTAACTGCGCCTCCAAATGTTTACATTCAGAAACCCTAATCCCAATTTGCCCTGTCATATTGAGGCAAATTTCCCTCTGTTACTCTTGGGTATAGATAATTATTTGGGCTGTGTCCATGGGGAAATCTAAGGCCAGGGGCCAGGGATTAGAAAGTGCCTTAGTGCAAGCAGCCAGATGTTCTGTGTGTTATCTTGAAGCTCCTTCAATGCCTATCTCTCGCTGCTGTGATTCTGCAATGATCATCCACACTTAGCATTCCCAGGGAATTGATTGCAAATTTATTAGTGATTTAAAATGATTGGCAAAAGAACCAAAGGCGACAGAAGGAGTTGTGGAATGGCAGGGCATGGGTCACGTTAGAGCATAGTACAGTGACTCGCACAGTAAATTCTCAATCTTTATCATGCCTTAGGAGACTGGCACTGATCAAAGTGGCAGCTATTCCCTCACCCAACAAGACAGAATCTAACCATCTGCCCTTGACATTCAATGACATTGCCATGGCTGAATCCCCCACTATCAGCATCCTGGGGGTTACCATTAACCAGAAACTGAACTGGATTAGCCATACAAGAGCAGGTCAGAGACTGGGAATTCTGTGGCGGGTAACTCACCTAACTTCCCAAAGGCAGAAGGCAGGAGTTTGATGGAATACTTTCCACTTGCCTGGATGAGTGCAGCTTCAACAACATTCGAGGTTTGACACCATCCAGGACAAAGCCACCTACTTGATTGGCACCCCCACCCACCACCTTCAACATTCACTCTCTCCACCACCACACTCACATGCACAATGGCAGCATTTACAAGATGCACTGCAGCAACTCCCCAAGGCTCCTTCGACAGCACCTTCCAAACTTGTGACCTCTGCCAACTAGAAGGACAAGGGAGCAGATACATGGGAACACCACCGCCTGCAACTTATCTTCCAAGTCCCTCACTATCCTGACTTGGAACGATATCGCCGTTCCTTCACTGTCGCTGGGTCAAAATCCTAGAACTACCTCCCTAATAGCACGGTACCCACACCACAGGGACTGCAGCGGTTAAAGAAGGCAGCTCACCACCACCTTCTCAAGGGCAATTAGGGATGGGCAGCAAATGCTGGTCCCCACATCTGTGAAAGAATAAGAAATAACCCATCGCCCATTGTCACCTCCAGCAATCGGGGGGAGATCTGAAGCAACTGTAAAGCCAGAAATTGCTGCCACTCATGAGTGGAATCATGAGTTGATGCTGGTTATGTGGTTAAAAAAACAATTGAGGCTCTTCAAGCTTTATGATGTAAAGGAACCCTCATAGGAGGCAAGAAAAAATAGTGGCAAAGATGTGTTAGAAATGTATTTCTCAAGCTTGCTTCTGGCTTTCATGCATCTTGTTAAAGCACCTTTTATAAAAAAAGAAACCTGTATACAATAAATCTGTACGTTAAACAAATGGAAAGTGTGTCTGAGGGCACTGAGGGGTCGTGCAGACATTGACGAACTGTTTGAGCTTCTCCCTCCCAGTTTATCATCCCATCTGAACCTCTAGACATGAGTACCTTGTAACACACTCCTACCTAGCACTCCTCTATTGCAGCTTGCTCTAAGCTATCTATTATCCCTGTTTAATGTGGGTGTGAAATGGCAGCTGCAGCAAATTGTTTGGTAGCAAATTGTCGATAAATTACTATCGAGAGGTAGTACAGGCGCACTGTAGTTACAAGCTCAGGAGGCTGTTATTTTTCCTGCACTGTCAAAGGGACATGATGGTAGTACTAACCCTGTTTAGAGCCTGTGCTATTAGCTTGACAGCAGAGACATTGCTCAGATCAGCGTAATGTGTCTGGGGCAGCTCCTGATAAATTGCAGGTTAGCCCAGGATGGCATTGTATGGATAAGACCAATCAGAGCTGTCTGCAGTTCACCAACACACAATCAAAACATTGGAGAAATCTCAGCACTGTTTGTTATTTAAAAGTATTAGAAAGAGACACTGTCACAACTGTTGCTATTATGAAGGTTTTGTGCAAGTAAATGACTCTTGTATACATTAACCCACTCTGCTCTGATTTTGAGATATCCCATATTGATCGTTCCAAACTGGGGAAAGTGTTTTCCCCTGTCCTTTCCTGCCTTCAGTTTATTTCTTGTTCTCTGCAGGCATCCTCTAGTTTCTGTTGCTTCACAACTGGGGACGGTGCCTTCAGCCTACTCGGCATTCAGCCCTGGAATTTCCTCCCAACCTCTCCCTCCTCCCAAAATGCTCCTTAAATCCTAACTCCTTGACCAAGCTTTTGGTCACTTGTCCTTTGTCAAATTTTGTCTGATTTACACTCCTGTCAAGTGCTTTGGGCCATTTTATTTTAGCTGAAGACTGCCAATAGGGAAGTGATGAAAATTGGGGATGTCTAAGAGGCCAGAATTGCAGAGGTCTCCGGGTGGTGGGGGGTGTTGTAGGATCGAGGAGGTTGCACAGATTGGCAGACAGGATGGGTGCATGAGGCCACAAGGATCAGGGTATTAAAAATCAATACATTGCCTGATTAGGAGGTAAATTCAAAACACAACTTCAGACTAAACTGTGACAGGAGGACACATGTTCACATTCATGGTCGATGACCACAAGCAGTTCTTCATGTAAAAGGGCAAGCTGTAGAATAAAGGGTTAATGTAGATTATATATGTACTTATTCTACATCATCAATGACAAGATCACAGGACAACAGAACATAGAGAGAGCAAGAGTTCTCTATGGAGCCTTGTGCAGAGTCTACCTTGTGAATAATTAGAATAATGTTCAATAAAAGATAGAATTTGCTAACAGTGTCTCCTCCAGCATTGCCTGTAAGCCTAGATTCATGACTCCACACCTAAGACCACAACACAATAACAAGCAAACAGTAAGTGTACTTCTGGAGTGGAGCAGGGAAGCAATATGCTCAAGAAAGAGGTGGATGCTATGACATTTCTTTCAGAATGGCTGTGTTAGGGTGGCTTGAGTGGCCTTCCCCATCTGTCTCATGGACAGGAGCAGTGAGATACAGAAATACTTAACAAGGGCATTGACTAGGTTAGGCTTGAATATGGAGATTGATATTTAATTGTTGCACATCAAAAGCAGTTGCCTTGGATATTCTTGGCAAAGGCATATTTTCTCTATCCAGTCTTGACCTAGTCATGGGCAGCTCATGAAATATTGAACTATCAGCATATCTGCTGTTTAGTTTTGACCTGACATGGTCCAGTGAATTTGCACTATAATGTGTGTGTCGGTGTGGAGTTTTTTAAATGTGGCTTGTCATTGAAAACTAGTCATGGTTGATGAACAGTATCTGATCTGGGACAATTTCAGTCCATGTCCAAATGCAGCAAGACCTGGACAATATCTAGGCTTGGGCTGACAAGTGACAAGTAACATTTGCGCCACACAAGTGTCAGGCAATGACCCATATCCAACAAGAGAGAATCCAACCATCATCCCTTGATGTTCAATGGCATTACCATCACTGAATCCCCATCTATCAACATCCTGGGGGTTACCATTGACCAGAAACTGAACTGGATCAGCCATATAAATACAAGAGCAGGTCAGAGGCTAGGAATCGTGTGACGAGTAACTCACCTCCTGATTCCCCAAAGTTTGTCCACCATCTACAAGGCACAAGTCAGGAATGTGATGGAATACTCTCCACTTGCCTGGATGAGTGCAGCTCCCACAACACTCAAGAAGCTGGACACCGTCCAGGACAAAGCAGTTCACTTGATTGGCACCACATCCAAAAACATTCACTCCCTCCACCACTGACGCACAGTAGCAGCATTGTGTACCATTTACAAGATGCACTGCAGGAATTCACCAAGGCTCCTTAGACAGCACCTTCCAAACCCACTAACACTACCACCTAGAAGGGCAAGGGCAAGGGCAGCAGATCGATGGGAACCACCACCTGGAAGTTCCCCTCCAAGTCACTCACCATCTTGACTTGGAAATATATCGCTGTTCCTTCACTGTCGCTGGGTCAAAATCCTGGAACTCCCTCTCGAACAGCACTGTGGGTGTACCTACACCACATGGATTGCAGCGGTCCAAGAAAGCAGCTCACCTCCACCTTCTCAAGGGCGGTTAGGGATGGGCAATAAATGCCGGCCCAGCCAGTGAAGCTCACATCCCATGAATGAATAAAAAGAAAATTCATCCACTCCTCACTATTTCCGACATCTTTCATGTAGATTTTGGCCTGGTGCTGTTCTCAATAACAACACATCCTAATTTCATCAATGTGCCGTGGGCTGCTGGTTATCGCTGTGCCTTCTCAATGTGGGCACACCAACAGCCCTCGTATGTATTGGCAGAATGGTTATTAGGGGCGGGATAAGGGGTAGCAGTGTGGGGAACACACAGTCATGACTCCTGTGGATTTGGGAAACAGCCCTGCTCCTTCTGGCTCAACAGAATCTATTTGTTTCAGAAAAACTTTGGTTTTTTATCCTGTTGGTGTCCTCTGAAGATTCCTGTGCAGCACCCCTAAATTACGTATCTAAGGGGCCTGACACAAGAAAAGACCCGCAAGAGTTCGGCAGTGGGACCAGTTAGCTGCGAGGATTGGGCAATGGGCCATCTGATTGTTAAATTGGGAGTCTTTATGTCTAAAGATTGGGCACACTGCATTCCAATTTCTGATCTCCTTGTATTGTATAAAATGGCTGTCGTGTTCGTCAATCTGACAGATTAACTTAATTCACTTTGGGACATTTGAGAGGGGCAATAAAATGCGACATAAATGCCAGTCTGCCTCATTCCAGCTTGCATGAAAGATGTTGATGGGTGTTGATTTGAAACTGAAGCAAAATTCCAGGGCTGAGGTCACGATGTTTTATATCCTGACATCAAACCAGCTTTATTTGAAGCCAGTGTGCAGAACTTGAAAATCCTAAAGTTGCTGCTTCAGTGCAATTGGTTGAATAACATTAATTGCCCTCCTGAACCAGCCCTGTGACTGATGTCGGGAGCTGGGTACATAATGTTTGGCGGTGCAACCCTGATTGAACCCGAGCTGACATGGAGAAACGAACAGCAGCATAAATTTGGCCATAAAACTGCGAATCTCCAGTTGCCACAATGAAGCTTTTCTGACTGTTATTTAGTGGGCTGTAAAAGGTGAGTTTTCATCTCCACCTGAGTCGAGCTCAGTGCCTGGTCTGGAATTCGACCTCCCTGCTCTATCCAAGGATATCATAGAACAACCTGACCGTCATGACTCTTGTGAGTGTTTAATGACTGTTCATAAGGGATAATAAATCAGGCAAATGCTGCCTGGAAAGAAAATGTTTCCACTGTGGAGCTTGTGCGCGTTAGTATTTTTTTCTTTCATTTCCCCCCAGATTTTTTTTTATTGTAATATTCAGTGACTGTCGAGAGTTTAATTTCCATCTTGATTGGCATCTTTAAATGTTCTGCCACCTCCCAGAGTTCAGGGAACGTGGAATTAAGTTGGTTGCAACTTAGCTCTTAGCAGGAATGATCAAAAAGAATGCAAAGCAAATGCCTTTACGTAGCGCCTTACACACCTTCAGGACATCTTCACAGCCAATTAAATACATTTGAAGTGAGGGCACAGATGTAATATAGGGCACTTAGCAGCCAATTTGCACACAGCAACAACAGGAACAAAGAACTTGCATTCATGTAGCAGCTTTACTATAGTAAAACATCCCAAATTGGTCCACAGGAGCTTTATCAAATAAAATTTTAACACCAAGGTCCATAAACATATATTAGGTCGGGTGATAAAGGTAGGTTTGAAGGTGCGTCTTAAAACTTTGAGGGGAAAGAGGTTTAGCGAGGGAATTCCAGAGTTTAGACCCCAATTAGCTGAAGGCACAGCCAGCAATGGTGGAGTGATATAAATTGGGGATGTACAAGGTGCTAGAATCAGTGGAGCACAGAGATCTCAGTGGGTCATAGGGCTGGAGGAGATTATACAAAGGGAGAGAGGTGAGACTATGCAGAAAGACCTGACAAATGTGATAAATGTTGCAACGCCTGAAAGACAGCACCCCTGACAGTGCAGCACTCCCTCAGCACTGCAACGGGAGTATCAGCCTGGAGTTTATGCTCAAGTCTCTGGAGTGGGGCTTAAACCCACGACCTCTGACTCAGAGGCAAGAATAATATGGCTGATACCTTACCAATCAATAATAAACATGAACAGTGTTTCCCCCACTAACCTTTTCCATATCAGTGCTCTTCCCACAATGTTCCCTAAACCTCTCTGCCTCTCCCTCTCTGTCTTTAGGACGGTCCTTAAAATCCACCCTTTTACCAAGCTTTTGATTATCTGTTCTAAACGTCGCCTTAAGCGACTCAAAGCTCCCAAGAAGCGTCTTGGGCCATCCTTAAGATGCTATATAAATGCAAGTTGTTGTTGATTAACCTTATCTCTCCCACTCCCACCCCCACCCCCATTCTTCTGAAGATTCTTAAGGCAAAGGTTCCTCATTAACAAAACAATTTGGTTCCTGCATGAGCTCAAAGTGAAACATTGGAGTCTACCAATTACAGCAATGAGGTACTTTGCATATTTTTTTTTGAAACCTAACCTCCTTTCCCAGTATTCTTCTGAGAATTAAGCTTTAAAAGGTTCTCTGTAAACTTATTGAAAATGCAGGATGGGTTGGGAACTGTCTGGTGCCTAGAGTGGTTGAGCACTTGACACTCCATTACAAGATCATTAGCTTGAGTCTCATCACTGCCCCTCGCTTAGACTCTTTTTTCAGATCTGGTCATGTTCCATCTGTTCTCTGTATGGCTCCAAGACTGCATATAAAGGGAAGTGTGCCATTCCTTGGAGTACAAGGTCCTGCCTTAACTCCCATTAAATTTAACCTCATCTCGCATCCCACACAGGCCTGTTCCTGTGGTCACACTGATATCCAGAAACCAGACGAGGCCTATCTGACCGTGGGCTGATAGCTGTTGCCGATTTGCCGAGGCTGTTTTCTCACACTTCCCCAATCCTCCCCACCCCTCAACAGCTGAGAATGGGTGAAGAAGTCTGCTTTAATCCATCCATTTTGTGGAATCATAGACTCCCATGGCACAGCAGGAGGCCATTCAATCCATCGTGCTGGCTCTTTGAAAGAATTAATCACACTCCCCCTGCTCTTTTCCCATAGCCCAGCAATTTTTTTCCTTTGAGTCCAATCCCAGGTATAATTCCGGCATCTTGAGCATCCTTGATTGCAATCACTCCACCATTGGTGGCCGTGCTTTCAGATGCCTGGGCCCTAAGGTCTAGAAATTCCCCCCATAAACCTCTCCTTCCTTTTGACAGGCTCCTTAAAATTGCTCTCTTTGACCAACTTGTCTTACTAGCTCCTTATTTGGCTCACTGTCAGGTCTTGTCTGATTATATGCCTGCTTTGGGATGTTTTGCTACATTAAGTGTGCCATATAATTGCAAGTTAAGGGGAGGCAGTGGTGTAGCAGTATTGTCACTGGACTAGTATTTCAGAGACCCGGGGTAATGCTCTAGGGACCCAGGTTCGAATCTTACCATGGCAGATGGTGAAATTTGAATTCAGTAAAAATCTGGAATTAAATGATGACCATGAAACCATTGTAGATTGTTGTTTAAAAAAAACCCCATCTGGTTCATTAATGTCCTTTAGGGAAGGAAATCTTTACCTGGTCTGGTTACATATGACTCCAAACTCACAGCAATGTGATTGGCTCTTAACTGCCCTATTTCAGAGGGCATTTAAAGATGGACAATAAATGCTGGCCTAGCCAACAAAACCCACATCCCATAAATCAATATAAAAAAGAGACGAGCACCTGATGAGCTGCACTTCACTCAGGACTTCGAGGTATGTTTGATGACCTCGCTTTGGGTAGCACTCGTGATCATCAGCGGCAGGCTTCACAGACAGCAGCATATCACTGTTAGGGGGCTCACGGGCAGGTCTCTACCTACCAGACCAGCTGAAAGGCAGGGATGGCTTTTCAACAGCTGCAGGGCTAGGGCTGTACTGGGGGAGAAGTGGCCTCAGGCTGAGGGCTGTACTGGGGGAAGGAGGGTATCCCAGGGCCTGTGTGGGGGCACATGTTGATCTGTGCAAATGGCTTCAAGATGAGGATGAGGAGGCAGTCTCCAGAGTAGATGAGGCCAGATGGAGGTGTGAGGGTGTGTGTGAATAAGTGAGTGGTGATGTCCCTTGAGCTGGCAGTGAGTGAGATGCCAGTGAATGCGTAAGTTCAGAGTGATGAGATGGTTGTGTTACCCTGGCAGCATGGATGAGTTCATTCATCCTCTTTCTGCACTGGACCAGCCTCTCTTATGCAGCATTGGCACTGACCACCTCTGCCAGCACCTCCTAAATCGGAGTGAGTGGTGACACTGATGGGCCTCCTGTGGTCAGAGCGGAAGTAGAGGACGTGGTGGTGGGCTCTAGTGGTGTCCAGAAGGCGTCCCAGGGATGTGTCACTGATCCAGGGGTTGCCATCTTCTTGCCTTCTGGGGCCATGTCTTCTGTGCAGCAGACCTGGGCTGGGAGCACTGAAAGGTGTGTGCGCAGCTGCACTTTAAAGAGGGTGCCCATCGTGAGGAAGCGGTGAGGTGATGCGTGGCAGTGAACGAGAGCCCGCCCGCCATCGAAACAGTGTTTTTCCTGGGAATGCATGATTAATGAGGCGATATTGGGACGATACGGTATGAAAAGCTGCCATTGCAGCCGGCAGGTAAAACATTCTTTTTCCAGCCCGCTACTGGACTTGGTGCAAATCTGAGACGATTCTGCCCTCGGTCTGTTTTACTGTCCTGGTCCCAGTGCTACTTCCTGTCCAAAACCTCTTTGAGAAAGAAAAAAATTGAGGACAAACTGGGAAGAGAGAAATCAATTAGCAGAGAAGGGAGGCGATGGGATTGTAATTGAAATTTATGGGCCATTGTGATAATTTTCCAGTGATTCTGAGTTTCGCTATCTAACTTCAATATTGTTATTTCATTATTATTATTTTCAGTTGAACTCTCCTGTGTAATTTAACTGGAAAATGGTCATTTATTCCTATTTAAAGAGCCATTTTCATATTTATTAATAGCAAGTAAATCAAACTTTTAAAAATATAATCACTCTAAGATTTAGATGCATTGTGACTAGTATAAATTTTAATCCATGTTTGAGATGAGCCTGTTTGTGACGTGGATAAAATTCTGAAATGCATATCTAGTTCTGAGTTTTCTTTTCCTGTTTTACGTTTATTTAGCATTTATACTCTACTGAAAGGTTGAAAATACTCGCCTTTCTCGAATGCCTTCTACAGAATCACAGAATTATTACAGTGCAGAACGAGAACATTCTGCCCATCGTGTCTGCACTTCGGAGCATTTCACCTAATGACATTCTCCTGCCTTCTCCCTGTAAACCTGCACATTGTTTCCTTTCAAATAATCATCTCATCCCCTCTTGAAAGCCTCGATTAAACCTGCCTCTGCCACACTGTCAGGCAGAGCTTTCCAGACCTTAACCATTCGCTGTGTGAAAACGTTTTTTTCTCATACCGCTTTTGCTTCTTAAACCTCAGGATGCCCCAAAGTGCTTCACATAAAATGAAATATTTATTGAAGTGTAGTCTCTGTTGTAACGTAGGAAATACAGCAGCGAATTTGCATGTAGAAAGCATCCACAAGCAAATGAGATAAAGGCCAGATAGTCTGATTTTTTTCGGTGATGTTCGTTAATGATAAATATTGAGAATGAAAGAGGAATCCAGAGGATTCCTTGTTCCTCCTCAGGTTTGGCCATGGTGTCCCCAGCATCGACTTTAACCAGCAGCACAATCAGCAAGGAGACTTCATTTAATGTTTCATCAATAGGATAACACTTCAGACAATGTGGCACCTACTTAGAACCACAGAGATTCTGAGGCTTGAACCCAAGGTGGAAAGGATGGGCAGGCAGCCTGCCCACTTCCATAGGCGGCACCATATGGGCATCTTACTGGCATTGTAGGAGCAATTTTCAATAGGGGTCTCACACATTCCACTCTTTGCCTCCCAATTGTTACTGTAGGTGCGAGTATGTGTCTGTGCATCTGTGTATATTTGTGCGTGTGAACTCATTTGTGTCTGTGCTTGTGTGTACCCGTAGTACACATGAACGCCTGTGCCTGTGTGCGCCTGTGCCTGTGTGCGCCTGTGCCTGTGTGCGTCTTGTGTGTTTAATTTTTTAAAAGTTTAGCAAAATTGAGGAGGTTTATACAGTTACAACCAAACATTCTAGGTTTGATTTAAGGGAACAGTAACCTGGGAATTCCTCCCCCTCCATCTTCCCATCACATATTCACATGTGGAGACACGATTTTCTGCCTCTGATTATGTGACCCGGAGCAGCAGAGCTGAGATCAGGCACTCAGTGAAGAGACAGGGAGTTGAAGCAGGAGTTGGAGGAAAAACAAAGTGAAAAGAAAGGGGAGAGACTTGGGGTCTGGGGGTAAAGTAGGGAATGGGAATGATGAGCCTGTTTCTGTAACGCGTTTGTTTATCTTGTGTATTTTTTTAAATGCTTTCTCCGATAATTGATACCCTTTTTTGCAGTGCAGTGGCAGATGATAGTAAGCAACTGCTGTGCCTTCCTTTACCTTGGCTGTAGCTGAGCCAAGGATTGGAAAACTGCCTGTGCAGCTGATGAAAACTTGGTGACAATCTGAGCAACTGCTGGAGAGGTGTCCAAACTAGACCTGAGGGTGCAGACACAGCCCTAAACTCTGACTGTCCAACCTGCACAGATGTTCTAGACATTCCCCGCAGCCTGCTCCTGAGTCCGAGGCTTCATTCAAACACGTAGTTTGTAACTCAGCCTCCAGGCTGGTTCTAATGGCTCTTGAATTTTGGCATTTTGTTTTATAACCCTGCAACTAAATGGTATAACTAACCTGAATGTTCAAGCACTCCAACTACAACCTCCACATTATAAGATCTAGAAGTAGAAGAGTTTTGATGGACTAAAGAAGAAGAAATATAGATTTAAGATAATTGGTAAAAGAAATAGAGGGGGAAATGAGGATGGGGTTGCAGGGTTAAGGGGAAAGAGCAGAGGGTAATGAGACTACAAGCAATTGGGAAGGCAAATGGCCTTTGTTTCAAGGGGATTGGAGTACAAGAATAAAGAAGTCTCACAGACCACATCTGGAGTCTTGTGTGCAATTTTGGTCTCCACGTTTAAGAAAAGATATACTTGCACTGAAGGCAGTACAACAAAGGTTCACTAAGTTGGTCCCTGTGATGAGGGGGTTATCCTATGGTGAGAGGCTGAGTAAATTGGGTTTATATTCTCTGGAGTTTAGAAGAATGAGAGGCGACCTCATTGAAACCTACAAGATTCTGAAGGGGTTTGATACGGAGAGATTGTTTCCACTGGCTGGGGAATCTAAAACTTGGGGGCACAGTCTCAGGAGAAGGGGCTGATCATTTAGGACTGAGATGAGGAGAAATTACTTCACTCAAAGGGTTGTGAATCTTTGGAATTCTGTACCCCAGAGGGTTGTGGATGCTCCATCATTGAATATATTTAAGGCTGAGAGACAGATTTTTGGTGTCTCAGGGAATTAAGTGATATGGGGAGTGGGTGGGAAAGTGGAGTTGAAGCCGAAAATCAGCCATGACAGCATTGAATGGCGGAGCAGACTCAGTGGGCCGTGTGGTTTACTCCTCTTATTTCTTGTGTTCTTGTGACTAATTTGACAGCTTGTTCAAAGAGCTGGCACAGGCAATGGGATGAATGGCCATTTCCAGTGCTGCATTATGCTGTGATTCTAGTCTTATATTGTTGTTTACAGTTGAGATGTTTTCTAAGTGTTTTGTCCAAAACTGGGTAAGTGGTGATTCCAACAGTGATTCATTATCATTCATTATCTTTAACACACGGAAGAATGTTCTGAGTGATTTACAATGAGGTGAGAATGTCCCGAGTGGGAGACGGAGCAGACTGAGGGGAGATGATCAGATTTTTTTTGTTCATTCATGGGATGTGGGTATTGTTGGCTGTGCCAGCATTTATTGCCCAACCCTTGTTGTCCTTGAGGAGGTGGTGGTGAGCTGCCTTCTTGAACCGCTGCAGTCCATGTGGTGTAGGTACACCCACAGTGCAGTTAGGAAGGGAGTTCCAGGATTTTGACCCAGCAACAGTGAAAGAACGGCAATATATTTCCAAGTCAGGATGGTGAGTGACTTGGAGAGGAACTTCCAGGTGGTGGTGTTCCCATCTATCTGCTGCCCTTGTCCTTCTAGGTGGTCATGGGTTTGGAAGGTGCTGTTGAAGGAGCCTTAGTGAATTCCTGCAGTGCATCTTGTAGATGGTACACACTACTGCTATTGTGCATTGGTGGTGGAGGGAGTGAATATTTGTGGATGTGGTGTCAATCAAGTGGGCTGCTTTGCCCTGGACGGTATCTTCAGTATTGTAGGAGCTACACTCATCCAGGCATGTGGGGAGTATTTCATCACACTCCTGACTTGTGCTTTGTAGATGGTGGACAGGCTTTGGGGAGTCAGGAGGTGAGTTACTTGTCGCACGATTCCTAGCCTCTGACCTGCTCTTGTGGCCACAGTATTTATATGGCTAGTCCAGTTCAGTTTCTGGTCAATGGTAATCCCCAGGATGTTGATAGTGGGAGATTCAGTGATGGTAATGCCATTGAACATCAAGGGGCGATGGATGGATTCTGTCTTGTTGAACATGGTCATTGCCTGACACTTGTGTGGTGCAAATGTTACTTGCCACTTGTCAGCCCAAGTCTGGATATTGTCCAGATGCTGCTGCATTTAGACATAGACTGCTTCAGTATCTGTGGAGTCGTGAATGATGCTGAACATTGTGCAATGATCAACGAACATCCCCACTTCTGACCTTATGATGGAAGGAAGGTCATTGATGAAGCAGCTGAAGATGGTTAAGCTGAGGACACTACCCTATATAAGTGTGAGGTGATGCACTTGGGCAGGACAAACAAGGGACAAGAATACATGATGAATGGTAGAACCCTGGGAAGGAACGAGGATTAGAGGAACCTTGGTGTGCATGTCCACTGGTCCCTTAAGGTAGTGGGACAGGTAGACAAGGTGGTTAAGAAGGCATATGGGATACTTGCCTTTATTAGCCGAGGCATAGATTATAAGAAGTTATGCTGGAACTGTATAAAATGCTGGTTAGGCCACAGCTAGAGTATTGGGTGCAGTTCTGGAATCCACATTATAGGAAGGATGTGACTGCACTAGAGAGAGTGCAGAGGAGATTTACCAGGATGTTGCCTGGGCTGGAGAGTTTTCGTTATGAGGAGAGATTGGATAGACTGGGGTTATTTTCCCTGGAGCAGAGGAGACTGGGGGGGACATGATTGAGTGTATAAAATTGAGGGGCATAGATAGGGTAGACAGGAAGGAACTTTTCCTCTTGGTGGAGGGATCAATAACCAAGGGGATGGGAGGAAGAATTTTTTTCACCCAGAGGGTGGTGGGAATCTTGAACTCACTGCTATAAAGGGTGGTAGAGGTAGAAACCCTCTTAACATTTAAGAAGTAATTGGATGTGCACTTGCAATGCCATAGCTTACAAGGCTATGGGCCTAGTGCTAGAAAATGGGTTAGAATGGTTAGGTACTTGTTTGACCGGCACAGACTCGATGGGCTGAAGGGCCTTTTTCTGTGCTGTAGACCTCTATGACTCTATGACCCTGAGGAACTCCTGCAGTGATGTCCTGGAGCTGAGATGACTGACCTCCAACAACCACAACCATCTTCCTTTGTGCTAGGTATGACTCCAACCAGAGGGGAGATTTCCCCCTGATCCCCATTGACTCCAGTTTTGCTAGGGCTCCTTGATGCCACACTCGGTCAAATGCTGCCTTGTTGTTAAGGGCAGTCACTCTCACCTCACCTCAGGAGTTCAGTTCTTTTGACCACGTTTGAACCAAGGCTGTAATGAGGTCAGGAACTGAGTGGCCCTGGCAGAACCCAAACTGGGCATCAGTGAGCAGGTTATTGCTAAGCAAATGCTGCTTGATATCACTGTTGATGATCTTTTCCATCACTGATGATTGAGATAATTGGCCGGGTTGGATTTGTCCTGCTTTTTGTGTACAGGACATACCTGGACAATTTTCCACATAGCCGTCTAGTAGCCAGTGTTGTAGCTGAACAGGAACAGCTTGGCTAGGGGTGCAGCAAGTTCTGGAACACAAGTCTTCAGCATTGTTGCTGGAATATTGTCAGAGCCCATAGCCTTTGCAGTATCCAGTGCTGAAAACCAGCATCTGTGATGCTGGGGACCTCCGGAGGAGGCTGAGATGGATCATCCACTAGGCACTTCTGGCTGAAGATTGTTGCAAATGCTTCAGCCTTATCTTTTGCACTGATGCTGTGCTGGGCTCCTCCATCATTGAAGTTGGGGATATTTGTGGCACTGCCTCCTCCAGTGAGTTGTTAAATTGTCCACCACCATTCACGACTGGATGCAGCAGGACTGCAGAGCTTAGATCTGATCCATTGGTTGTGTGATCGCATAGCTCTGTCTATCACTTGCTGCTTCTGCTGTTTGGCACGCAAGTAGTCCTGTGGTATAGCTTCACCAGGTTGACACCTCATTTTTAGGTATGCCTGGTGCTGCTCCTGGCATGCCCTCACTTCATTGAACCAGGCTTGATCCCCTGGCTTGATGGTAATGGTAGAGTGGGGGATATGACAGGCCATGAAGTTACAGATTGTGTCCGAGTACAGTTCTGCTGCTGCTGCTGATGGCCCACAGCACCTCATAGATGCCCAGTCTTGAGTTGCTCGATCTGTTCAAAATCTATCCCATTTAGCACGGTGGTAGTGTCACACACCACAATGGAGGGTATCCTCAATGTGAAGCTGGGACTTCGTCTCCACAACGACTGTGTGTGGTGGTCACTCCTACCAATACTGTTATGGACAGATGCATCTATGGCTGGGAGGTTGGTGGGGATGAGGTCAAGTATGTTTTTCCCTCTTGTTGGTTCCCTCACCACCTGCTGCAGACCCAGTCTAGCAGCTATGTCCTTTAGGACTCGGCCAGCTCGGTCAGTAGTGGTGCTACCGAGCCACTCTTGGTGGTGGATATTGAAATTCTGCGCCCTTGCCACCCTCAGTGCTTCCTCCAAGTGGTGGTCAACTGAGGGAGGGCAGTACATGGTAATCAGCAGGAGGTTTCCTTGCCCATGTTTGACCTGATGCCATGAGACTTCATGGGGTCTGGAGTTGATGTTGAGGAATCCCAGGGTAACTCCCTCCTGACTGTATACCACTGTGCCCCCACCTCTGCTGGGTCTGTCTTGCCGGTGGGACAGGACATACCCAGGGATGGTGATGGTGGTGTCTGGGACATTATCTGTAAGGTATGATTCCGTGAGGATGACTATGTCAGGCTGTTGCTTGACTAGTCTGTGGGACAGCTCTCCCAATTTTGGTACTAGCCCCCAAATGTTAGTAAGGAGGACTTTGCAGAGTTGACAGGGCTGAGATTGCTGTTGTTGTTGTTTCTGGTGCCTAGGTCGATGCCGTGTGGTCTGTCAGATTGCATTCCTTTTCTTTGTTATAACTGAGTGGCTTGCTAGGCCATTTCAGATGGCATTTAAGAGTTGACCAAGAGGTTCACATGTAGGCAGATTTCCTTCCCTGAATGGCATTAGTGAACCAGATGGGTTTTTATAACAATCGACAATGGTTATCATTTGACTTTCAATTCCAGATTTTTATTGCATTCAAATTCCATCATCTGCTGTGGCAGGATTCGAACCCGGGTCTCCCAGAGCATTACCCTGGATCACTGGGCCAGCGACAATACCACTACACCATCACCTCCCCATACGGTTGAACAGAGAACTTAAGAGATTTTTGAATGGAGGGAGAGAAGAGAAGTCTAACTTTGAGGGAGAGTCTTTCAAGTCTAGGAATGTGATAGTGAAATGGCCGTTCTCTGAAGGGTGAAGTAGGCTGCATGTGAGTAAGAGTAACAGTGACATTTCAAATTGGCATTAGTGTTTACACTTAACCCAGTATACCTGTGACAATGGGTAGCACTCCATTCTCTGGTTCAGTGTTGGGTTCAAAGCCCACTGCAGAGACTTGAGCTCAAAACTCAGTCTGATGCTCCGAGTGCAGGGATGCCGTCTTTTTGATTAGACATTAAACCGAGGTCCTGCCCGCCCTCTCTCAGGTGGATGTGGTGCCAATTCTAGGAAGTGCAGGGGAGTTGTCCCCAGTTTGCTGGCCAATATTTATCCCTCACCATACACCACTAAAAAAAAAATCACAAAATGCTGGAAATACTCACCAGAACAGGCAGCATCCTTGAGGGAGGTGGTTTTGTACCATTGAAGGAAATAGTTCAATTGTTGATATATCTAATTGCTGTTTGGGGGAGCTTGCTGTGTGTAAATTGGCTGTCATGTTTCCCACAGTGACTACACTTAAAAAATTACTTCACGAGTGGGACGTCCTCAGGTTGTGAAAGTTGCTATAGAAATGTGAATGTTATCTTTCTTTCATTACTGTGCAGTGGTTGTGCTGCCTTCTACCAAAATGGCGAACAGCTAAAGGGCGAGAAACTTGAACGATTCAGGAGATCGATGTCATTTACCACTGACACCAGGGGTGGTATTTCATGTAGGCCATGGGAGCCTCACCCATTGGCTGATGAACTGGCGAGTGCCCCACATCTCGTCTTTTCGGGAAGGCCCATCTAATTAAGCTCCCATCAGCAGCAGCTCTTCCATGGTGTTGAGGACACCAGGGGTGGAAATCCCATCCCCTCCCCCACCCACCAAGAGCTGCCAGCCAATCAGAGACCAGCAAGCTGTGCATTGCTCAGCAGTGCCACTGGGGAGCTGGTGGCCACTGCTGGTAATGCACCCACCTGAGGCCCAGGATCGCAAAGGGATCCAGGACACAGGTGAGTGATGGCGAGAGGAGGGGGAGGCAGGGGAGGGTGGGAGGGGGTGAGAAGCAACGTCAAGGAAGTGGCTCTCAGTGGGTTCCCCTTCCTGATGCCAGGTCCCTCGATCGGGTACTGAGTACCTTCGAACGAGGGACTCCCTCTCATCAAAAGCCGGTGAACAATCCCAACAGTGTTTGCTTTTCTGACCTACTGCTGGTGAGTTCCCATGTTTCAGAGGAAACAGGGAAATTTGTGTTTTTAAAAAAAAGCTATTTTACACGTATCTGGACAACTTTTAATGAGAAAAGACTGTGAAAATTAATAAAATGAAAAGAAACAGACCAGAGTGTAACCAGGGTTAAAAGGATTAAATTATGAGGAAAAGTTGTATAGACTAAGCCGGCATTCCCTTGAACGTAGGTGATCTCACTGAGGTGTTCAAGATGATTAAGGAGATGATAAGGTAAATTGAGAGAAACGATTTCCTTTGGAGGGGGTGTTGTGGGCGGGGGTGGGTGGTTATCCAGAACAAGGGGCAGAACCCTAAAATTCGAGCCAGGCCATTCAGGGTGATGTCAGGAAGCATTTCTTCACACAAAAGGGAGGGGAAATCTGGAACTTTGTCTCCCAAAAATGCTATTGAGGCTGAGAGCCCATTGAAAATTTCCACATGGAGATTGATAGGTTTTTATTGGGCACAGGAATTACAGATTACAAACCAAAGCAGGTAGATGGGGTTCAGGGACAAATCACCCGTGATCTAATTGAATGCTGGAACAGGCTCGATGGGCTGAATGGCCTCCTCATGTTCGGATGTTACCAGACATGGGAGAGCAGAAATCCTTATGGTAGAAAGCTCTCAGAAAACTTATTTTTGGATTATCTTCATTTAAAGTTCCTTGTGGAGAGCGATCGATATTAACTCACCTTGTTGGCTGATTTATCTGGTCTGTTGCTAATCTGTGTGTAGGCTGCTGTTTCTAGACGAAGATCTGTTTGATGTGTTTGCTTTGGTAATACTTGTGCATGTGCTAGGATGGGTGCTGGGGGGGTGGTGGTGGGGGGGAAAACAAAGGCAAGTTTTGAATTTAAATAAAACCAGACTGCTTCCTGAGTTCAACTAAACCTGGGCTTATACTGCTACCCAGTGGTGAAGAGAGGAGGGTGCAGCTCCAAGTGTTTTTCAGTGTTTTAAGTTGAGTTCATTTAACTCTTGCCTCCACTGTAATGTTCCTTCAGTCAGTTCACCAACTGCCTTCAGACAGACACAAAAGGGTGATGTGTGGGCTTGTCACGGGGTTTAGGTTGGACATTAAAAACTCCTTGCTTCTGTTCACAGAAGAGCAACACGTTTCTCCTGTAGGCCAACATAATATTATTCCTTCAACGAATGTGCAAAAGGCAGAGGGGGTAGATGGTGGCATAGCAGTAATTTCACTAGACTAGTAATTCAGAGACCGAGGTTAATGCTCTGGGGACAAGGGTTCAAATCCCACTACGGCAGCTGGTGGAATTCAAATTCAATGAATAAAGTCCAGAATACGAAGTTAGTTTCATGGTCACCATTACTGAGACTATCGTTGATTGTTGTAAAAACCCATCTGGTTCATGAATGTTCTTTATGGAAAGAAATCTAACATCCTTACCCGGTCTAGCTTATTTGTGACTCCAGACTCTCAGCAATGTGGTTAACTCTTAACTGCCCTCTGAAATGGCCGAGCAAGAGGGTAATTAGGGATGGACAACAAAAGCTGGCCTTGTGTCCAGTTGCAATTTGAAGGATCTTTACTCTGTGTGCCGATTGCCTTCAGGATTTGTCGATTTAACAGCAGTCACTGATCTCAAAAATAATTCAAGGTGTCAGCCAAGGCTCACTGGCACCCTCACCTCTGTATATCGGGGTTCAAGCCCCACTCCAGAGTCTTAAGCAAATAATCAAACTGACACTCCCAGTGCAGTACTGAGGAAGGTGCTGCACTGTCAGAGATGCTGGCTTTCAGACTTTAAATTGAGGCCCTATCTTCCCCCTCAGTCTTAAAAGACCTCTTGACCACTATTTTGAAGAACAGCAGACGTGTTCATCCCTATCCACCCACCCCCTCCCCTCCACCCTGGTGTCCTGGGTGCTGATATTTATCCCTCAACTATTACTGTTCCGTAACATAAGACTGTCACTGACAAATCCAATAGGGAATTCAGGAGAAATTTCTTTACCCAGAGAGTGGTGAGAATGTGGAACTTGCTACCACAGGGATTGGCTGAGGTGAACAGTACAGATGCATTTAAGGGGAAGCTAAATGAGCACATGAGGGAGAAAGTGAGAGGAAGAAGGGTGGGAGGAGGCTTGTGTGGAGCATAAACACCAGCATTGACCAGTTGGGCCAAATAGCCTGTTTCTGTGCTGTAAATTCCGATGTAATTCTATGCTCCCATGCATTTCCTCTGCGGTCAATTTCAAAACAATCACAATGGCCGGTATATTGTTTCAAGCAGTTAGCTCAGTTTTATTAATGACCAGTTTGAGTTCCTGATCCATGTAAATGACTCTGGAATTACAGGGAGAGTCAGCAATCCCTTTGTCTCAGTGCCTGGGACAAGCAGCAAGAATGTAAACCTCAGAATGGCAGCAGATCATTATAAATCACTCACTCGCAATTCCTGTTTCTTTCGAAGAAATTGTGGTTCAGCCCACATGAAAGTTGCATCCTGGCAAATCAACACTTGCCTTTCAAAGGAGAATCAAGAACTAGCTGGATGATGATTCCATTAAACGGCTTTGGAAGCCATTGCAATAACTAGCCCGTTGAAGATGGAAGGGACAATAACTCACTCAGATAGGGAAGAAGGAAAGACTTGCACTTCTATAGCACCTTTTCCTGATTGCAAGGTGTCTCAAAGTGCTTTGCAACCAATGAAGTAGTTTTAAAGTATAGCCACTGTTGTACTGTAGGAAACACAACAGCCAATTTATGCACAGCAAGACCCCACAACCAGCAATAGGATACTGATCACTTTCTCTTTTACTGCTGTTGATCGAGAGACAAATGGGTCAGAGAACTGGGGAGAACTCGTCCTCCGCTCTTCTTCAAAAGAGTACCATGGGAACTTTTACGTCCAGCCGAGAGGGCAAAGGGGACTTCGGTTTAACACCCCACCCAAAAAACAGCACCTCTGATTAGTGTAGCACTCCCTCAGTACTGCACTGGGGGCAATCTACCACTAATTTTTTGGCCAAGAGCGTGGCCCCTTTAAATTTTCTTCTACGGACATGTGGTAAGTTAAAGGGGCTAACTTGTTTGTGTTGCTGCTTGGCTGTGTAGCTTAGAGGGAACATTGGCTCGGACCATTAACCTGGATTTCGTGCTCAAGTCTCTGGAGCGGGAGTTGAACCCACAACCTTCTGACTCGGAACTGAGTGTGTTACCCACTGATCCACAGCTGAAGTTACACTGATAATGCAAGGTCGTTTGTTACTTCTGCGTTTTTGCAAAAATTGATTGGAATTGCTCTGTCCATCTCAATCCATTCTTTATTGGCAATAGGAAGTGTGCAAAGTGAACATTTGGAAAAGTCTAACAGTAATTATACAATTGGACAAAGCTTTAAACAAGATATTATTGGAGCTTGTAACAAAGGCAATGTAATGGTTGTGGGAGAATTTAATCTCCATATAAACTGGACCATTCAAATTGGTAAAGGTGGCTCTGAGTTTGTAGAATACTTTCCTGACAGTTACTTGGCGCAATTTGTTGTGGAACCAACTAGGGATAGGGCCAGTTTAGATCTAGTTTTGTGCAATGATGCAGGGTTAATTAGTAATGTCATAGTAATAGATTCACTGGGAAATAGTGATCATAATATAATCTAATTTCACGTTAAGTTTGAAAATGACATATTCCAATCACAACAAGGATCTTAAATGTAAACTAAAGCAATTATATAGGTATATGGAGAGAACTGGCCAAGGTTGATTGGGTAAATAGACTAAAATGTTATAGCAGTAAATAAATAGTGGGAAACATTTTAAAGAAACAATTCAAAATGTTCAACAAAAATACATTCAATTGAAAAACAAAAACTCAGCAAGAATGACCCATCCATGGCTCACTCACGAAGTTAAGGATAGTATTAGATTAATAGAAGAGGCTTATAATGTTGCAAAGAATAGAAGTAAGTCTGAGGATTGGGAATGTTTTAGAAACCAACAAAGGGCCACCAAAAAGTTGATAAAAATGGAAAATATACAATATGAGAGTAAACTAGCCAGGAATATAAAAACAGATTGTCAGAGATTTTATAAGTATATAAAAAGGAAGAGAGTAGCTAAAGAAATGTTGGCCCCTTAGAAGTAGAGACAGGAGAAATCATGGGCAGCATTTTTTCCCATCGTGGGGGTGGGAGGTTGTGCGGGAGTGGGCGGGCAGGCTCCCAATCGGTGCCCCCGGTTGCTACCATTTTACGCAGGTGGGCCAACTAAGGCCCGGCCAGCATGACGTCTGCCCAGAAGTGCTGTGCACTCCCTGTGCGGGTGGTGGGGGACTCCCTGAGCCAGGACTGCACTCTTTTGAAAGAGCGCACGCATCTCCCTGAGGCAAAGTGCTGCCTCAGGGAGATCAGCTCAAGATTCAAACGTTGATCAAAGGCAGAAAAAAATATTCCTGACATGTCCCCTCGTGACACTGTCACATAAGCTGGGACATGTCAATTTCTTTTAGTTAAACATTTTATACAAATTTTAAAACCCTCATGAAACTTCATCCCGCTCGTGTTAAGGTTGGACGGGCAGCTCCTTTAACTGTTTTTATTATTTTCCAATAGGCCTTTGACAGTCGGCTGTGCGCTGGCTGAACTGAAAATCTAAATGACGCGCGGTGACCTCGGGACATCTGCTCGACGTTACCATGCGTCATTTTACACGTTGGTGAGTGGGTCCCATCCCTGCTCACCGAAGGGAGAATTCTGCCCCATGGGAAATGAAGAAATGGCAGAAACTTAGGACGAATGTTTTATACATACCAGAAATAGAGGGAAACCTAGGGGCTAATAAAGGTGAGGAAATTAATATCAGCAGAAAAAACAAATGGAGAAATTCAGGAGACTAAAATCTGACAATTCCCCAGGATCTGATGGCCTATATCCTAGAATTCTAAAAGAGATACCTGCGGAGATTGTGGATGCACTGGTTATAATTTTCCAAAATTCCCTAGATTCTAGAACAGTCGCAGCAGATTGGATGTTGGCAAATGTAACGACGCTATTCAAGAAAGGAGGGAGAGAGAAAACAGGAGCTACAGATCAGTTAGCCGAACATCTCATTAGGAAAGTGCTGAATCTATTAAAGAAGTCTTAACAATGCACTTAGAAAAGAATAGCATGATTACAGCAAGTCAATATGGCTTTACAAAAGGGAAATCCTGTTTGACAAATTTATTTCAGTTTTTTGAGTATATAACTTTGTCCATCCTTCGAGGTGAAGGTAGGGTTCTGGTGGGCACTCAGGTAACTGCTAAGTCTGTCTGCACCGGGAAGGTTCTGCAGCAAACAGGACAGGACTCCAGGGATGATTGAATTTTAAATGAGACGCTGGCTCAGGATTTCCTCCTGTTTTCTCTCTGTCACTGAGATGCTCTGGTTTTTGAAGGAGGAAGCGCCGGGTGCAGTGATCCTGGGTGAGTTTCTCCCAGGACACAAAGTCAATATCAGAACTCCTAAGTGAAGCCTTCAGAGTGTCCGTGTAATGCTTCCTTTCACTGGGTGTACACTGAGTGTACCACTGACTCGCTGCTGTGAGAATGTACCGCATACTCACCACCATGAGAATGCAGCCCAGACTTGAGCTTCCCCATAGAGTAGGGTAGATAAAGGAAAACCAGTAGATGTAGCATATGTGATTTCTAAAAGGCATTTGATAAGGTGCCACAAGCTAAGGGCTTATGGCGTTGGGGATGATATATTAGTGTCGATAGAGGCTTGGTTAACAGACAGGAAGCAGAGAGTAGGGATAAATGGGACATTTTCAAGTTGACAGGCTGTGACTAGTGGAGCAAGGATCAGTGCTGGGGCCTCAGCTATTTACAACCCATATTAATGACTTACATGAAGAGACAGAGAGTAATGTATCCAAGTTTGCTGATGATAGAAAGCTAGGTGGGAATGCAAGCTGTGAAGAGGGCACAAAGAGTCTGCAAAGAGACATAGACCGATTAAATGAGCAGGCAACAAGGTGACAGATAAAGTATAATAAGGGGGAGTGTGAGGTTATTCACTTTGATTGTAAGAATCTTCATTTTCCTGCATCTAGTAGTGCATGAGACAGAAAAAGCACATGCTTATGTCTATTTTCATAGCTAGTTTTTCCTGGAACAGCTCACTAGCCTGTCACCAGAGGCTGTAGTTTGAGCAGTGTCTCTCCATATCAAGCATGGCTGACCAGGAGACTCTTCCACTCTTGCTGCCTGCCTTAGGCATATTGGAAGGATTTACTGGTTGATAATCAACCTGTTTGGCCACATTATGAGCTCACCTTCCCTGGCCATCAAGTCCTGGAGTGGGATTGGAAATTGGATGGAGCTCCTAGTTTAGAGGCAGGAACACCACCCCGTGTCACAAGACCTTCTCATTTTGTTTTTTTTTAAAAGGTGTGAAACTCGTAAATGTGAATGTTCACAGAGACTTGGGTTTGCTCATGCAGAAAACACAAGAATTTGGCGTGCAGGTACAGCAAGTAATTAGGAAGGCAAATGGCATGTTGGACTTTACTGCGAAGGGGTTTAGCGTATAGGATAAAAAGTCTTACTACAATTGTACAGGACTTTGGTGAGACCGCTCCTGGAATACTCAGTGCAATTTTTGTCTCCATATCAAAGGAAGGATATATTTGCAATGGAGGCCGTACAGTGAAAGTTCACTAGATTGATCCCTGGGATGAGGAGATTGTCCTATGAACAGAAGCTGACTAAATTGTGCCTATATTCTCCAAAGTTTAGAAGAATGAGAGGTGACATCATTGAAAGGTTTGAGATTCTGAAGGGGTTTGATAGGGTGGACGCTGAGAGATTGTTTTCATTGATCGGGGAATCTACAATGCAGGGACACAGTCTCAGGATAAGGGGCTGATCGTTTAGGAGTGAGATGGGGAGAAATTTCTTCACTCAAAGGGTTGTAAATCTTTGGAATTCTCTACCTCAGAGGGTTGTTGATGCTCCATTGTTTAGTATGTTTAAGGCTGAGATAGACAGATTTTTGGTCTCTCAGGGTATCTGTCCTAATATCTCCTCACATGGCTTAGTGCCAAATTCTGTCTTTTAACGTTCCTGTGAAGTGCCCTGGAATATAATACTATGTTAAAGGTGCTATATAAATGCAAGTTGTTGTTATTGTTCTGCATTACCTTCTCTCTCTGACCTGCTTTAGGTGCTGTTTAGCCACAGAGCACACTGAATCCCAGGTTTAACTGCTCTGTACTGTAGAGGAGAGGAGATGAGACTGGTGACTTGCAGAAGAGCCTGAAGTGTACAGTTAGGAGTGGTTTTAGTAATTTCAGCATTTGTCATATACATGTCATGATACTTGGATAAGCAGTTGGAGAGATGGTAAGAAAGGTTCACAAAAATTGACCATTTAAACCTAGGCATCAAAAACGCAAACCGTTATTAATAAGCTCTCCACTTCAAAACTGGTTCTAGATCATTGTAACTTGGTGTCTGGTTTTGTATTCACTGCAGACGTACAGAAAGCAATATTCGAGGCAGCTGCCTTTCAAAAAAAAAACAAAATTAAAAGTGAAGTTGCTCTTGACAGAAAGAGGAGGATAGCAAATTGTATCTTATAGGTTGCTGAAGACTTTGCATGTTCCTGGTGATAAAACCCTGTATATTATGTTGTTTCTGTGGACAGAATGACATGATTAGATAAAGCACTCAATGCCAGTGATGTATGAGACTTTTATCAGGCATTTTTGGCAAAAAGTGTTGGCAAACTTTTATCCTTGCTCCAAGATAACCCTCATCCGGAAAGTTAACACACTTGACAACTTCACAATGGCTACAAGTGCAGTGTGAAGGTCAAAGGGGAGTGGGTGTAATGTCACTTCCTCACTAAGCACAGCTCATGTCTTGTGTTGTGTCCTGAACTGTCTTGTTGTCCACAGGATACACGCGAGTATTTACAGCTTGCCCTCCCATTGACATAAACATTTTTCTCTCGACACTTATCAACAATAATTTGCATTAATACAAAATCATAGAATGATACAGCAGAGGAGGAGGCATTTGGCCCATCCTGCATCTTCCGGCTATCCAATTAATCATATGTAGTGCCTTTAACGTAGTAAAGCATCCCAAGGTGCTTCACAGAGAGAGAGAGAGAGAGAGTCAGAGAGATTTAGGGAGGAAATTCCAGAGCTTGAGGCTCAGACAGCTGAAGGCACGGCTGCCAAGGCTGGAGGGATAAAACCGGGGATGCTGAAGGGACTCTAACGTTTAGAAAGACTTACTCAATGTATTTCCAATTTGCGACACTGCTCGGGCAGTCTGCTAGGTGGATGAAAAATTCTTCTTGTGTGGAGTTTAGACAAGGGTGATGGCAAATCCCACAATTTTCTTTTCCATTAAAGTCACTATTACGCATTGTGAATTAGTGTCTACGACCAATTTGTGTCCATTGAACAGGTCTGAAACGTTGTTACATCCACCTGAGGAAGAAGACAGGGCCTAGATATAACATCTCATCTGAAAGATGGCATCTCCACAGTGCACTAGTACCCCAGCATTGCACTAGTGTGTCAGCCAAGATTGGGTACTCCAGCCTCTGGAGTGGGATGTAGATTAACTTGGGTAGAATCAATACAGTTCCTAATGGCCATGACCTCTTCCATTGCCACCAAACTGGGAAGGGACTGGCTGTATTTCCTCAACACTGTTTACAGCACTTACATTCCTGTGTGCTCAATTTTAATAAAGTTGTTAACCCATTTAGTTTCAGTGACTTACTGACTGTTAAAATAGCTCACACAGGAATTTGACCTGGAGACACTAACTAGTAAACTAAAAATTGCACACACTGGATTGGCTGGGTGAATTTTTTTTTTAAATGTTCCATGGGAGCAATAGCAGTTGCCACATTGATGGGGACAGTGTAGAGGGAGCTTTACTCTGTATCTAACCCCATGCTGTACCTGTCCTAGGAGTGTTTGATGGGGACAGTGTAGAGGGAACTTTACTCTGTATCTAACCCCGCGCTGTACCTGTCCTAGGAGTGTTTGATGGGGATAGTGTAGAGGGAACTTTACTCTGTATCTAACCCCATGCTGTACCTGTCCTAGGAGTGTTTGATGGGGATAGTGTAGAGGGAGCTTTACTCTGTATCTAACCCTGTGCTGTACCTGTCCTGGGAGTGTTTGATGGGGACAGTGTAGAGGGAGCTTTACTCTGTATCTAACCCCGTGCTGTACCTGTCCTGGGAGTGTTTGATGGGGACAGTGTAGAGGGAGCTTTACTCTGTATCTAACCCCGTGCTGTCCCTGCCCTGGGAGTGTTTGATAGGGACCGTGTAGAGGGAGCTTTTCTCTGTATCTAACCCCTGTCCTAGGAGCATGAGCCTAGATTTTATGCTCTCATCTCTGGAGTGTGTTTTGAAACCATGACCTTCTGATTCAGTGCCAGTGTTGACATATTGGAGGTCTTTTGGCACCTGGACAGCCAGGTTCTGTTTTTGGACATGTAACCCATCAGCAAAGCGAAAGATGAAAAGATTTATTAACCTGCCGCCTCTTGAGACTCTGACAGCGATTTCCCGTGTGTTTGCAGCAATTTTTGCCTTAATTTGATTTTTTTTCCCAACTTCCTCTTTCTATTCCTTCAGTTTTCTATTTTATCTGCAAATGTAATAATTGTTTATTCTGGAATATTCTGTGTGGTCAGAGAAGGAAAGGCTGTGAGTGAAGAGCAGTGGATGTTCATGGCTCCCAGTTGCATGCAAAGCTGGATAGGGTTAGATGGATTGGTCATGGCAGATCTGCCCTTGATGGGCAGGTACCTGGTCCAACCCTAGTGAGTGATTTCAGAATCCAGTGCAGAACTGCAGAAATAGCCGTGTTGGCTTGTTGCCTAGGAAACCAGCATCTGCTCGTTGCACCACAGTGATTCTTCGTAGCTGAAATTTATTCTAACAAAAATGATTTTTAATCTGGCAACGTGCCAAGCATTGCCATCGATAAGAATTATTACTTAACAGAAAAAGATGTACATCCAAAACTCGTATCCTAACTCCTAGTAAAACATCCCAAGGCACTTTGCACGAATGTTATCAAAGCAAAATCTAACACTGAGCATAAGGAGTTATTAGGGCAGGGAACGGGGTAGGTTTTAAAGAGAGTATTAAAGGAAGAGAGAGAGAGAGAGAGAGAGGCAGATAGGTTTCGGGAAGGAATTTCAGAGCTTAGTTGAAGGTTGCCAATGTTGGAGCAATTGAAATCAGGGATAAAAGCAAAAAACTGCAGATGCTGGAAATCCAAAACAGAAACAGAAATACCTGGAAAAACTCAGCAGGTCTGGCAGCATCGGTGGAGGAGAGCACAGTTGACGTTTCGAGTCCTCATGACCCTTCAAAGGTTCTGTTGAAGGGTCATGAGGATTCGAAATGTCAACTGAAATCAGGGATGCAGAATAGGCCAAAATTGGAAGAGTACAGAAATGTGTATGTGGTAAGGATGTAGAAGGTTAGAGATTGGAAAGGGGTGAGGCCATGGAGGGATTTGGAAACAAAGATGAGAATTTTAAGTTAGAGGCATTGCCAGATGCTGTATCACTAGTGCAACGTAGCAAATACAGGCCAATGTGCGGGATTTAGTTCATCAAAAGCGCAGGCACTACTCCTTTGGAACATTCATATTTTTGGTGACTTTTTGTGCTTTAGGAGGGAGTTGTCAACACTCTGTAATGTGGGGCCAGAATCTGCCACAGCACTATGCCTCAATCCCAGCTTTCTACCGTCCCGGTGTGATATTTACATTTCCTGGCCCAAGCTGGGCCAGACTCCTTTTGTTCTGACTCTTTCAGGTGTGACTCCCAGACTTCTCTATGTCAGAGGATGGGAGCCCAGCTGATATCAACACACTGCTGGGGTCCTGTGACAAACCTTTGGTGGACTGCTCATCTTTAGCCACAAAAGGCAGTGTTAGCTTCTCAAAAGCAAACTGTGTCATTGCAGATGGTAAACAGAGTTAATATGTTAACATAAATACAGAAATGCCTTCAGCACTGGACATTTTGAGAAGCTGTCCTCCCCGTGTGCTCTGTTTTCCTCACGTTAGACACAAATCTGATGATGTGAGACTTGCAGGGCTCTCTGTACCCAGACTGGTTTCAAATGAATAATCAAGAAAAGTGTGTACTGGCATTAGGAATCTTCCATTCCCTCCTTGGAATGGCTTCTTGGCTCTTGTCCATAATCATACAAATATTTCCCTTTCCAGTGTAGATCCACTTCCCTTTTGAACGTTACAGTTGAATCTGGTTTGTCCAGCTGAGGTATGCTCTTGGTGGGATTTGTAAAGGGAGGGTCATCCAACATGTTCCCAGTTAGATTATCCTCTGAACCAGGTAAATGATGGAGGAGCCAGAGTGGTTATTTAATATTTCATCTGAAGGGCAGTCTGTAGCAATGTAACAGTACCACACTGGATTTGTACCAGTAAGTTATTGCACCTCCCCCTGTGCCCCACCACTTGCACAGCACAACTGAGTTAGTCACCTTGCTGTTTGGCTTAATGGTGAGTGCACAGTTGAGTGCTGGCACTTTCTGCCCCTGTGCATTGCTGTGCCAAAGACCATTACGTTCAACCACCTTTTTCTGCTACATTTAATAAGAGTTGGCACGTGGTTAGCAATCTGCTATCAAGCTGTAGCAGATGGCTTCTTGTTTCTGGCCTGTGTTTTTATATTCAGTGTTTTATTGTGGAGCATTTTGCTGCCAATTTAGGCGGATTTTCTTTTAATGATGAAATAATGTTACATATTAGAAAAAGTAAAAACTCTCCATTTCAGTGAGTGTGTCAGTTGGTTAACCCTTACACAGCCAAACCCATCAGCAAGGAACTGTTCCCCTTCCAGTCTAAGGTTAGCAGGGATAAACAAATACCCTGTCCCAAATTGTGGGACAAGGTCATTAGCAGTGCCAAGGTGCATCACTTGTGCACATGTGTAGGTGATGCTCAAAGTGACAGAAGCCCTGGAGTATCAGAGATACTCCAGCACAGCACGAGAGGATCAGAGATAGGGTAGCATAAGTCTTCAGCTCCCAAAGGAGCTCTCAGCCTATCCATGTGATCAATTCTCACTGGGACCGACTGCCTCTGAGTCAACTTGTTACCCAGACATAGTCCATTGATGTGAGGAGGGGCTCTCCCCCACCCTTTCCTTCTTATCACCAGCCTCCTCTGCATGGGACAGAATATTTCCCATTTTTTGGTTGCCACTTCATCAGAGTTGCACAGGCCCAGGTTGGAATTTTAGGCCCAACTCTACATTTGAGAAGTGAGGAACCCTTATTTTGCTGAAAAACCAGAACTGCAAAGTTACACAGTGAATAATCTTTACCCTGCTCAATACACAGGAACTGCACAGTTACATGATAAATAATCCTTAGCCTGCTGAATAAACAGGAACTGCACAGAGTTACACAGTGAATAATCCTTAAACCTGCTGAATAAACAGGAACTGCACAGAGTTACACAGTGAGTAATCCTTACCCTGCTGAATAAACAGGAACTGCACAGAGTTACACAGTGAATAATCCTTACCCTGCTGAATAAACAGGAACTGCACAGAGTTACACAGTGAATAATCCTTCCCCTGCTGAATAAACAGGAACTGCACAGAGTTACAGTGAATAATCCTTCCCCTGCTGAATAAACAGGAACTGCACAGAGTTACACAGTGAATAATCCTTCCCCTGCTGAATAAACAGGAACTACACAGAGTTACACAGTGAGTGATCCTTACCCTGCTGAATAAACAGGAACTGCACAGAGTTACGCAGTGAATAATCCTTAAACCTGCTGAATAAACAGGAACTGCACAGAGTTACACAGTGAATAATCCTTACCCTGCTGAATAAACAGGAACTGCACAGAGTTACAGTGAATAATCCTACCCCTGCTGAATAAACAGGAACTGCACAGAGTTACACAGTGAATAATCCTTCCCCTGCTGAATAAACAGGAACTGCACAGAGTTACACAGTGAATAATCCTTCCCCTGCTGAATAACAGGAACTGCACAGAGTTACACAGTGAATAATCCTTAAACCTGCTGAATAAACAGGAACTGCACAGAGTTACACAGTGAATAATCCTTACCCTGCTGAATAAACAGGAACTGCACAGAGTTACACAGTGAATAATCCTTCCCCTGCTGAATAAACAGGAACTGCACAGAGTTACACAGTGAATAATCCTTAAACCTGCTGAATAAACAGGAACTGCACAGAGTTACACAGTGAATAATCCTTCCCCTGCTGAATAACAGGAACTGCACAGAGTTACACAGTGAATAATCCTTAGCCTGCTGAATAAACAGGAACTGCACAGAGTTACACAGTGAATAATCCTTAAACCTGCTGAATAAACAGGAACTGCACAGAGTTACACAGTGAATAATCCTTCCCCTGCTGAATAACAGGAACTGCACAGAGTTACACAGTGAATAATCCTTACCCTGCTGAATAAACCAAGAACTGCACAGAGTTACAGTGAATAATCCTTACCCTGCTGAATAAACCAAGAACAGCACAGAGTTACAGTAAATAATCCTTACCCTGCTGAATAAATAGGAGTTCTGGCCATTTACATGGTGAGTAATTCCTATCCTGCTGAATAAGCAGGAACTGCATAGAGTTGCATAGTAAAAAATCCTTACCCTGCTGAAAAGAGTAGGTTCTATGTTCCTGTGTAAAAATTGTGTTGATGAGCTTGAACACATACAAGATGATGAGATTCAATACCTGGGGGCATTCACTAAGATCTCTGGCTGGCAGATGACTCTATCCTGTGAAAAAAACTTTTGTTTTATTGTACGAAATATCCCTAAGGGTTATATGTACCTGAAGTAACTAACAAAGTTCTCAGCGTATTACTGCACTTTCTTACACTACACCAGCTCAATGGTTAGCAGTAGGTATCATCTATATTGCCGACTGTCAACACATAACATGAACTGTGATGATGGTTAAATACAATAAAAGGCAACAATTTTAAAAAAAAGATCTCGGTCAGGCAGCTAGATGGAGTTGGCATCCAGCAGTGATATCTCCTGGTGTTGAAACGGGAGGTGGAAACGGATATCATCCAGTACAAACAGCAGTGCCAACTCTTTGATGGTGTGAATTGAGTGTTAGCCAGGGAGCTGCCTCGGGGCTTTTACCGCTCCACATAATGGAGCACTGGCGGAAATCCTCTTTGCCGTCGCTGAGCAGGAGAAACCCTGAGGAAATTCTCAGAAATCCTTTAATAATTGAATCCAGTGGGACAGGAGTTACTGGGATAGTGTCCAGGCCTGTTTGCCCTGATATATGCCACGCTGCGGATAGTGATTTGTAGTCCGACCTGACCACTGGCTGATGTGTTGACAGGTGAGTTCTCCACTGGAGAAAACAACAATTGTCAGACACTTTCAGGAATTCACTTGTGGCTCTTGTTCCAATCTTAAGGTTAACAGATGGGTGGCCTCAGCTCATTTCCATCCCTTGCTAAAGGAACAAGAATTACTCCAGTAATCTGTCATGTTGCAGCTAACACCAGAACTTGATTCTTAAGCAAATGCCATTAAATGACTCCCTGTGTGAGGGTTAACTTTGCTTCCTCCTTTCATGCTTTAGTTTCAATAGGAATTTGGGGATTAGCTCCAGGCTGCTCCATAAATGACATTTATTTACGAACATTAGCATTTATTAACTCAATTTTTTAAAGGTGCCAGGCTTGGCTCAGCAGTGACTTGTGGGTCTGAGTCAAAAGGTCATGAGTTCAGGTCCCTCTCTAGGAGACTCTAGAATCCTGACTGGCACTTTCAGAGGGTCAGTACTGAGGGACTGCTGCATTGACAGAGTTTCAATACTGAGGGAGTGCTGCGCTGCCGGAGGATCTGTATTGAGTGAGTGCTGCGCTGCCGGAGGATCTGTATTGAGGGAGCACTGCACTGTAAGGGTCAGCACTGAATGAGTGCTGCACTGTTAGAGGGCCAACACTGAGGGAATGCTGCACTTTTAGGCCAGTACTGAGGGAGCGCCGCACTGTGGGAGGGGCGACACTGAGGGAGCGCCGCACTGTGGGAGGGGCGACACTGAGGGAGCGCCGCACTGTGGGAGGGGCGACACTGAGGGAGCGCCGCATTGTGGGAGGGGCGACACTGAGGGAGCGCCGCACTGTGGGAGGGGCGACACTGAGGGAGCGCCGCACTGTGGGAGGGGCGACACTGAGGGAGCGCCGCACTGTCGGAGGGTCAGCACTGAGGGAGTGCCGCACTCTGGGAGGGGCGACACTGAGGGAGCGCCGCACTGTGGGAGGGGCGACACTGAGGGAGCGCCGCACTGTGGGAGGGGTGGCACTGAGGGAGCGCCACACTGTGGGAGGGGCGACACTGAGGGAGCGCCGCACTGTGGGAGGGGCGACACTGAGGGAGCGCCGCACTGTGGGAGGGTCGGTACTGAGGGAGTGCCGCACTGTCAGAGGGTCGGCACTGAGGGAGTGCCGCACTGTGGGAGGGGCGACACTGAGGGAGCGCCGCATTGTGGGATGGGAGACACTGAGGGAGCGCAGCACTGTGGGAGGGTCGGTACTGAGGGAGTGCCGCACTGTCAGAGGGTCGGCACTGAGGGAGCGCCGCACTGTGGGAGGGGCAGCACTGAGGGAGCGCCGCACTGTGGGAGGGTCTGCACTGTGGGAGGGTCTGCACTGTGGGAGGGTCTGCACTGTGGGAGGGGCGGCACTGTGGGAGGGGCGGCACTGTGGGAGGGGCGGCACTGTGGGAGGGGCGGCACTGTGGGAGGGGCGGCACTGAGGGAGCACCGCACAGTGGGAGGGTCCGCACAGTGGGAGGGTCCGCACAGTGGGAGGGTCCGCACAGTGGGAGGGTCCGCACAGTGGGAGGGTCCGCACAGTGGGAGGGTCGGCACTGTGGGAGGGTCGGCACTGTGGGAGGGTCGGCACTGTGGGAGGGGCGGCACTGTGGGAGGGGCGGCACTGAGGGAGCACCGCACAGTGGGAGGGTCCGCACAGTGGGAGGGTCCGCACAGTGGGAGGGTCCGCACAGTGGGAGGGTCGGCACTGTGGGAGGGTCGGCACTGTGGGAGGGTCGGCACTGTGGGAGGGTCGGCACTGTGGGAGGGTCGGCACTGTGGGAGGGTCGGCACTGTGGGAGGGTCGGCACTGTGGGAGGGTCGGCACTGAGGGAGCGCCGCACTGTGGGAGGGTCGGCACTGAGGGAGCGCCGCACTGTGGGAGGGGCGGCACTGAGGGAGCGCCGCACTGTGGGAGGGGCGGCACTGAGGGAGCGCCGCACTGTGGGAGGGTCCGCACTGTGGGAGGGGCGGCACTGAGGGAGCGCCACACTGTGGGAGGGTCCGCACTGTGGGAGGGGTGGCACTGAGGGAGCGCCGCACTGTGGGAGGGGCGGCACTGAGGGAGCGCCGCACTGTGGGAGGGGCGACACTGAGGGAGCGCCGCACTGTCGGAGGGGCGGCACTGAGGGAGCACCGCACTGCGGGAGGGGCGGCACTGAGGGAGCGCCGCACTGCGGGAGGGGCGACACTGAGGGAGCGCCGCACTGTCGGAGGGTCGGTACTGAGGGAGTGCCGCACTGTCGGAGGGTCAGCACTGAGGGAGTGCCGCACTCTGGGAGGGGCGGCACTGAGGGAGTGCTGCACTGTCAGAGGGTCAGCACTGAGGGAGCGCCGCACTGTGGAAGGGGCGGCACTGAGGGAGCGCCGCACTGTGGGAGGGGCGGCACTGAGGGAGCGCCGCACTGTGGGAGGGGCGGCACTGAGGGAGCGCCGCACTGTGGGAGGGGCGGCACTGAGGGAGCGCCGCACTGTGGGAGGGGCGGCACTGAGGGAGCGCCGCACTGTGGGAGGGGCAGCACTGAGGGAGTGCCGCACTGTGGGAGGGGCAGCACTGAGGGAGCGCCGCACTGTGGGAGGGGCAGCACTGAGGGAGTGCCGCACTGTGGGAGGGTCGGTACTGAGGGAGTGCCGCACTGTCAGAGGGTCGGCACTGAGGGAGCGCTGCACTGTGGGAGGGTCAGTACTGAGGGAGCGCCGCACTGTGGGAGGGTCAGTACTGAGGGAGCGCCGCACTGTGGGAGGGGCAACACTGAGGGAGCGCCGCACTGTGGGAGGGGCGGCACTGAGGGAGCGCCGCACTGTGGGAGGGGCGACACTGAGGGAGCGCCGCACTGTGGGAGGGGCGGCACTGAGGGAGCGCCGCACTGTTTGTGGCAGATTGGAAGTGGCACTGCACTGAGGGCCAGTAGTAAAGGAATGTTGCACTGTTTGCGGAGGTACTAAGGGAGCGCTACACTGTTAGTGCTGCGGATCTGAGGGAGTGCTGCGCTGTCAGAGGTGCTGTCTTTCAGGTGAAACATTGAACTGAGGCCACGTCTGCCCTCTCTGCTGTTTGTAAAACATCAAATGTCGCTATTCTGAAGAGGAACAGAGGAGTTCTTCTGGGCGCCATGGCCAACATTTATCCCTCGATGAAAATCACGAAAAGCAGATTCATATTTCATTTTGTGTAGTGCTTTTTCCAATCTCTGCATGCCCCAAAAGGCTTTACTGCCAATGAAGTACTTTTGAAGCGTGGTCACTTGTAAAGTTGGAATTAGCTGATGATTATATATTGCTGTTTGTGGAATCTTAATGTGCTCATTAGCTGCCACATTTTCTATATTAAATCGGCGACTACAATTTAGAAAGTACTTTGGTGTTAAAGCATTTTGGGATGTCCTAGCTTCCCAGTGTAAAACTGGCATCAGTGATTAGACCTCCCCCCACCATTGCCCCCCTCCCCCCTGCAATCGGGCCCTCCCACCTCATTTAGTGCTCAAGTAGCCTTGAGGATCTAATCCTCCATATCACGGTGATCGGCAGGGTCAGTCACTGATAATAGTGGGAAGTGCAAAGTGGGGGAATGAGTAGAACAGAGAGTTTAGCAGAATGGAACACACTGCCACCAGAGGCAATCAGAAATAAGAGAATTGTATAAATATTTGAAAAGAAATGTTTGGTGAAAGCAAGAAAATTTGATTGAAGTAGGGTAGGTCCAGCTCCTGTTTACCAGCATGAGTTCTACATGCTGAATGGCCCCCTCCTCTGCCTCAGTGGGGGCACTGTCTTTCTTAAAAAGCTTGCCATGACTTGCTTTGATAATCTTGCTGATGTCCGGTACTCGAGGGCCTCAGCTGGTTTGCTGAGAGTTTCTTGATTTAAAGCTAGAAGTTGGAATAAATCCTTGACCAATAGCCCAACTATCTAACATGATGGTTAATCTTTTTTTCCACACACTGAAGTTGCACAGTCTTGGGAAAATGTCATTGGATGGATATTCCATCTTATTTAATGCTTTAGTTTCACAACTGCTCTGGCCATGTACTGATTTTGTGCCCATTGAATTAATGCCAGAACATTGTCAAAGGAATCTCATTCACTTGCCTTCTGGATTATATAATTTTCTGTTGAGGTTATATTTCAGGCATGTCGTTGCTTTTTTTAAAGAGTAAAACACAGTATTGTTATAGATGCTGGTCACTCACAGAGCAGTGAGAGTTGGAGCATTCTAACCATGCTGCGTTAACCTGGCTGTTTTATTGGTGCAAGAATTCAAGGTCCGAATATGAGTATTTTTTTCTGCTATTACCCACACTACACATACATTTCCATCACTGCCTGTTTTTAAGGCTTCCCTTTGAGGTCATACAATCAAGTAGGGTAGAAGAAGCCATTCGACCCATCGCGCCCTCGAGATGGAAGGAGGGTCTTTTCAGGTGGGCGGAGTTCAAGATCAGTTGTGTGCTCCCCTCTGCGGTGAAGCCCATGCGGCAGCAGGTTTGTTCCTGACTCATGGGCCGCATAACTTCAAGATCCCAGCAAGGTGTGGAGCTGCCGTTCATTCTGTGCCATTTGCCATTGGCTGCAGTCAGAGGCAGTGATGAAGGGAGGGAGGGAGGTGGGTGTCTCCAAGGGGCACGGCTAGTGAACGGCAACCAACTCCCGACTCCAAATCTCCAATCTCCTGGGTGAATGGTCATGGCTGACAAGGGTTCGTGTGCTGCTTCTTTCTATGCTGCCAAGGCACTAGTCTCTCTATAGTGTCTCAAGGGTAGTGGAGGCAAAAGGAATAGTGTCAGAGGGAGGGTTCTTGCAATGGCTCTCATTACCCTGCTCAAACAGCATTGTGTCCATGTGCAGTCATGTATGAACAGGAGGAACACCCATCTCTGGTCCTCCAGGGTGTCCTTCATCTGGGAGGGGTGGGGTGGAAATGCCATCTGTAGACAGAGGCCAGGCAAGTGCTTAGCACTTGCCTGTTGGCTTTGAGATGGAGGGAAACCTGTAAAGGATGTGCTCACTAAATGTATCACATCAGTTCAGTCACACATCCACTGAGATGTCGATAATTCAGGCTGCAGGCAACCCTGCCTTGGTAATGGTTCTCATCCAGATGAGGAGAACCTCCTTCTGTTTGACACAGGGCCATGAGCAGCAAAGGCCTGAACAATCAGAGGCAGTGGGGCCTCTACAAGGTCAAAGTGCTGGTGAACATGGACCACACAACAACGGTGAGCATTGGCCTGACCATGAGTGTATCACTGGCAGTGCTCTCATCTAGAGATGAAGGAGAGGCAGTGCCAGAGACGCTCTCGTATGTCCCGGGATGTGGTTGCTCACGTCTCCCAGCTGCAGCCACAAGGACTGTGGAGGAAGAGAAATGTGGACCGCCTGGCCTGCAGTGAGTGAGGCCGAATGGGTGCCCTTTAAATATGGTGCCAGGACCTTCGACCCCATGAGGTAATGGTGGGGGGGACAACTTTCTGCTGGCCCTGCCATGAGATTCGCAGAACTCCTCGCGGATGCATAATTAATGATCTGAAAAGCAGATTGAATGTGTTCCCCCCCATGCTGCCCAGTGGGAATAATGCCGACTTTCCCGTCTACCCACTTCTTGTCATGCAGGTATATATGACAACTCTATGTGTGTATGTATGTCTATATATGACAACTGTATGTGCACAGCAACAAATGGCAATGAGAAAACAGGCAGGTTGAACTGTGTTTTTGATGATACTCAATACGGGGAAAGGTTTGGCCAGGACACTGGGCAAACTCGCCTGCTCTTCAAAAATCGTTATAGTTTCTGAAAATCTGGGCCACTGGAGCCATCGGGTATCACCTAAAGTGAGATACGGTTTTATGAAACTCAGCTTCGACTATAATTTAGAACATGCGCATCGCATCTCAGGAAGGATATATTGGCTTGGAGGGGGGGCAGCATAGATTGATATAGGGGTGGGGGTGTGGGGTGGGCAAGTCCTAAATGAGAGGAGGGAACCTTAAAACGAGAGCCAGGCTGTTCAGAGGTGATGTCAGGAAGCACTTCCTCACACAGGGCAGTGGAAATCTAGAACTCCCTCACCCTAAAAAGCTGGAAATTCAAGAATGGAGATAGATAGATAAAATGATTTTTAAAACAGAAAGTGCTGGAAAAACTCAGCAAGCCTGACAGCATCTGTGGAGAGAGAAACCGAGTTGACGTTTCAGCTCAGTGACCTTTCATCAGATTTCATATTTGTGGTATTTTGCGGTATTTTGCTTTTGTAGAGAGAGATTTTTGTTGGGTGCAGGTATTTCTGTTCCGATGTCAGGAAGGATAACCCCATGCACAGTACAATGCTCCCTCAGTGCAGCTTTGTGCACTCCATCCCTGAAGCAGGATGTGTAGGGTTAATCGATAAGTCAGAGGCGACGGTGCTACCCTGTGAGCTGAGCTAAGAGAGAAGGGATTGATTTGAGATTTGGAAACACTGGTGGGAGGTGGTGCAAAGTGGTTTATAGAAATAATGGGCAATGTCAATTAGAACAGTCAGCATGCAGAATGGGAGATATCATTTTGCTATAGTTGACTTCCCTGCTCATTGTTGACATATATTGATGGGGACAGCGTAGTGGGAGCTTTACTCTGTCCCTAACAAACACTCCCAGGGCAGGTACAGCACGGGGTTAGATATATGTAGAGGGAGTTTGACTGTATCTAATCCTCTGTTGTGCCTGCCTTGGAAGTGTTTTAATACCAGCATTGAGTTCAAAAAGTGAAAACAATTTCCATTTGTAATTCTGCAACTTGGGCAATTCTGTACTCCCTCCGTTCAGTTCGGCATCTTTAACAAACCTACCACTTTGACTCCTGTATAGGCCCAGATTACACACTGAAGCCCTGGAGTAGAATCCAAACCCACAACCTCCTGTCTCAGAGGTGAGAATAAAGCAAACTGGTAATATTAAACAAATTACAAAAGAAACATTTTGAGCAATTTAATATCCATCTTTAAACCAAATTAATTTCTGGGTTTTGAGGAGATGCCCCTTGAGATTCCTGAGCAGCAGATTTATAAAGAAGCAAAGCTTAAACGCATTTTATTAAGAGAAGCAATTAATTCCAGTCATGCATCGTAGGTAACTGAGATGATTCTTCCTTTGCTGGGTGTAGTGAAGAGGAGTTTTCAAAATCAGCTTGGGCTGAAGTAGAATTCCTGTCAAAATAATAATTCATAAGAAAGTAGCTTTTAATATTTTTATTTATCTTTGCTGTGAGATTGACACTTGAGATTATCAGTTTATTTCATGCTGAAGGTTATCCTCTCTGCAAAACTGGAAGTGTATCTGTGAGAAGCTCAAAGGTGTCTCTTAGAAGGAATGAGTTCAGTGTGGCATCAGTGGATTGTTAGGCTCAATAAAACCATTGGAGCGTAAAAAAAGCCAGAGGCCATTTAGCCCCTCAAGCCTAATTCGCTATTCAATGAGATCATGGCTGGTCTGTGATTTAACTGCATATACCCGCCTTTGCTCCATATTTCTAAATACCTCTGGCTAACAAAAATCTATCAATTTCACATTTAAAATTAACAATTGATCTAACATCAATTGTGGCAGAGAGAGCATTCGAAGGGATGTTCAGCCAAATGCAAGTAGGAAGTGCAGGGTCCCATCACTACTCTTTAAAATTCCCATCCTTGTTTTCAGATTTCTCCTTGGCCTTGCCCCTCCCTATCCCTGTAATCTCCACCAGGTCTATAATTCTCCGAGATCTCTGCATTCCTCCAATTCTGGCCTCTTGTAGATTGCCGATTCTGATCGCTCCACGAGTTAAAGGTGCTATATAAATGCAAGTTGTTTTACATGTAGGCTTCTGATGAGGTGGGGAGATGGTACTCCTTGATATGCCCCTAAAGACAAATAGCCACTCTCTTTTTTTGGTCCTTCATATAAATCCTGGTTACTTAAGTGAGGTACAGGAATGTGCCCGACACCCTTATCACAGGCAAGTAGTCAACATATCTGAGAGAAGAGAATTTGTCAAGAAATTTTAAAACCAAAAAAACTTGCATTTATGCAGACACAGACTCAATGGCCAAATGGCCTCCTTCGGTATTGTACTATTGTATGATTCTATACATCACCTTTCACAACCTCAGGTTGTCCAAAACTGTTTTATAGCCAATAAAGTACTTATTGAATGTAGTCACTGTTGAAAGAAACATGGGATCCAATTTATGCACAGCAAGACCCCACAAACAACAATGCAATAAATGACCAGATTCAGCTGGCTCGTCTGTGTTGTAACTTCTATTTATATTGCTTTCTTCAAAAAAAAGAGGGAGTATGCCAATTGAAGGCTAGGTTGCCAGAACTTGCTTCCTTCTCTGAGTGAGTGAGTGATCTAGTGAATTATGAGTGCTAGTCCCAATATATCTGTCTTATCAGTTCATCTGTGTGTTAGCCAGCATTGGTGTTTATGTCAAAGTGTAGCCATATATAAGACTATATAAGTAGACTATTGGTGTAATTTTATTGTAGGATACATTATTAATGTCTGAATCCTATCTTGATATGAAGGATTAAACTATATATCACAATGTCAATTTTTAAAACTTATTGTACTTTGTTTTACATTTAGCCACGGTGGGGTGTGTGGAGGTGACTTAATGGAATCAAGTGAAGTCTAATGTGTTGTAGCTCTGGAAGTAATGGTTGGTATTTAAGCACTGAATCCATTGAGATTGGCTATCCAATAGTTTTAAAATATCCTTTGAACCCTCTGAGATCTCTGTGCTCCTCCAAGTCTGACCTCTTGAATATCAGTTTTAATTGCTCCACCATTGGTGTTCTCACCTTCAGTTGTTTGGACCTTAAACTCTGGAATTCTCTCGCTAAACTCTCTATCTCTCTTTTCTTCTTTAAGACACTCCTTAAAGCCTACCTTTTAGACCAAGTTTTGGTCACTTTTCCCAATAGCTCCATATGTGGCTTGGTGCCAAATTTTGTTTGATAACATCCTTTTGAAGCATGTTGGGCCATTTTACTGTGTTAAACGTGCTATATAAATGAAAGCTATTGTTGAATTCATAAAACTCGCAATAAAACTCAAGCACTGATTAACACAAATGTTTTAATTTGGAGAGGGGGTTTTAGAATTATGGAAATGCAGCTAATGTTAGCTGGGTCACATTGTGCACTGGATTCTGGTGTGTTTCACAAATGGAATATAGGTCAGCAAAGGAATTGGGAAATGTTGGCAGTGTCTGGATGCTAATTTGCAGAGACCTGCAACCCATCTCAAACCTGTTACTTGACATTTGAGCCAAATTTCAAATCCCAAATTAGTTACAACAGTAAGCTCTTAGATTTTGTGCTCAGGCACTGTACAGGGCAGAAATCTCTCTGTTTTAATCGCAGGTCAGTGCTGTGTTATCTGCTCTATGCAGGATTGCAGTGACTTCATGTTCTTGGGCTGGGAAAATGGTGGGGGTGGAGAGGGGAAATCAGGATCCTCCTACTTGTGTATCACCTGTGGCTCAGTTGCTGGCACTCTTCTGTGTAAGAGGATCATGGGCTCAAGTCCCACTCCAGACACTTGTGCACAAAATCTAGGCTGATGCTCCAATGCTGTACTGAGGGAGTGCTGCACTGTCAGAAGAGCAGTATGGAGACAGCACTGAAGTGTTGGAGGAGACAACTGAGGGACTGCTGCAGTCAGTGCTGCCCATCCAACAGTGCAACGCTCCCTCAGTAATGTCCCAATCCCTCAGTACTGACACTGCAGCACTCCCTTGGTGCTGGACTGCAGTGTCAGCTTAGATTGTGTTCAAGTTCTGGACTTGAACCCATGACCTTCTGACTCAGAGGTGAGAGTGCGACTCTCTGAGACTCAGCTGACACCTACATTGTTGAGGTTTTTTAAATCACTTTTAAAACTCAAACTGCACTTATTATCCAGTTTGGATTTCTCAAACCTTGGGTGTTTAATATCCATGAATGTGGATAAAGGAGACATGTTTTATTCACCAGCATAGACATTGATCACCATAAGTGTTAAAGTTTAATCTCCATCTCTTGTCAAGAAGAAAACATAGAATCTCTTCAATTCAGTGAATATTTTGATGGAGGAAAACATTTGAGTTTTCAAGAGAGTGAGATCTGGTTCATTTTGTTTACATTTTATATGTTCCTGCAAAGAATGCTTAAGGGAAGCAAAATATAACAAGTAAAATTGCAGCACCTGCTCTCAGACTGCTGAATAGAGGAGTGAGATTCTCGCCCTCAGTGAGTGCACAGACTGTGACTACTCTGGGAAACGAGGATCCACAGCCACTACATTCATTTCTCCCGAGACGGAGACAGAGCACATTACTAACCTTGCTGTTTTCTGTCTCAGCGAAGAATGACTCAGTTGGTTAAATGGACCGTGACTCCATATTGGTTGAGATTTTTCATTGCTGTTTGATAGTTTGCAAATGATTTGAAGAGAAATGAATATATACATATTTTTTAAAATGGGGAATGGAGATGAGGAATATAAAATATTTTCAATTGCTCCCTGCGGAGATGCATGGAAGAATTTTTATTGTTTATTTGAAAGTACACTGTGCCCTTTTGGAGTTGGGAATCAAGGGGCCAGTGTAGGCAGCACCTCAGAACAGGGACTTCCAAACTATGGGTATTGCACTATGTCAGGCTCCTGTGACTGGGAAAGCCAACCTTTTAAAGCAATTTCAGGGCAATTTTATTTGTATTTCTTACTGGCCGGTTCATCCTGTTTGAAGTTCTAGGCTTCAGTTAGCGAGCGAGCTGTAGCTGCTCTTTGTAGTTACAAAGATGATCACGCCAGACCTACACACACAACTTCCAACCCTCCAGGATTGACCTGGAGTCTCCAGCAATTAATCTCTGGGACACCGCAGTGAGAAACTTTGGGCAAAGATAGGATTCCGTAGAATATACAGCACAGAAACAGACCATTTGGCCCAACTAATCCATGCTCCATTTGAGCATCCTCTCATCTTTTCTCACACAAATCTATCACAGTAGCCATCTCTTCCCTTCTCCCTCGTATACTTGTCTAGCTCCCCTTTAATGAATCAATACTATTTACTTCAATCATTCCTTGTGGTAGCAAGTTTAACGGTCTCACCACTCCCTGGGTCAAGAAGTTTCTTCCAAATTCCCGATTGCATTTCTTGTTGACTATCTTATATTGAAGGCTGGAAGTGATGCTTTTTCTCACAAGAGGAAACATTCTCCTTGTGTCTACTCTAGTAAAACCTTCCATGATTTAAAAAAATGTCAATTAGAGTGGCATGAAAAATAATTTTTAAAAAAATTTTGTTTAAACGTTCCTCTTTATTTGTTCTAGCAATATGGGAGATGGGAAAGAAAAGATTGGTTAAACCAATCAGGTAATGAAGGGTTTGTTTGTAATCACCCACAAGAAAGTGGAACGGCAATGGATGGGTCAGGTGGCCAACGGCAGGAGGGTAGAGGTGCGGGCGGTTTGATGGAGGAGGTCACGTGACCACACCTCCAGGAATATGTCAGACTGGAGTTGGCAGCCCTCAATGTGACATCCCGAGTTCCTGTGGTCAGAAGTTGAGCAAGAAAGCATGGCAAGCGACGCAAAAGGAGCAGGGAACAGGATCAGAGTGAGAAGCAATAAGGAAAACAAAAAATGCTGGAAAAACTCAGCAGGTCAGAAAGCATCTGTGGAGAGAAAGAGTTAATGTCTCAGATCATTGACCTTTAATTTGAGCCTTCTGGTATAAGGTCATCACCCTGAAACGTTAACTCTGTTGCCCTCTGCAGATGCTGCCTGAGCTGCTGAGTTTTTCCAGCATTTCTTGTTTATATTTCAGATTTCCAGCATCCGCAGTATTTTGTTTTTTGTCTGTGTGAGAAGCTCCTGGTGGATGATGTACAGTCAGTCGGTACTGAGATTTCTGTGACCCAGTGAAACTTGCTCCTCTTTTTTGCAATTAAGCAACGACCCTTCATCCACCAAAACCTTTCATAATAAAAACACACTCTTATTTTAAACTTCTCCCATATTTACCAGGCTGCAGATCAGATGAATATCCCCATAACTAGGAGGAATACCCCTCCCAGCCCATGGCTCGTTGATTCATGGCAATTTTATTTATTGTTTTGTGGATTTTCTGGCAATTTTTAGCATCAATTTCAGCAACTTAATATTTTGGCGACTTTTAAAAAATGTTCGAGCTGTTGCCAGATCAGAGCAATTGATTTGAACTCAATGATTCTCTTGGTTCAGAGATTCCAGGAATCACAGAATCTCACAGTGCGGAAGAGGTCCTTCAGCCAATCAAGTCTGCACCTGACCTACCCACCTAATCCCATTTACCATCGCTTGGCCCATAGTCTTGAATGTTATGAGGTGCCAAGTGCTTATCCAGATACTTTTTAAAGGATGTGAGGCAACCCGCCTCCACCACCCTCCCAGGCAGTGCATTCCAGACCGTCACCACCCTCTGGGTAAAAAAGTTTTTTCTCACATCCCCCCTAAACCTCCTGCCCCTCACCTTGAACTTATGTCCCCTTGTGACTGACCCTTCAACTAAGGGGAACAGCTGCTCCCTATCCATCTGTCCATGCCCCTCATAATCTTGTACACCTCGATCAGGTCGCCCCTCAGTCTTCTCTGCTGCAATGAAAACAACCCAAGTCTATCCAACCTCTCTTCATAACTTAAATGTTTCATCCCAGGCAACATCCTGGTGAATCTCCTCTGCACCCCCTCCAGTGCAATCACATCCTTCCTATAATGTGGCGACCAGAACTGCACACAGTACTCCAGCTGTGGCCTCACCAAGGCTCTACACAACTCCAACATGTCCGCCCTCCTATGTAATCTGTGCCTGGATTGATAAAGGCAAGTGTCCCATATGCCTTTTTCACCACCCCACTAACATGCCCCTCAGCCTTCAGAGATCTATGAATGATTATGTAGGCTGGATTTTTAAATCAAGCTGATGGATTTAGTTTAAAATCCAGTGTAAATATTGTGTACATTTTGTTTAGTTATTGAGAGCTGGGCGGGGAGGGAGCATATTGAAACAATGCATAATCACTGCAGGGAACTCGGAGGCTGTGTTGCAACAGTGACTACACTTCAACAAGTACTTCATTGATTGTCAACAACAGCACCTTTAAGGTAGTAAAACATCCCAAGATGCTTCTGAGGGTTGTAAATTAAACAATGTTTGAGACTGAGCCACATGAGGTGTCTGGACAGGTGACCAGAAGCTTGATCAAAGAGTAAATTTGGGATGTCCTGAGTTCATGAAAGGTGCTATATTAATGCAAATTTTATTTACAATTTTGCTACAAATAGCAGACAAAGATGCTCCCTTGGCCCTCTCCCCCAGAGAGAATATTCTGTTAGTTGGCATCTTGTCCTGTAATTATAATTTATTTCAATAATGTTTTCAAATTAAATAGAATTTTGCCTACCTAAAGTTTTTAATCAGTTTAAAGCACGTACCTGAGCAATATCCTTCAAATACAGCCTATACTGGCTGAATGAAAGTGTCCTCTGTGATGCTGATAAGGATCCTGCATGAAATGAGTTTGACAGTTTCAATCCAGTTCTTCAAGTGACTGCTGTGAAGATTTAAACTGCTCCCACTCTAGTTCTATTTCCCCATCTCCCTCGGACAGTGCACAGACCAGCTGAGGTACATGCTCCGTTGATGCAGTATAGGAGTCCCTCTCTGAGATTGGAGTTCCAGCACATTGATAGAGCAGCATTGATGGAAGCTTTACTTTACTGCTCTTTGCTTGATCTCTGAGTGTGTGGCAGTGGTACCAAAATGCACTAACATCCTTCATCATTATGATCACAAGAATTGCCCAATTAATTAAAACCCAATTAGTATATACAATAACCAGAAGAATATGGCAAAGTGTGATTGACTTATTAGCAAATTATTCCACTGTCCACTCCAATATTCTTCCACATGTGTGTTGTTTGAAGCGTCTTGCTGAGTTGATGAACACACTTATGTGTCATGCATTCCTGAAATCCCGAAAGGATCAGTGAGTAAGTGCACAGCTTCAGATCGTACTGAGTCACAGACAGCAGGGAGATTCCACGTTGGCTCAGTGGCGTTTGTGGCTGGGTTAGTTGATCTCCAACAAGGTGACTGTGGAGATGCTGCCATTGGTCTCACTGCCATTGTGGGGCATGGCTCAAGGAGGACAATAACCAGCAGGGTTGCTGGATGGTGTACAGGAGCAGCAACACTGAAGAAAGTATACCCGAGTGACTGTGAGCAGGACGGGTTGTGTCTGATTTGGCCTTGTAAAGTAAGACTTGCATTTATATAGCACCCTCCATGATCTCAGCATGTCCTAAAACATCTTACAACCAATGAAGTACTTTTTGTAAGCGTGGTCACTGTTTTAGCAAACATGGCTGCCAATTTACACACAACATTCTGCAAACAGCATGAGCAGATAATCTGTTTCTTTGTAAGGTTGAGAGATAAATATTGGCTGAGACAGTAGGAAGAACTCCCCTGCTCCTCTTCGAACTAGTGGAATGGCATTTTGACATTAAACTGAGAGGGCAGACAGGGCCTCTGACAGTGCAGCACTACCTCAGCACTGCACTGGGTGTGTCAGCTGGGATTTTGTGCTCAAGTCTCCGGAGTGGGACCCAAACGCTCAACCTTCTGACTCAGAGGTGAAAGTGTGTTGCTTACTGACAGATTGCTGTTAAAGAAGCTGGCTGGCTAGAGCTGCCGGTGTAGAATGGCCACAGGCATGAGTCAGGGCAGCTGGTACCCAAGGAGTTTATACTCCAAGTTGGAGTCAGTGGGCTCCAGGACAGGAGGGGAGAAGACAACGAGGGAATTAAATGAAATATGTTTGGAAGCTGGCAAGAAATTGTTGGTCTGAGTGCAGCTGCCCAGCTTTTATGTTAATCACAGCAGCCATGTCTGTATATTATATAACCCTATGTGATTGCTGCTGTGTAGTAGCTCATGCTAGTGTGGATTAGACAGCCAGCTGTTTAGTGAGAGAGGAAGGGGTTTTAAAACAAAAATAATAATAAAAAGCAGTAATATTAAAGAAATAACTAACTGGGTGTGCATGTGGGCTTCAATGCAACGTTTTGCTCGCATCATTAACCTGCACATAACAAAAGGGCCAATCAGATAAATTAAATGCGGAGAAAGAGGAAAAATGCTGTTAGTGTCTGCAGGGTTTGCAGGACCTTAATTGATCTTTTAATGGACCAGATGAAGCTTTCAATTCCGTGGCTTATTTCATTGAATTACCAGCCTGCGCTCAATGATTTATGCACTCGAGGTTGTATGAGAATCACAGGGAATCTCAGCCCTGCTTCTGTAACTCAGCGAGTGTGCGCGCAATGAAATTAACCGCTGAAGCAACGCGCACGGAACAATGCAGCTCCCCGGGTAATTCAATTCTGTTTAAACCATGCATATTGATGTGCGCCACATCAGGAGGGCGAAGGGAATATTTCCTTCCAGGCCCTGGGCAGGATATTGTGTGTGAGTTGTTGCACTGAGAGCGAAATTTGAAAGAAAAGAAATATATTTATTGCATCTGGAGTGAGTGAGGGGTGAGATTATTGCTGCCCTGGTAATTTGCGCTCGTCTCTCCCCAGTTGCTCAGATGTACGGGCGTGCTCAGGAAGAGCTTTCATCCCAACACGACTTCCTCCTGCTTTTTTTTTATATATATATGTGACTCTCTGCGCATCGTCTGACGAATAAATAGAAGTTTAATGAGCCTCACCAGAAAAAAACCGCTCTTGCATAAGAAAGTTGCAGCATAATTCTAATATGAATTTCAGCATGTTAACTCGACGTGCAAATGTGTGCTCGCTGGCCTGTGTCTTTATTTATCTTATTTGCAAACGGCCAATTCCAGCACGTGTGGGAGTAGATAAATAAAGCTTAAAGAGAATTGTTGTCTCCTACAAGCCCCCTTTTGTCGTCTCCTCTCTAGAATGCCCCCACTCCTTGCCCTGACACAGTTTTGTTGGTGTCTGCATTCCTGGTGCTCGGTCCAAAATGGCCATTCATCACAGACCAGCTTTGATAATGAGTGCCAGAGGGGCTATTTGACTGCGGGATGCTTTGTAGAAAGCAAAAACAATCTTGATTTCATTTTGTAGATATGCAATTGCATATTCCAGCAAAATAACAATCCGGCACGTTTTCTTTTGGTCTACCAGCCACTCCAAAGAGGCCAGCCGTAGCTGCAGCCCTCTGGGCTGAGGTCAGCCATCTTGGCAAAGTTCAGGGTTTTAACATTTTCTTTGTGCATTCATGGGATTTGAGCATCAATAACAAGACTAGGATAAATTAAAAATTCCTTGAAGTGGTGAGCTGCCTTCCTGAACCGCTGCAGTCCATGTGGTGTAGGTACACCCACTTTGCTGTTAGAAAGGGAGTTCCAGGATTTTGATCCAGCGACAGTGAGGGACCAGCAATATATTTCTATATTTCTAAATCAGGATGGTGAGTGGCTTGGAGGGGAACTTCCAAGTCGTGTTCCTAAGTATCTTGTCCTTCTAGATGGTAAAGATTGAGGTTTGGAAGGTGCTGTTGAAGGAACCTTGGTGAATTCCTGCAGTGCATCTTGTAGATGGTTCACACTGCTGTTACTGTGCGTCAGTGCTGGAGGGAGTGAATATTTCTGGATGTGGTGCCAATCAAGTGGGCTGTTTTGTCCTGGATGGTGTCAAGCTACTTGAGTGTTGTTTGAACTACACTCATCCAGGCAAGTGGGGAGCATTCCATCACACTCCTAACTTGTGCCTTGTGGATGGTGGACTGGCTTTGGGGGGGAGTCAGGGGGTGAGTTACTCACCACAAAGTTCCCAGGTCAATGGTAACACCCAGGATATTTATAGTGAGGAATTCAGCGACAGTGATGCCATTGATTGTTAAAGGGAGGTGGTTAGATTCTCTCTTTGGAGATGATCACTGCCTGACACTTGTGTGACACAAATGCCAAGTGCTGGAAAAAGGGATGAGAATAGAGATGTGCTTAATGGCCAGCATGGACACGATAGGCCGAAGGGCCTGTTTCTGTTCTGTATACCTCTATGACTCTATGATAAATGTTACTTGCTACTTAACTGCCCAAGCCTGAATGTATGGGAGCACCACCGCTGCAAGTTCCACTCCAAGCCGCCTATGTTGCTGTTCTTTCACTGTCGGTTCAAAATCCTGGAACTCCCTCCCTAACAGCACTGTGGGTGTACCTACAGCACATAGACAGCAGCGGTTCAAGAAGGCAGCTCACCACCACCTTCTCAAGAGCAATAAATGCTGGCCTAGCCAGGGAAGCTTATATAAGAGAATTAATTTTAAAAATATGCTTTTTACTACAAAATCTCACACTGAGATTTTTACATAATGAAATTTTTTGGTTCTTTGTTATGTTCTTTTATTGAACGAGTGAAGGAAATTATTCTGTTTACTGGAAAATATTCGAGAATTCTCTGGGCACAGTAAGTGAGCTCAATTTTCCATCTCAAGTTCCAGTGCTTTGATAAATATTTAACTTAAAGGTGCCTCTGTCTTTTAAGAAGAAAAAAGTGAAAATGATTGTTACAGGAAGGTATGAGTCCCCTTCCCTTACTGTCTGTAATCAGTGTGTTGTTGAAAAGGAAGATGTGGGTGTTTCTTAACCCCTGAGTGTGTGATCAATCTGAATAGCCAGTAAGCTTTTCTTGGGTTTAAATAAAGAGAAATATTCATTCACATGTTCACCCTAAAAATCCAATGCCATGTCACTCAAGCACCAGACACACACACGCAAGGAAAATCGAGTTAATGAGTTTAGTACACTCTTACAAGTTACAAACAAAGGAATAGTTTGTAAATCGTGTGATGGGCTTGCCTCGGTGCAGGCTTGGTGAAGAAAGGTTCTTTCCCACTCCTGAAGTATAGCCTAGATGAATTCAATAACAAAAGTCGTATACCAAAGTCATTACAGGATTCCATCGAAGAGGGGGATTTATCAGCAGGTCACAAAGTTAGCTGTTTGTAGTTTCATTAGTAGGAGGTTAGTTTTCTGGAGAACCTGAAAAGGAACAGGTTTGGCTACCTTACGATGTTGCAGTCTCCAGTTTTAAGGCATTGATGTTGCTGCCTTTGCTGCTGTTTCTTACTACTTTGCCTTCAGGACCTTGCAGGATTCTCCCTGGTGCATGGAGCATTTAAGATTTATCTAAAGTCAGTTTCGATCAGGTGACCACCTGATCAATAATTCTATTTTCCACCCAGAATGATTTGAAGTTCGAAGCCATTGCTACACAATGGGGGGTGGGTGGTGGCCATTTACATTTACTTATGATGAGCTGGTTTCGCTGCAGCTCTCCTTGTTAAGTTTTGAGCTCGGAAACAGGGAGTCTAAGAGGTCATAGAATTTGAGTTTTGGCTGAGTTCACAAACAATAGGTGGTGTGAATTCCATAAATGGTATTGCCTTGGTATGTCCATTCAAAGGGGGCACCCTACCTATGGTCATTCAATAAGCAACTTTCCAGAGACTTGAAGTTGTCTGTGAAGAAATAGCAAAAGTCACCTCAGCAATCATCTTAGCCTTTTAATATTCATTTTTAAAAGAAAAGGCAGTTCCAGAAAATTCTATACTGTATCCAGTCCTTGTTTAAAATTATGAATATGACACACTTTTACTGGGCATGTCAATGATTCTGAAATATTCTGAATTCTTGGGAATCTACTCATTGTGATTTGTGTGTATGTCAGGTCTTCTGCCTCAAACCCCTCAAAAAGACCAGCATTTCCATAGCACCTTTTGCAATTTCAAGACATCCCAAAATGCTTTAAAGGCAATTCAGTACTTTTTGAAGTCAAGCCACTGATGTATTATGGGAAATGTGGCAGCCGATTTGCACACAGCAAGCTCCCACAAACAACTGTGTGATAACGACCAGGTAATTTTTTTTTTTGGTGTGATGCTGATTGAGGGATAAGTATTGATGAAGACACCATGGAGAATTCCCCTGCTCTTCTTCGAAATAGCAGCTGTGGGGTCTTTTATATCCACATGAGAGGATAGACCTCTCAAGTTAAAGCTGCCATCTCTGACAGCGCAGCATTCCCTCAGTACTGCACTGGACGGTCAGCCTAGATTTTTGTGCCCCAGTCTCTGAAGTGGGCTGGCGTAGAGCATCCTGAGTTTGAGTCAAAAACAATACATTCTTGATAAATGTTCTTTGCTTATTCCTCTCTTATCTGGGGAATGGACTGAGCCCTTAGTTCAGTGGGAGCATTCCTGCCTCTGGGTTAGAAGATGCAGGGTTAGAATCCCATCCCACACGACCTCAGAGAATGGAGACCAGGCCTCTGGCTTGGAAATCTGGGATTGACATCCAGTGAGATGCTCATGTCCAGCAACTGAGGGTAGCTCTCCTTCACCACTTATTGTACAGGTTCTGGGAGTCTATAAAACCCCTACTGCCATAGAGGACTGGCCCCAGATTAGCATCTTTACACCAGCCAAAGGCCAAGTGACAGATTGTTCATGAAACTGTGAAACTTTCCACAACTTTACACCATTCTCTCCAGGATAAGAGCATGAACATAGCGAAACACATTGCAGGATCCGACCTGATTGTTCAAGGTTAGAGGAATCTCCTTATCCCATTTCTGCAGGTGGACCTTTACAAGGAAGTGGTGAACAGGATCTCATTACTCCTTAGATCTTGTGGAATAAAAGCTAAACAATGAAAGCGGCTGTGCAGATACCCAGGGAGTCTCTGAACATATTATAGGATATTAAAAGGTCATTGCTCTTTGCATATGTCAGTGTTCAATATAATGTTCGAAGTCATTAAGTTTTCAGTGCTGTCTATTGTTTTTCTTAATGTGTATTTATTGTTCTCTTTTCCCGTCTCCCATGAGCCATACACCAGGAAGGCCGCCTGTCAGCCTACAAAGGTGCTCCTCTGAAGTAGCTTCAGTCGGGAGATGACATCCCCCCTCCCCCTGTTGTTTTTCCTTACTCCTCAGTCTTTTCCCCCTCCCCAGTTTGTACCCCTTATTAGTCCTCTCTGGAAGATTGACTCCAACATGAGTACAGTTATCTAGACACCTGAAAATCTGCATTACCTCGCCAAAGTGGATATTGAAATGTTGGCTTAAATAGACAGTCAACATTGAATCTATCATAATCAAATCTGCTCCTGTCGTCATCCCCATCTGCCTTCCCCCTTCCCCTCCCCCTCCTCTCCTCCCTCCTCTTACCTTTCCTCCACCTCCTCTCTGTCTTAAGAGCCTCATTCTTTTTCAGCTGTGTTCATCCAGTATATGTAGCCCTCTTCATGTCTTTTCCATGAAGGATTTTTGTTGTATACTGAGATGCTGGCAAAGCATGTTTTTGATAATGACTGATAAAGAATCACTTCTGCTCTTACTGCTTGCCATGGGCATAGTGAAAGGATTAGTAAGTTGGTTATCAACCTGTTTGGCACGTCATGAAAGCTCCTTGCATGGCTAGCAAGCCCTGGAGTGGGAATTGAGCCTGGAGCTTCTGGCTTCAAGCCAGAGGCATTACCTTCTGCAACAAAAGATCTCCAGAGCCTCATTAAAATATCTAAGTGAGTGACCTGCATCTTGGGAGCCTGCCCCAACATCCCTACGTTCCCCCTTCCCCCACCTTCTTTAAAACCAGGAGTAGGTGAGTTTGATTTGAGTTTGAGATTTTTAAATTTTAGCATCGCATCTGACCTCCAACCCTCCGGTTTCTAGTGGTTAATATTTCACTCATCGTTCCTAAGAAGACATTTATGTTAAAATTTTCCCTCTGCTAAGACTGTGATTCTAATTTTGTTACATAGGAGCAAACTATTGATTTTTCTGCCTCTGTTCTGTTTTACATTAGTGCAATGTGGAGATATCGCAAACATCGCAGCTCAGGACCTGCCCAGCATTATGAAGCAGGGTTATTTGGAGAAAAAGCGCAGAGGTACAGAAAAAAAAATTCGCTCTCTCTCTTTAATATTTTCTCCTTGCGACCTTCTTGGAACTTAGAAAATGCATATTTTTTTTTTTCCTTCTGGTGAACATACTGAATAGTCAAATGAAGGAGTTGGTTTTTACTGTTTTACCCCCAGGACCTGTTTATATCCAGCTGAGAGTGATAGGGTGAAAGTTTTCATTCTCAGGATACCTGTGAAATGTCTGAAGAACAGTTTAAGCTCAGTCTCAGTGCACAGATTCTCAAAGTTCAGCACCGAGCAAGCTGTTGCTCTTTGTAGAGCGTATAGATACAAGAGAGAATGAGAAAATATAACTCAGTCCATTGTACTCACCCTTTGCCATATCAGAATATTAGTAAGCATGAAGTCGAGGAGAAGCTATTCAGCCAATCACCCCCTTAAATTCCACTACCTTACCAACAAGTATCCCGAATGTTACTATTATCCTCCATGTCTTGTTGTCCTTTGAGTGAAAAAAGTTTTCCTGAAATCTGGTTACAATGACAGCTAGCATTTATAAAGCGCCTTGAACAAGAAAATTGTCCCAAGGCACTGCACAGAAGCTTAATGAGGCAGAGATAAAGGTCAAGCCAAAGGAAGCAATATTCGGAATCTTGGTCAGAGGTGTGGATTTTATGGTAGATTTTAAATGAGGTGAGAAAGTGAATTCCAGTGCTTGGAGCCTAGATGGATAATGGCACAGCCAACAATATTGGAACTAAGGAAATGGAAGATACACTAAAGCCAAAGTTGGGGGAATGCAGAGATTTGGAGGATTTTAAGGCTGGAGGGAGAGACAGAATGAAACAGGGGAAGTCATGGAACAGAAAGGTGAGAATTTTAAATTTGAGGTGTTTGAGAAGTGGGAGCCAATGTAGATCGATGAGCAATGGGGTGATGGGCAAACTGGATATAAATTTAATTTTTCACTAATTTAAATTTATATTGTCTTGTCCCTCTGGCTTGACTTATGTGGAAATAATATTCTGGATTCACCTTATCTGTACACCATTTATTCTTTTGTATACCTTGGTAAGACTCTTTAACTTCCTTTTCTCTCAGCCACAGAGTTTAATCTTCTCTAATCTTTCCTCATAGCTCATCTCCTGTACACTTCGAATCATTCTTGTTCCTTTCCTGTTGATTATCATCAATGTATGCGTGTTCTATTTAGGAGCATTGTAACCAGAATAATGTGCAGTATTCCATGTACAATCTGTGCTGTCACTGACTTTTCTCAATTCATTTAATCCTTAAAGAAAGCTACAGCTGTCATGAGAAGAAATCTGAAAAAAAATTTCTACCACCCTCAGAAAGCAATTAAACACCCATGCCAACATTTGAAGTACCTCACCTGGGGGACTGAGCACAGTTCTGATCTCCATATTATAAAAAGGATATTGAGGCACTGGGGAAGGTGCAAAAAAATTTTGCAAGGCTGGTTCCAGAGATTATTACTACCTAGAGAGACTGAACAGGCTGGGGCTCTTTTCTCTAGAAAGTAGAAAACTGAGAGGTGACCTGGTAGAGATCTTAAAAAAAAAGATGGGGTTTGGTAGAGAAAGGATGTTTCCACTTGAGGGAAACCAAAACTGGGGGCCATAAATATAAGATGGTCACTAATAAACCCAATAGGGAATACAGGAGAAACTTTTTTTTTGAAAAGGTAATGAGGGTAGTGCATTTCATATAGTCTATATGGATTTTGGTAAGACTCTTGGTATGGCCCCACATGGCGGACTGGTAACAAAAGTGAAAGCCCATGAGATCCAAGACAAAGTGGCAAGTTGGATCCAGTATTGGCCCAGAGTCGGGAAGCAAGGGGTAACGGTTGGTGTTTTTTTGTGACTGGAAGTCTGTTTCTAGTGGGATTCCGCAGGGCTCAGTACTGGGTCCCTTGCTTTTCTGGTATATATCAATGATTTGGTCTTGAATGTAGTGGAGTATGATTAAGATGTTTGCCGGCAATGCAAAAATTGGCTGTCTGGTTGACAAGAAGAAAGTTATAGAGAGCAGCAAGATATCGATGGACCAGCCAAGTGGGCAGAACAGTGGCAAATAAAGTTCAATCCAGAAAATGTGAGGTAATGCATTTGGGAATAAACAATAAATGGTAGGATACTGAGAGGTGTAGAGAAACAGAGGGACCTTGCATGTATGTCCATAGATCCCTGAAGGTGGTTGAAAAGGCAGATAAGGTGATCAAGATTGAGATACCAGCAGAAGGTTGTTACATAGTGGATCATTTATTGTATGTTATTGTTAAGGTTGCCAACCCTCCCAGACACTGCAAATACCCAGCAGAAAATTCGGAATGAGGCCAATGAAAAATTGTTTTTTTTTTGTAATTTTCTTTCAACCATTATTGTTTCTGACTTATAAAAATTATCAGACGTAGAGAAGTAAAGTCGTCTTGTCCAACAATCAAACACCATCCAGTTGGGTAGCAAAGGAGCACTCGCTTTCCAATTGGGCATGGGAAGGTGGGGCACCATGCGATGGACATGTTGGATGACCAATGGCAGGAGTGTGGTGGTGGGGCTTACAGAGGTTATACAAAGGCATCTCCAGGGGTACATCCAAATAGAGTAACAGCTGAGATAGGCAAAACTACAAGTACTCCATCTGATAAACACAAAACTCCTGAAAGATGTCTGTGTGGACACACTGCAGACAACTTGGACTTGAATTGTGTGATTCAACAGGCCTCGTTAATAGTTTTTAAAAATTTTACTGGATGATTTCAGAGATAATAGAGATCAGTAATATAAAATGTCTACAGTATTAGGCCGAGAACAGCATTTTTACTTAATTAGCGCAATCTACCATTTTCTGCAAGGTTTTATCTCTTGCAATCAAGTAGCTAAGGTTTCACAAAATTTCCCTGTCAGTTTGAAAGACACTCTCATCTGCCAGTATTTCCACAGAGGCCTCTTTTTCCCTAAGTGTCTTATATTGTTTCTTTGTGATCTACACAGTCCATTACACAGGAAGACATTGCTGATTGAATGTTGTGTTCATTACACAGGGGAGAACTGCCTTGTAAAGGAGGGCGCTATCCTTTCTTAAAGTTAATTAAGATCAAAAATTTCAGGAATAAGAAAAGGCCAGTAGGACCCAGCCAACCTGACCCTTTTTTTTTTCCAGAGTCCAAACCCAGCTACCTGCCTTCTCGCCAGCTCCCTCAATCCCTCCTCTCTGACCAAACGCATCCAGGAACAGGAGAAGACCATTCAGCCCCTTGAGTTTGTTCTGCCATTCAGTTAAATCATGGCTGATTTGTATCTTCTCTTTATCTTTCTTTATTGGCTCTGTAACCCTTAGTAACCCTATCCAATGAAAATTAATTAATCTCCATTTCAAAATTGTCAAATGTCCTCCAGCCTCAATAGTTTTGTATGCGGGGGGGGTGGTGGGGGGAGTTCCAGATTTCCATTCCCCTTTGTGTGAAGTGCTTCCTGACATCACCCCTGAATGGTCTGACTCTAATTTTAAGGTTACGCTCCCTTATTCTGGACCCTTATTTCCGGGTGGCAGGTGGTGATTAGTGGCGTACCGCAGGGATCAGTGCTTGGTCCCCAGCTATTCACAATATATATAAATGATCTGGATGAGGAAACCAAAAGCAATATTTCCAAGTTTGCTGATGACACAAAACTGGGCGGGATTGTGAGGAGGATGTAAGGAGACTTCAGGGAGATTTAGACAAGCTGTGTTTGTGGGCAAACACATGGCAGATGCAGTATAACGTGGATAAATGTGAAGTTATATGCTTCGGTGTGAGAAACAGAAAGGCAGAGTATTATTTAAATGGTGATATATTGGGAAATGTGGATGTACAAAGGAATCTGGGTGTCCTTGTACACCAGTCAATGAAAGTAAATAGGCAGGTGTAACAGGCAATTAGGAAGGCAAATGGTGTGTTGGCCTTCATTGCAAAAGGATTTGAGTTCAGAAGTAGGCATGACTTACTGCACTTATACAGGGCCTTGGTGAGACAACACCAGGAGTATTGCTTGCGGTTTGGTCTCCCTACCTTAGGAAGGATATACTTGCCATAGAGGGGGAGTGCAGCGAAGGTTCACTAGGCTGATACTGGGGATGGCAGGACTGTTGTATGAGGAGAGATTGGTTCAACTGGGCCTGTATTCACTAGAATTTAGAAGAATGAGAGGGGATCTGATTGAAACGTATAAAATTCCAACAGGGCTAGACTGGATGAAGGGAGGATGTTTCCCCTGGTTGGGAGAGTCTAGAACCAGGGGCCACAGTCTCAGGATATTTAAGCCATTTAGGACTGAGACGAGGAAATATTTCTTCACTCAGAGGGTGGTCAACCTGTGGAATTCTCTACCACAGAAGCTGTGGAGGCCAGGCCACTGAGTATATTCAAGAAAGAAATTGTTAATTTTTTGGATATTTGGGACATCAAGGGGTATAGAGAGAGAAAACGGGAATATTGTATTGAGATAGAGGATCAGCCATGATCATGTTGAATGACAGAGCAGACTTGAGGGGCCAAATGGCCTACTTCTCCTAGCTTCTATGTTTCTATGACTCTCCACTCCACCCCACCCCCCCCCCAACCCCACTCTCTAATTTGAACCTTGTCTCCCTAGAATTTTCACTCTTGCCCATTGTGGAAAATTTGCTAGAATCAGCTTTTCCTGGGAAGGAAAAATCCTTTAGGTTGCTATCACCTCAAACATCTGGTCACAGGAAACAGATCATGCAATGAGCAAACAGTGATGGAATCTGAGCTGTAGGAATGTGGGAATTACTGGTTAAAAGACCAGGGCCCATCCTGTTCTCCTGCCATCTCCTGCCCGTATTCTTCATGTCTGACTTTGACTGCTTGTGTCAGCAGACTGTTCACCTGCTGAATCCCTCATTGCTGCCTTTGTTACCCCCAGACTATTCAAACACTGTCTCGGCCGACCTCCCTTCTTCCACCTTCTGTAAACTTGAGCTCATCCAAAACTCTGCTGCCCCCACATCCTCACTCGTACAAAATCCCCTGTGTTAGCACCTGGTCTAACAATGCATCAGTTTTTTTTTTCAAAAACTCACCCTCGTGTTCAGTCCCTCCATGGCCTCATCCCTCCCTATCGTTGAAATCTGTACAGTCCCTACAACCCGCCAAGATCTCTGCACTCTTCCAATTCTGGCCTCATGCACCTCCCCAATTTTAATTGCTCCACCATTGGAGGCTACAACTTCAGCTGCACCTTGCGATGTTTTACTACATTAAAGATGCTATAGAAATGCAAGTTGTTGTTATTGGAGGATATCAAAATCAATCCTGATCCTGTCCTCAGATTCATTGTGCTGGGGTGGGTGGGAAAGGGGTTGGTGGTGGATGGTGGGTGAATTGGAAATGGATCTGGGAGAGGGAGGCGGAGGGGGGCGGTGGGGGGAGGTGGAGGGGGTTGGGGGCGGTTGGGGGGTGGGGGTTGGAGGGGGTTGGGTGGTGGGGGTGGGGTGGAGGGGGGGGGTAAGAGGGGGGGTGGGGGTGGGGTGGACGGGGGGTTGTTGGGGGGGGTTGGAAGGGGGGGTGGGGGTTGGAGGCGTTGGGTGGAGGGGGTGTGGAGGGGGGGGGGCGGGTGGAGGTGGGGGGGGGGGGCGGTTGGGGGGCGGGTGGAGGGGGGGGTTGGTGGTGGGTGGGGGGTGGGTTGGGGAGGGGTGGGTGGGTTGGGGGAGGTGGGTAGAATGATGCCGGTTCATTTTAACATCTCTCAATTAAATCCTTTTGAAAATTAAATTTTGACTGTTCTTCCATTTACTTTTCTTTAGATCACAGTTTCTTTGGTTCCGAGTGGCAGAGGCGTTTCTGTGTGTTGAACACGAATATGTTCTATTACTATGGCAACGAGAAAGGTATCAGTGAAACCCTCGCAATGTCCTCACGGTCTTTTACATGGGACTCCTGCTGAAATGTAAATCTCTTAAACCCCTTTTTACATTCACCAGGGATATGCATCTTAATATTTGCAAGATGTACTTGCCTCTGGCAAAAATGGCATTCATTGCCTCTTCCTTAATCGCCCTGAGATTTTGTGCGACTGAATGGCTTGTTCGGCCATTTCAGAGAGCAGTAAGGAGTTAACCACTTTGAGGTAGAAAATGCTGTTGTCTGTTTGGATTTTTAGACCTCTGAGTTTTCACAATGGAACTCTGAAAATGGGGAGATGCTAGTGTAATGGTAATGTCACTGGACTAGTAATCCAGAGGCCCAGGCGAATGTTCTGGAGAAACTGGTTCAAATCCCACCATGGAAACTGGTAGAATTTAAATTCAATTAATAAATCTGGAGTTTAAAGCTAGTCTCAGTAATGGTGACCATGACAACTATTATGATTGTTATTAAAACTCATCTAATTCCCTTTAGGGAAGGGAATCTGCCATTCTTACCTGGTCTGGCCTGCATGTGACTCCAGACCCACAGCAATGTGGTTGAATCTTAACTGCCCTCTGAAATGGCCTAGCAGTTCACTTAGTTGTCGAGGGCAATTAAGGATGGGTAACAAGCTGGCCTTGTTACTGATGCCCACATCAAATGAAAGAATAAAGAACAAGAAATGTAACCCAGCTCCACTTTGTTGTGGTGTTTCCATTCTTTGTTCAGTCAGTTTCTCTGGTTTCTTGCAGATAAGCAGCAGAGAGGCGCCTTTTACCTCTACGACGCTTACCTGGCCCCAACCCTCCGCAAAGATTCCAAGAAGAATGCCTGCTTTGAGATCATTAGTTCAGATAAGAAGGTGTATCAGGTACCAACTCCCCCGTTTTGTGGAATATCTTTGCAACTGTGAGGATCTGGAAAGTGTTCAATTAAGCAGCTTCAAAATATTTGGATGAAAATGGCCTGCATTTATATAGCTCTTTTCACAATCTCTGAACATCCAATAGTGCTTTTTAAAGCCAATGAAGCATTTTGTAAGAATGTAATGCAGGAAACACAGCAGCCAATTTGCGCACAGCAAGCTCCCACAAATAGCAATTAGATAATGACCAGATTATCTAGGAAATCTCCCATGCTGTTACTTGAAATAGTACTAGGGGATCATTTACATCCATCTGAGAGAGCAGGCATGACCCCAGCTTAACATCTCATCCGAAAGATGGAACCTCTGACAGTGCAGCTCTCCCTCAGGGCTGCAATAGGAATGTCAGCTTGGAATATGTAATGAAGTCTGTGGAGAAGGTCTGTCTCAATGGTGAGAGTGTTTCCCACTAAGTCATGACAAATAATAGATAGCTGTTGCTCATTGGAAGTTACGAATCCAGTTAATGGCATAGGATGGCCACCATAATGCTCATCAACCCTTTCACCTTTAAGGGTGGAACTCGATAATGGTAACATTGCTATGAGATTAAGGTAATAGTGTAATATTTGTCCCCAGTGTACTAAAATAAAGTTGAGGCACACAGCCATTCTTCATGTCACCTCTGTGCTTCCCTTTCTTCCTTTTAAGATTCTCCTTAAAACTTACCTCTGACAAAGTTTCTGGTTATCTGTCCTAATATCTCCTTATGTGGGAATGGAGTTCAGTGTCAAATTTTGTCTGAGATCACTCCTGTGAAACACCTTGGGATGTTTTTACTGTATTAAATGTTCTAGATAAATGCAAGTTGTTCTTTGGTCGCTGGAACAATTAACAGAGGGAACCACATAAAGGGTGCTCTCTTTCTTTTCAGAGTTTGTAGTAGGAATGACACCAAAGCATCGCAGCAAGTGACTGACACCCGTGCTCTCCTCCCTTAGGCAGGGAAACACTCGGTACTGTCTCCACCCTTCCCCTGTTTCACCTCCTCCTTAAGACTCTGCTGTGGGTAACGGTGGGGATCTCACTCCATCGCATTCTTCACTGCAGTCTCCTGCTCCTCTGGGATTCGCTCCCCGTTAAAAGCAAAATCGATTTTAAATAAACAAGTTGAAATTTGTGTCTGCTGAGCTGTCTCTGTGGCTGACGTATATACATTCACCAGAGTGATCCTTGGTGCACTGAATTAGATTCTCAGTGCATTCCCTGCCACAATATCAGATTCCTCTGGCGCCACCTCAAGCATCTATAAATTGGGTATAATTAGGTTTATAGTGAGTGTGATTATTAGCCAGAATGAAGGAGAGGCACTAGTGATAGATTGCTGTTGAAGATGTATAATATTTCAGGAGGTGGGCTAACTTCCTAATTGAAATGTTTAACTCTTTTTTTTTAAAATGGGGTGTATCTGCAATTTCTGCACAGTGCTGTGTATTTGTCATCATTGCTAATGTGCGCGCAGCAATAGGATGAAAGTTTGAGGATGCACTTAGTGTACAACTAAGTGTGTCGTCCATCTGTCTCTCCTCTTCCCAAGATTTTACTCTCAAAGAAACCACAAATTAAAGGGTCAAATATGAGGCCAGGTTGCACAAATTTTACTTCTATTCCCTTGAGTTTGGAAGGTTGACAGGTGATTTAATCAAAGCCTTTAAAGTAATAAAAGGATTCATAGAGTAGGTACAGGGAAACTATCTCCTCTGATGGACAAATCAAAAACAATTGGGGGCATAATCGCCGTTCCTTCACTGTCACTGGGTCAAAATCCTGGAACTCCCTTCCTAACAGCACCGTGGGTGTACCTACACCACATGGATTGCAGCGGTTCAAGAAGGCAGCTTACTGCCACCTTCTCAAGGACAATTGGGGATGGGCAATAGATGCTGGCCTAGCCAACAACGCCCACATCCCCAGAATAAATTTTTTTAAAAAAACTTTAAAATTAGAGCTCAGCCATTCAGGGGTGAGGTCAGGAAACATTTCTCTGCTCAGGATCTTAAAGAGACTGAACCTGGAGAACTGTGAATGGGGCGGGTCTCCTTACCAAAGGAACAATCTCCTAAATTCAAGGGATTCCTTGAATCGGGATTCTTCTATGAGGAGAGATTGAGTAGATTGGGCTGATATCCTGTAGCGTTTAGAAGAATGAGAGGTGATCTTATTGAAATATGTATCATTCTTAAAGGGCCTAACAGGGCTTTAAGGAGAGGCGATGCCGTAGTGGTTTTATCGCTGGACTAGTAATCCAGTGACCCAGGGTAATGCTCTGGGTTCGAATCCCACCATGGCAGATGGTGAAATTGAATTCAATAAAAATCTGAAATTAAAAGTCTAATTGTCGATTGTCATTTAAAAACTCATCTGGTTCACTAATGTCCTTTAGGAAAGGAAATCTGTCAACCTACATGTAGCCTACATGTGACTCTTAAATGCCCTCTAAACAAGGGCAGTAAATGCTTCCCTAGCCAACAACGCCTACATCCAACTGAGAGGCTGCTTCCCCGACTGTAGAATCTAGAACTGGAGGTCAGAGTTTCATGATAAGGGGTTGGCCATTTCGGTCTGAGATTAGGAGCAAAGACTTCACTTAGAGGGCTGTAAATCTTTGGAATTCTCTACCCCAGAGAACTGTGGATGCTCAGGTGATGAATATATTTAAAACAAAGAACGTTTACACATTTGGGAACTGAGGGAATTGAGGGATAGAATGGGAAAATGGAGCTGATGTGAAAGCTCAGCCATGATCTTATTGAATGGCAGAACAGGCTCAATGGGCCTTACGGCCTGCTCCTAGTTCTTGTTATTTTCTCTGCCCAAAGGGTAGTTGATATCTGGAACTGACATCCCTGCAAAAGACGGTGGTGCTGAGGTTCAGATGGAATGTTCAAGATTGAGATTGGAGAGATTTATGTTGGGTAAGAGCATTAAGGATTACAGCACCAGGATGGGTAGATGGAGATAAGATACAATTCAGCCATGATCTAATTGAGTGTTGGAACAGGTAAGATGATTGGGTGGGGGGCATTTGAGGTGGGGATGGGAGTGGAGGACATCGGAAGATAGACTGGTGGCTTGTTTGTCTTCTTCGATCCACCTAAAAGATCCCGTGGACCTATTTTGAAGAAGAGTAAGGCAGTTCTCCCTAGTACCCTGGTCAATATTTATCCCTGAACAGACATTAAAAAGAAACAGATTGTCTGGTCATTATCTCATTGCTCTTTGCGGGATCTTGCTGTGTACAAATTGGCTGTTGTGTTTCCTACATTACAGTAGTCGCCACATTTCAAAAAAAATTTGCATTGGCTGTAAAGTGCTTTGGGACATCCTGAAGCTGTGAAAGGTGCTGCAGAAATGCAAGTCACCTTCTTATTTCTCTCTACTGCATTGTGACATGTTATATGTTCATTGATGTTTCTATACATATTTTAGTTTCTTGCAATTTCAGTTGTGGAGGTTTACTTGGTAAAATTGAAGTAAAATACAGGAGAGGAGATGCAGATTGTTCCCATCTGACAAATAATTCTTTCTCTTTCCAGTTTACTGCATCAAGCCATCGGGAAGCCAAGGAGTGGGTGGATCATATCTCCTTTGTGCTCAAAGGTAAAAATGCATTTATCTGTTGTGGAATTCTGTAGGGAGGCAGAGATTGTCAGCTCCAAACTGTACTCCCCAGGGTAAATGGTGAGTGTGCACTCTCATATCCTGCTGGTAAATATCTCCATGCCAACTCCAGTACACATTTGGGTGTGTGTTTGGTGTGTTTGTGGTTGTTGGAGCTGTGTGCTCACCATAGTAGACAAGCTGATGCATAAAAGGATTGAGCAAGCTATTATGTAACGAGGAAAAACATGGCATTTATTCAACACCTAGAATGAGGGTGACTACAACGACAAGTCTCCTGCGTTATGCTTCCGTGAACAGCGTCCTGTTTTTAGCAAGTCAGGCTGTCTACACAAGTAAGAGTGATCAGCTTTTTAGATCAGGAACATTGCCTGTCTCAGCTCATCTGCTGCTAAAACCCTCACCCATGCTTTTGTTACCCCCAAACACAACTGTTCCAATGCTCTCCTGGCTGATTTTCCCATCCCACACCTTCAGCAAACCTCAGTTTGTCCAAAACTCTGCTGCCAATATCCTAATTTGCACAGAATCATTGTCCCCTACGCTCACTGACCTACATTAGCATCAGTCTGGCTATGCCTCCATTTCAAAATTTCATCCTTGTTTTCAAATTCTTCTGTGGCACTGCTGCTCCCTACCTCTGTAACCTCTCCAGCCCTAACACCCTCCAAGATCTCTCCAGTCCTGGCCTCTTGAGCATTCACAGTTCTGATTGCTCTCCCATTGGTGGCCATGGCATCAGCAGCTTGGGGTTCCCTCCTGACAGCTCTCCCTCTGCCCAGCTCTCTCTCCTCCTTTGGGACGCTTCTTAAAACCCATCCCTTTGATGAAGCTTCTGGTCACCTGCGCTAAAGTTTGTTTCTGTGGTTTTGTGTCAAATTTAATTCAACGATAGAGAAACAAACATTTATTTATTTTTATTCATTCATGGGATGTGGGTGTCGCTGGTTGGGTCAGCATTTATTGCCCATCCTTAATTGCCCTTGATAATCATGTGTTGGTGAGCTGCCTTCATGAACTGCGGCAGTCCGAGTGGTGTAAATACACCCACAGTGCTGTTAGGGAGGGAGTTCCAAGATTTTGACCCAGTGACACTGAAGGAATGGAAACATGTTTCCGAGTCAGGAAGATGAGCAGCTTGGAGGGGAACTCCAGGTGGTGGTGTTCCCATCTATCTGCTGCCCTTGTTCTTCTGGAGAGTAGTGGCCATGGGTTTGGAAGGTGCTATCTAAGGAGCCTTGGTGAGTTCCTGCTGTGCATCTTGTAGATGGTACACACTGCTGCTACTGTGCGTTGGTGGTGGAGCGAGTGAATGTTTGTGGATGGGGTGCCAATCAAGTGGGCTGCTTTGTCCTGGATGGTGTCAAGCTTCTTGAGTGTTGTGGGAGCTGCACTCATCCAGGCAAGTGGGGAGTGTTCCATCACAATTCTGACTTGTGCCTTTTAGATGGTGGACAGGTTTTGGGGAGTCAGGAAATGAGTTACTCACTGCAGGATTCCTAGTCTCCAACCTGCTCTTGTAGCCACAGTATTTATATGGCTAGTCCAGTTCAATTTCTAGTCAATGGTAACCCCAAGATGTTGATAATGGGGGATTCAGTGATAGTAATGCCATTGAATGTCAGGGGGCGATGGTTAGGTTCTTTCTTGTTGGAGATGGGCATTACCTCGCACTTGTGTGGTGTGAATATTATTTGCCACTTGTCAGCCAAAACTTGGATATTGTCCAGGTCTTGCTGCATTTGGACATGGACTGCTTCAGTATCTGAGGAGCCACGAATGGTGTTGAACATTGTGCAATCATCAGCGAACATCCCCACTTCTGACCTTATGATGGAAGGAAGGTCATTGATGAAGCAGTTGAAGATGGTTGGGCCTAGGACACTATCCTGAGGAACTCCTGCAGTGATGTCCTGGAGCTGAGAAGACTGACCTCCAACAACCACAACCATCTTCCTTTGTGTTAGGTATGACTCCAAACCATTTGGCCCAACTAGTCTGCCCTGGTGTTTATACTTTATGAGACTCCTCCTTTTCCATCTGTCTCACCTTAGTCTTGGAGCAAATCTTTCTATTCCCTTTTCTCTCTAACCTGTCTCGCCTTGAAAATAAAACCTTTAAGCTATTCTCCTCAATCACTTGCTGTGGTAACAAGTTCCATATTCTAACTGCCTTCTGGGTAAAGAAATTCCTCCTGACTTCACTATTGGATATGCTGTCTTGTATTTATGAGCCCTAGTTTTTTGGATACTCCCACAAGTAGAAACATTGGGTGGAATTTAATGGAGTGTGCTGGAGAGGGCATTAAGTTTGCCAGCTGACATATTTTGGGAGGCGTTGACAGAAGTGATGTTACAGTAAGCTCCTGGTGGTGACATCAGGAAAAACTGACGGTGTGGCGTGAGCGGGTGAAACTAGTTCCTCTGTTGGTGGAAATCAAGGAGGAAACAATAATAAAGTTTGAGTTATACCCACCAAACGGGCACTCCACTATAATCCACTAGTTTCAGATGGTCAGCTCTTACACCAGGCCAGCCAACTGGTAGGACCTCTTGGCAGTAATGTTCCCATATGTGGCTGCACTGTAGCAGAAGGTGTTGCACAGGCCTTGTTCCATGTTTAATACATAGTGTGAGCAGTCATGCAAAAGTATTAAAAGAAACATCGCTTTGAAGAAATGGGGCCGCACAACAACAACTTTTTAAGGAGAGCATTGAATGTATGGGGAGTGTATTTTGGAGGAGGGGATGCAAACAGGCTGGTGTTGAGCCTCCCTTTGGCCCCATCAAAAATAATTTTGAAAAATAGTACCTGATTACCTTTTCCTGGGCAACCACCATCAACCTCTTTAAAAATGGCTGTGATTGTTGCCACTGCAAACAAAGCACTGAGGGCTCAGGCCCCACACATGCAGTGTCAGATCCTGGCATTAAAGATGCCACAGGCCAAAGGATTGCCCGCTTCCCTGCACCCTTCACTCTGCTTCCTTGCTTCCTTTGCCATTCTACCCCCCCTGCCTTCTCCCCACTTACACCCCACCAATCCCCTCGCTCCCTGCGCTGCTGACGTTGCGGAACATGATGACATCATAGCAGACATGCACAGGATAGATACAGGCAAACAAAGAAGCAGGCATGTCCCAATCTCCATGACTGATTTCTTTAGCCACCAGGAGATTTGGTGCCACTGCCCGTAGACTCCTGGCTGTTCCGGGCGGTTTGGCAACCCTAGTGTACATGAATTGTGGGGGGAGGTGCGGTGGCTGGGAGAAGTGGTTGGGAATCCCCGTGTCTGATTCCCAGCATGGGAAAACTGTCCCTAATTTAGTTTTGGGTGGAAAAGGTCTGATGAGAGTATCCTTACCATTGGTGCAATATCAATTAAGCACATTAATGTGTCACTTAAAGCCAATTATCCCTGAGCCCATCAGGATTTAATGGTTCAGTTTCTCCTTTTCTAAGGATTAGGTGATATTTCCTATCAAAGTGCATCTTCCTCAGTGTTATCCACTCCTCCCCCACCCATTCCCATCTGAGTTTGCTACTATCTGCATAGTTTGATTTTGAGTTACAATATTGTAAGTGACTAATGACAGTGGTCCTCAGACTGATCCTTGTGGACCACTTGCTACCTTCTAGCAATCTGAGTAACTATCCTTTCATCCTAATCATCTTTGCCAATTTGCTATCCATTCAACTTCCATGTTTATCCTCTAACTCCCATGCACTAACCTTTGTCCTGAGCTTAAAATGTGATTATTTATCAAAGGAACACCAGAGCTGCTGTTTGCACTTCACGAAACTGCATCAACCTATAAACACTGGACAAAACAACAGCTTGTATTTACTTAACTCTTTCAACATAGAGAAACATCCCACTGCACCTCGGTGGTGGGAGGGAATACAGATGTCCAGTCAAAGAAGGAAAGATTAAGTGGTGTTGGTCAGATTTGTCTTCTGAGGAGAGTCTGACGGATGAGGAGGAGGTAGAGACAGAGAGGTTTAGGGAGGGAGTTCCAGAACTTGGCAGTTAAGACATGGCCACCAGTGGTGGGGTGAGGGGCTGGGGGGCAGTGTTGGTGGCATGGTGTGGTGGGGCTATATCAGGTCAGAGAAAAACACCAGCAGTGACACCCCACACAAACTTGCCCAACCTGACATGGACTTTCCCCAATCATTAAGTAGCAGCTGTGGCTTTGTGGGTAGCCTCTGTGTCAGAAGACCTATTTGAAGACTTGAGCCCAAAATTCCAGACTGATACTGCCTGTGCCAAAATTGAAGGAGTGTTAAATTATTGGAGGTGTTGTCTTTCAGATGAGATGTTAAACTGAGGCCCTGTGTGCCCTCTGGTGGACATAACTCAACAGCGCTATTTCAAAGAAGAGCAGAGAGTTCTGGGCAATATTTATCCTTCAGTCAATAATAAAAAAAACTGATTACCTGGTCACTATCACATTGCTATTTGTGGGAGCTTGCTGTGTGCAAATTGGCTGCCATTTTCAACAGTGTCTTTCTCGGCAGTAAAGCACATTTGTGACACCCTGAGGTCCTGAAAGGCACTATAGAAATGCAAGTCTTTGTTTATTGCTGGGAATGTTGTCCCAGATGTACAGTAACTCTAGTGTGGATATTAGCTTTCATCTGCTGGAGCAGGAATGTGCCTTAGAGTATGTGACTTCAATGCTACAGTTTTTGACAAGTCTATCTTTACTCCCAACAGTGTCTAATTAATAGGACAAGTGTCCTTCCAACACTTACTAAACACTCTTAGAAAATAAATGCTAATTAATCTCATGGTGCACAGCACATGGGGAATTAATACCAAGGAGTAAGTCATCAGGTGAACCAAGGCAAGAAACAATTGGATCAGACAGTGTAGTCCTCTTTTTAAAATCATGCGTTACATAGAATAATGTGAGGTGAGAGTGACTGCCCGTGACATCAAGGCAGCATTTGACCGAGTGTGGCATCAAGGAGCCCTAGCAAAACTGGAGTCAATGGGAATCAGAGGGAAAACTCTCCGCTGGTTGGAGTCATACCTAGCATAAAGGAAGATGGTTGTGGTTGTTGGAGGTCAGTCATCTCAGCTCCAGGACATCACTGCAGGAGTTCCTCAGGATAGTGTCCTAGGCCCAACAATCTTCAGCTGCTTCATCAATGACCTTCCTTACTTTGCAAGGTCAGAAGTGGGGGTGTTCAGCACCATTCACAGCGACTCAGATACTGGAGCAGTCCATGTCCAAATGCAGCAAGACCTGGACAATATCCAGGCTTGGGCTGACAAGTAACATTCATGCCACATAGTACCAGGCAATTACCGGCTCCAACAAGAGAGAATCTAACCATCTGCCCTTGACATCCAACAGCATTACCATCACTGAATGCCCCACTATCAATATCCTGGGGGTTACCATTGACCAGGAACTGAACTGGACTAACCATTTAAATACCGTGGCTACAAGAGCAGGTCAGAGGCTAGAAGCACCACTTGGAAGTTCCCCTCCAAGCCACTCGCAATCCTGACTTGGAAACTTATTGCCGTTTCTTCACTGTCACTGGATCAAAACCCTATGGTGAGTAACTCACCTCCTGCCTCCTGAAGCCCGTCTACCATCTATAAGGCACAAGTCAGGAGTGTGATGGAATTCTCTCCACTTGCCTGGATGAGTGCAGCTCCCACAACACTCAAGAAGCTTGACACCATCCAGGACAAAGCAGCCCGCTTTATTGGCACCCCTTCCACAAACATTCACTCCCTCCACCACCAATGCACATTAGCAGCAGTGTGTACCATCTACAAGATGCACCGCAGGAACTCACCCTCTAGGTAGCACCTTCCAAACCCACAACCACTACCATCTAGAAGGACAAGGGCAGCAGACACACGGGAACACCACCACCACCTGCAAGTTCCCCTCCAAGCCACTGACCACCCTGACTTGGAAATATATCGCCGTTCCTTCACTGTCGCTGAGTCAAAATCCTGGAACTCCCTCCCTAACAGCACTGTGGGTGTACCTACACCATATGGACTGCAGCGGTTCAAGAAGGCAGCTCACCACCACTTTCTCAAGGGCAATTAGGAATGGGCAATAAATGCTGGCCCAGCCAGCGACGCCCACATCCGATGAATGAATTTTTACAAATTGCAGCACAGAAACAGGCCATTCGGCCCAACTTGTCCATGCCCTGTTTATACTCCACATGAACCTCCTCCCATCTTTCATCTCATCCTATCAGAATATCCTGCTATTCCCTTCTCCCTGATTTACTTATGTCACTTCTCCTTATCTGCATCTGTACTATTCACTTCAACCACTCCCTGTGGTATCAAGTTTCACATTCTAACCACTGTCTGTCATAATTTTTAGTTTTTTCGTTCCAAGTTCCCCTGTCTATATCTATATTGGGCATTTTCTATGTAAACTGGTCACACTGTGATTTCACCCTCCTACCAAGAGTGATGCTTAAATGTCTGTACTCATGCGAACACATAATTACAGTGTGTCATGTTTACTCAGGTAGCCTCCATTATGAACATGAATAGATGAACTTAGAATGGGAAAAAGCTGCTATGAAGTACCTCAGTTATCAAACCTTTTGCCCCTAAGGGGAGGAGCTGTTCGGGTGCCAATCCAGCGAGACACCAAAAAGCAACTGCCCATAATCTCTGTACCTCACCTCAACAAAGGGAATCCATCCCAGAGTCACATCATAGAGAACCAGCTTGTTTTTATAAACAACAACACTTCCATCTGTCTACTGTACTTAAATATGTTTTAAATCACTTGTACCTAAATTCTCTGGTTCTTTTAAAAATTGTAATTTGACTTTTATTTTAAATCACATTTACTTTTCAATTAAATTTTAAATGAGCACAGTCCATCTTTGCTTCAAAACCCCAGTGAGCTGAATATTAGTCAGTGCTGAAAAATTCACTTTCTAATTAAACATTTCGTTCCACTGATTAAAGTAATAAAAGTTTGAAGTTTGTTGCTAATTAAAAACAATTTTTAGTGGAAGTACCTCGCCCCATCACGCCTGTAGTTCATTTTCTTTTCCCAATGTTTTCCTTTGAAGACACTTAATCTTAGAGATGATCATTCTACAGCCATTAGGCCCGAGTAACACATTCAGAATCCTTGGTTTTATAAATAGAGACATAGTACAAAAGCAAGGAAGTTACAGTAAGCAATTATAAATCACTGCTTAAGCCCCAGCTGGAGAATTATGCCCAGTTCAGGGCAGCACACATTGGGAGGGAGGCCTTGGAGAGGGTGCAGAAGAGATTTACTAAAATGACACCAGGGCTGTGGAATTTAAGTCATCAGGAGAGACGAGAGAAGCTGTAATTGTTCTCCTTAGAGCAGAGAGGTTAAGGGGAAATTTAATAGAGCTACTCAAAATTATAAATGGTTTTCACAGAGTAAATAAGGAGAAACTTTCCACTGGTATGAGAGTCAGTAACCAGAGGGCACAAATTTGAGATGGTTGCAAAAAATCCAGGGGAGATGGGAGATGAGAATTTTTTTTTTACGCGGTGAGTTATTTTGATCTGGAATGTGATGCCTGAAAGGTCGTGGAAGCAAATTCAGTGTTAACTTTCAAAAGAGAATTGAATAAATACTTGAGGGGAAAAGTTTGCAGTTCAATGGGGAAAGAGCAAGGGGGGAATGGAACTGATTGGATAGCTGTTTCAAGGAACTGGCACAGATGGGCCAAATGGTCGCCTTCTGTGCTGTAAGATTCTTTAATTATTGAATGAGCTGGATACTTGTTGCCAGCAGACTTCTGTACAAGAGCTGGAACAGTGGGTGGCGATTGGTGGGTTTAGAGCTGGAGTTGAGGGTCAGTGTCAGAGAAACATCTTTCTCTCTTTGTTTCAAATAATCTGTAAAATAATAACAGCAACTTGCATTTATATAGCATTTTTAATATTGTAAAACATCTCAGGGTGCTTCACAGGACTTTTATTATCAAGTAAAATTTGCCACTGAGCCACATAAGGAGATACTGTTTAGGACAGCTGATTAAAAGCTTGGTCAAAGAGGTGGGTTTTAAAATGAGCCTTAAAGAAAGAAGGGCGGGGGGCAGGGGGGTGGCGGGGGGTGGGGGGGAGGAGGAGGAGGAGGAGGAGGAGAGATTCAGGGAGTGAATTCCAGATCTTAGGCTCCAGGCAGCTGAAGATATGGCCACCAATGGTAAAGTGATTTGAATCAGGGATGCACAAGAGGCCAGACTTGGAGGAGTGCAGATTATCTCAGAGAATTGTAGAAAGGGGAGGGCAATAACATACGCTGTAATACAGGTAATACTTAGCAGTGAATCAGGAACCAAATACAGCCTTTAATTAAAATGATTCCAGCTTAGAATCACTCCCTGCTCCTGGTCCATCCCCATCTACATATGCCTTAGAAACAGTCTTGATCGTATTTCTCTAATCTGATCAGGACCCCGGCTAATTACTGACATTTCTGATTTAACGACCAATGTGATTTTCATTGCTGCAATTTAAAGCTATACTCGGACATGAACTTGTCTCTGTGATAATTGCCATCTGCAATAACCACCTATGAGTGAATGAAGAGGAAAACTGCAAACACTTGCTCCCTTTGTCCAGAAATACTTTGATCAGACAGCGTTTTATGATATTGATTTTGTTGAATTAAATAAAACGGAATCCATGTAAAGTCAAGGAATAAACTCAGAGCTGACTCAAAAGTAGCAAGCGTAGATTGATACAAATTAAATTTATGGGGTGTTTCGTGTCAATGTTGTTGAGAAACATATTGATTTTTTGCTTCTGTTTTATTGCTGTAAAATCATTTGGAGTGTTATTAGCCTGAGCTTGACTGTAAATATTTCTCAGACTTACCACAGGCACTGCTCGCTGCTTTTTGTAGATACAAATTGGGAAAGTGTGACTGAGCAAAGATCCGATCTATAGGCTTGTGATAAGCTGCTTGGGAAGTGTTTCTGTCCAGACAGCAAAAGGATGCATAAAACAGATGCTCTGGTTCCCCTGTTTCCTTAATTATCGGCAGCATCCCGCTGTATCCCTGATGGAGAGGATTTGGCACACAAAATCTCATCCGTGCCTTTGGTACATCTGTTTCCCACCTTCCAACCTCTATAAAGTTGTGCTCATCCAAAACCCTGCTGCTTGTAACCTAACTCGCACCAATTCCCATTTCACTCCTAGCTGTGTTCACTGACCTACATTAGCTCCCAGTTCAACTCAATTTTAAAACTCTAGTTCTTGTTTTCAAATCCCTCCATTACTCAGCCCTCCCTAAGTATGTAACTTTCTTCAGCTCCAAGATTTCTTTGCTTCTCCAATTCTGGCCTTTAATGCGTCCTTGATTTTAATCCCTCCACCATTGGTTGCTGTGCTTTTAGCTGCCTGGGTCTGAAATCCTTTGCTTAAACCTCTCTGCCACTCTATCTCAACCTTCCTTTAAGAGGTTCCTTAAATTTGGAGAGAATTCCAGATTTCTACCTTCCTTTCTGTGGAATAGTGCTTCCTGATTTTACTCCTGAACGGACTAACTCAAATTTTAAGATCATGCCTCTTCATATTTGGCTCCCCATATTTTCCAGGGGTGGGGAGCTTCAGTGACTTGGATAGATTAGAAAAGTTGGGACTGTTTCCCTTGGAAAAGAGAAAGTTGAGAGGAGATTTGTTAGACGTATTCAAAATTATAAGGGGCCTGAACAAAGCGGATAGGGAAAAGGTGTTCCTCCTGGTGAAAGGATCGAGAACGAGAGGGTGCAGATTTAAGATAATGGCAAAAGAAGCAATGATGACATGAAAAACCTTTTCACACAATGACAAGGTTAGGATCTGGAATGTGCTACCTGACAGTGTGTTGGCATTCAAGAGAGAATTGGATTATTTTCTGAAAAGGAAAAATGTGCAGGGTTATGGGGAGAAGCTGGAGAATGGCACTGTGTGGATTATTCATTTGGAGAACTGGCACAGACACAACGCGATGAATGACCTCCTTATGTGCTATAACAATTCTATGATTACCCATAAAATCTCTGAACATTTGAAACAACTGTGCAGCATAGTGACATACTCTTCTCATTAATTTGCAATGTGACTGTTTTTCCTCACAGACATGAATTCCAACTTCATACCAGTGGAGGAAGAGGAGGAGGAGGAAGAAGAGGCGAGGAATGTGGGAGCACTGTGGGAGGAGACATACGATGATGTAGATGCAGGACCTGGAGATCCAAGAATACCTCATCCAACAGCCAATATTGGCCAGGAGCCAGATGATGAGATTTATGAAGAGCTACCAGGTACGCTGAGTCTTTCAGTGGAAGTACACATGCCTTCAAATATCAGGAAATCAGCCCTCACTGATTTTCCAGAGGAGGGAGGTCATAGCTTGATAGTGGAAAACATTTTGCATCTAGTGCCACATCAAAAGCTTTTGCATCCAACTGGAACTGTTACTGGCCCATTTCATGTAAGACTCTTTACAGCCAGTAGAGAATTGACACTTTCATCCCAACAATCCAGCTTAAATTTGAACGGAAATGCCAGAAAAAAGGGTGGTGCCCAGTCCAAACTCTGTCTCAGGTGTTAGTGGTGAGTCAGACTTGTTCAGCACATTGCCACGTAAACATCTCAAGTTTTTATACAGATAGATTTTTGATCACCAATTTAAGCAGATTATTGTCTAGCTTAAGAAAGGCTGGTAGTAACGTGGCGTGAATGTATTAAATATCTACCAATTAGAAGTGAAAGTAGAAATTGCCAGGCATTCTGAGGCCAAGCAGCATTTGTAAAGTGAGAAACAAAGTTAACATTTCAGGTCAATGATCTTTCATCAAAAGCTAGCCCCACCCCCCGCCAGCCCTCCCAAATATTTTATTTGAGATGGGACAGATCTGATTTTCAAATTCCATATTTTTCTGCAATATGTATAAAATGGTGTGAAACTGGCCTTTGCCAAGAGCATAAATCACGCTCATAGCAAATCAATGGCCCCCAACCCCTCTCCATGATCTCCTACTTTTCCCCTGTTTTCCCCAACCTCTGATCTCACAGTCCCCTGATTCCACTCCCCCCCACCACCCCCCATCTCCTGCTCCCCTCCAATTTCCTTCCTCTTTGATCTTCTCTGTCCCTATCTCCCCTACCCCCAATCTCACTGTTCCCTGATCTCCCCTCCCCTCAAATTCCCTCTCCTCCCGATTTATCACCCCTCCCCTTTGATCTCCTCCTCCTCCTCCTGATTTCCCCATCCTCTCCCCTCTTCGATTTTCTTTTCCATGGATTGGTAATGATTGGCTTTGTAGAATGATACAGGATAGAATTAGACCTTTCAGCCCATCGTACCTGTGCTGGCTCTTTGAAAGAACTATCTAATTAATCCCACTCCACTACTCTTTCCCCATCACCTTGCAAACTTTTCCCCTTCAAGGATTTTTCTAATTCCATTCTGAAAGTTATTATTGAATCTGCCTCCACCGCCCTTTCAGGCAGCACATTCCAGATCACAACAACTTGCTGTGTAAAAAATTGTTTCCTTATGTCGCCTCTGGTTCTTTTCCCAATCATCTTAAATCTGTGTCCCTCTGGCTACTGACCCTCCTGCCACTGGAAACAAGGTAAATAAAGAGAAACTGTCAAAACCATTCATGATTTTGAACACCTCTATCAAATTTTCAATGTAACCACCCGCCCTGCCCCATTCTGCCCAAAGTTCTTCATTTTAAAATCAGAAGCTCATTGCAGCCATTCTTCACACTTGGTGCAATGCCTTATCCAGACCTTACTGTGGTTTCGAAGGTTTTTGAAGAATTTTTGTCAACTGGCAAAGCAAACCTTTGGAATTCAAGCACCGATTCCATCCACAACCAGTAACTGACTCTGTTTTTAATCAGCAATGAGCAGCCAGCACAAGGCAGCCAATCTGGCAAAGGCAACAGAGTTCCAAACAGAGACTTGAATTCCACTATTCTGACACATTGCAGACAGGGGGAATGTGCTTAATTAGTCTCTGTCCTAATCCAAACTGTTTTCAGAGGTCAGACAGAATTTTTCAACAATAACTACTTGCATTTATGTAGCACTTTTAACATTAAAATGCCCCAAGATGCTTCAAAGGGGAATTACTAATCAAAATTTGACACCAAAGTACAGAAGGAGAAATTAAGATAGGTGACCAAAATCTTGGTCAATAGGTAGGTTTTGAGTACTACCTTAAAGGAGAGAGAGAGAGAGAGGATATAGATGTAAGTGTTACCCAAAAGGTCATAGACTTGACTGAAAAATTGGCCAGAGGAAAATGAGGCTTGTCTACCCTTGATTATCGATGATTTGGGGTGAGCTAATTGAGGTTTTTAAGATGGTTAAAGGATTTGACAGGTCAGATAGAGAGAAACTACTTCCTCTGGTGGGAGGAGCCCAAACAAGGGCAGAACTTTCAAATTAGCGTTAGCTGCTAGTCAGCACACTGAGGGGTGGAAGGGAAGTGATACAGGCAACAAAAAAAGGTGGAGAGCAGACATGGAAACTTTTCCATTCCATGGACCACAGTTCCTCAAACCTCCGCAGTGAAAGAGTTAATGAATTAAAGAAGATACTGTTGTTCATTTTGTGAAAGAGTATTGCTGAGAATATATAAGGGCATTTTGCATCCCAAATGAGGTCAATTAGCATTGATTTGCATATGCAGATGAGCTTCAGTTCACACTCGCGTTGTGCATTGCTTGTATTTTATGGGCTCCCACTTTGATCGTTTTAGATTTATCTAATTTTTTTGTAATGTTTGTTATGATTAATATTTTATGGCATTCTCTGCTTTATTACAACATCCCAGCAGTGTAATAATAGTGGGACAGGTTTGATGCAGAGAATGTGTATTGGGGAAAGGCACACAACAGACAAGTCACCACAACACTCGAACACAATATCTATTTTCCAAGCCTTCTGCAAACTTTCATAAGCAATGTTTGATTGCAAATATTTTTAGGATAGAATAGAATTTAGAATATTTTTAGAGCTTGTAATATCGTACTTAAATGCTGTAATGTTACAAGTCAGCAATTTCTGAGAAACTGCTCTTTCCAAAACTTTGTATTTCTGTATCCTAACTCCCACCGAGCCCCCATTCACTTATTGCCTCCTCTGCTTGCTAAGTCTACATTGGTTCAATATCAACTTGATCTTAAAAGCCCTCATCCTTGTGTTTAATTCCCTCCCTGACCACATTCCATCCCTTTCTCTAATCACCTCCAGCCCCACAACCCTCCGAGATCTCTGTACTCCTCCAATTCTGACCTCATGTGCATTCCCAGCATTGCATCTCTCTGCCATTGGTGACCATGCCTACAACTGCCTCGTTCCTAAGCTCTGGAAGTCCCTCCCTCTCCGCCTCTCTCTTGTTCCTTCTTTAAGACAGCCTATAAATCCTGCCTCTTTGGCCAAACTTCTGGTCGTCTGTCCTGGCATCTCCATATGTGGCTTAGTGTAGAACAAAACGTACTTTTTTTTGATGTAGGTCAGACATCAAGTGACCAGTGAATAATGAACCATTTGTGCTCTGCTTTCTAATAGTGAGCTACATGATGGTGTTAAACACTCCTTTGACTGGACAGTGGAAGTGAGGATACATTTCAAAATTAGAGAGGGGAGTGGAGTTTTGTAGCTGCTTGCACTGTTGGGCGTTAGCATAGATGACCCACAATTCTTCAGTATATATTGGGAGCCTGTTTACATTTTTCAAAATTTTCTCTGCCTGGCTATTTCCCATTTTAAATATCAGAGATATCAGCTGGTATAATGCTTTCGTTATCCTGCTTTTAGAGCTCTGTGTTCAGTTCTGGGCACTGAATCTCAGGAAAGATATGTTGGCCTTGGAGGGAGTGCAGAATAGATTCATCAGAAGTGTACCAGGGCTAAATTGGTTAAATTAAGAAGACAGTTTTCAGAGACTAAGCTTATATTTCCTTGGCTATAGAAATTAAGAAGGTTATCTCATCAAGGTTTTTAAGATGATTAAAGGATTTGATAGGGTAGGTAGAGATAAACTATTTCCTTGGCAAGGGGAGAGTCCTGAACAAGGAAGCAATGCTCAAGATTATAACCAAGCTGCTCAGGAGTAATACCAGGATGCATTTCTTCACACACACGGTACTGGAAACCTGGAACTGTCTTCCCCAAGAAGCTGTTGAGGCCGTGGCAGGGACAGAGTTGGAGGTATATCGGTTGAAATTTTCAAAACTCAGATTTTTGCTGGGCAAAGAATTAAGGTTACTGCACCAAGGCAGATGGATGGAGTTCTAATAGAGATCAGCCATAATTTAATTGAATGGTGGACGAGGCTTGAAGGGCTGAATGGCCTTCTCCTGCTCCTACATTCCAATAACTAATCCTAGGGTGAAATTTCATCAAGCAATGTTGGTGCTACAGTGAAGAGGCAACAAGCAAGCCTGATCTCCATTCGATTGTGTGAATGGTACAGGTTCTCTGGCCTGGACTGCTTCCTCTTTTTTAATCCCATCACTAAATCCTGATCATCGACAGCTTTGCCATTTGGAGGGGCTGTGTTTTTTTTCTCACTTTGAATAATTTTCCTAAAATGTCTAATTGAATTGGCCTGGGGTTACTCGTTTGTTGCTTTATTACCTACTGAAGAGTGAGTACGCAGCGTTGGAGACTGATACAGGGTTTTCTTTAAATGCAATCCAAGAGGCACTTTGTTGAAAAAATAAATATAGATTTATGCGACAAAAAGGATTAAAATAAAGGTTTTAAGCCTTTGCTTAGATTCTTATGCATGGTGTTCAGCATTATTAAGCCCTCTGGCTAAATCCTCAAATGCTGTATGACAGGCGGAATGCAGTCAGCTGGTAAATCAGATTTTGCTATTGCCTGCTAATTCACTTCCATCAAGAACTGGATCTGAAGACTTTTTCTTTCTCCAAATAATGCAGTCTTCATACGGAAGGCTGCCTATGAAGCTTACACTGTTTCAAACTGTTCAGATAAATGATAAGGAATTACATTTATTTAGCAACTTGTCTTGGCTCTCGAACTGCATCGTTTGCCATGAATTACTTTGAAATGTCCTGATTGTTATTGTGTGTCTTTTTGCACATGGTGAGGTCCCATCAATAGATGAATCATCAGTTCATGTGTTTTGAATCGTACAGGTTGAGGTCTTAAAAAAAAACACTGGGAAGTGTCCTGCAATCATACCATTTTAGTCTCTTGAAAAAATTGCCATTGTTTACCTGATGAGAAGTCTCCCCTATGAGTAGAGATCGAGTAGAATGGGCCTGAGTTTTGAAAAATGAGAGGCAATTGAAAACTATAAAATTCTTGTTAACAGTAGATGCTGGGAGGATGTTTCCCTGGCTGGGAAATCCAGAAAATGGAGTCATAGGTACAGATTTTCATCATGACGGAGAAACTCTCCATTGTGGAGAAAATAGCCGAACTGCCCGGAAACAGCAAGTCTGGCCCCCAAACACAGCATTTTCTAATAGTGCAGGGGTAGGAATGGGGGCAGGGCATGTTTCAGGCAGGTGGCCACTTAAATCATCTGTAGCCTCTACTGAAGCGGGATCTTGCTGGACTTGGAGTCTGATACCCAAAGTGTGCTGAGAATTCTCCCATCTCTACACAGCTGTCTCAGGAACAAAAATCTGGGCCAAATAGTGTCAGAATAAGCAGTCGGCCATTTAGGACTGAGATTACGAGAAACTTCTTCACTCAAGCGATTTGTAAATCTTTTGTATTCTCTATGTCAGAGGAGCATGGATTCTCGGTTGATGACTATTTTCAAGACGGAGATTGATAGATTTTTGAATGATAGGGAATCTAGGGATATGGGAATAGGGTGGGAAAGTGGAGAGTTGATGTAGACATGGAGCCATGATCTGATTGAATGGTGGAACAAGCTCAAGGGGCCATTTGGCCACCTGTTGCTTCTATTTCTCATTCTCTTGTGGTGGTGGAGAGATGACCAGAGGACAACAGCAGACCTCAGGAGTGTGTGGAACTGTTTGCTGAACTACTTCCTCAACTCCAAATCTGAGCAGAATAAAGCCAGCTCAAGAAAGCCCAATTTCTCAGAGGGGAATTAACAATTGCAGGAGTGGTATCAAACAAAATTTGACACCGAGCCACACGAGGTGATGGTAAACAGATCCCCACAAGCTTGGTCAAAGGGGGTAAACTTCAAGGAATGAAGATGTAACAGACCAGCTTGTTTTAGATCAAAGGCTTAAAATAACCCTAGAAAATGAAAAGCTTGCTTCACCGTCTCAACAGAGGAGCATTTAAAGGACGAGAGAGAGGCGGAGAGTTTGAGGGTGGGAATTCTAAAGCTTAGGGTCTTAGCAGCTGAGAGCATGGCCGCCAATGGTGGAGCGATGAGAATTGAGGATGCTCAAGAGGCTGGAATTGGAGAAGCACAGAAATCTCGGGGGCTGAGAGGCTGCTGGAGATTACAGACATAGGGAACGGGCAAGGCTGTGGAAAATTTGAACATGAGGAAAAGTTTTAAATGGGCTTTAAGCCACTTGTTAAGATGCACAAGGGGCCTTGAGCTTGTTTTTGGGGGCTACCTTGATGCCTCAAAAATGTCCTGACCCAATATTGGAGCCACTCTCAGGCTTCCAATTGGAGCACAACTCGATGGTCCCCGATGTTGACCAGAAAGCAAGCGGAATGAGGTCCACCCTGTGCCTCGCCGTATTTGTACAAAGTCTACGTGAGGGAGAAGTAAAGCCATCTTTATTCACATTCCATACGTCTCACTGTCTGGGACATACTCCCTATGCAAACATGTAATCAAATTTGAAGCACTTTTATTTTCTCCTCTTAAAAGAATTTTTTTTTAAAGTACAAGTCTTCCTTTTATTAATGACTTTCGGTGGAGAGTGTTTCGCACTATTCCATGGTGGAACAATAAAATGTCACAGGTAATAAAGTTTCCAATTTTCCCATCAGAAGTACATAAAATCTTAAAATTAAAAAAGTGAATACAAATTGACATTTATGCCTCAATGGGCAAAGCAACATCAGGTGTCTTTATAGAGTGGAAAACTTAATGGATTGCTAAATCAGAAATGTTTGTTGTAATTTGCATTCCTTTGGGTACCATAACAACATTGAAAGTAGTATATTTGCATATTCAGTCCTTTTTAGCCGTGGCTCTTCATTGCCAGTAATTAGCTGGCGTTCGCTGGCAATTTTTTTCTGATCTGACTGCTAATAAATTTTTACGCACAGCCAGTCAGCCGATGCAAATTTGGAAAAGCGTCTTTTAGCAAGGGGATGCGCTGCTGTTAAAATGCCCCAGGGCCTGAGTCTGGATCAATTCCGATTCATCCTGAGAGGGATCTCTTTTAGACCAATTTCCAAGCTTGGTCAGCATGAACTGGGCCGCATTAGATAAATGTGCTGAGGCCGAGTTTCCGCTTTGGTTGCGGTTGACAATCCGAAAGTGAATTGCGCTGGTTTTTCCGAAGTGGAGTTTTCATTCCGGTTTCCTCACAGACTCAATCACACGTGTAAAAATTGCCTGTGACCCAGCGCAATCAGCCAACAGTTTGGAATGTAATTCTCTTTTCCCTCTTACATTAAAACGTTCTCTTTGTATTTAAGAGTGGTAACTTGGTGCAGGTTTATTAACACAGCTGAAAATGAGTTTATTGCAAGTAAAATAAACAGTTTAAATCAGTGTCCAGTCCATCTCTTGTGAGTAACCCGATTGTAAGTCACTGAAATTGACTTTAAAAACTATACAGAACCATTTGCTAGTCCCACTGGTGTACACTAGTCAGCTTCTTCGTAAATCAGTTTTTAATATTTAAAAGCTTCTAAAATGTCTCCGCATTTAAAACCCGGGTTAATTTGACGAGCCTCCTCGAATCATCGCAAAGGGCGCAATAAACAGAAACTCATCAGGGCGATTAATACAGTCTGCAGGTGTGCCCAGTTTCCAGCGCGATTATTTTATATATAAACTAGCGCAAAAGATTACAGAAATTCAATTTACACTCGACTGGCACTTGAAATTCTGTGATCTTTTGCGCTGGTTTTTAGCCAAGTTTGTCTGCCAGTAACAGCGCAAACCCGGCAAAAACCCTACCCCAATGTTATAATTCCGCCCACGTATAGTGGTCAAAGTGTTGAAGGAGCATGTGTTTAAAATCTAGACATTGAATTTATAAATAGTGGCATACAAAAACATATAAAAAAAATTTATAACTTTATAAAATGCTGGTTAGGCCTCAGCTGGAGTATTGTGTCTAATTCTGGGCACCGAACTTTGGGAAGGATGCCCAGACCTTGGTAAAGTTTCTGGGGAGATTTACTAGAATGGTACCAGGGTGAGGGACTTCAGTTATGTGGAGAGACTGGAGAAGCTGAGATTGTTCTCCTGTGAGAAGATTGAGAGGAGATTTAATAGAGCTTTTCAAAAACTATGAAGATTTTTGTTAAAGTAACTAAGGAGGAGGAAGGTCAGTAAATAGTGGACACAGATATACCGTGAATGGAAAAAAAAAGAGGGTGTGAAGATAAGAATTGTACCCAGTGAGTTGTTGTGACCTGGAAAGCACTGCTCCAAAGGGCGGTGGAAGCAGATTCAATCGTAACTTTAAAAGGGAATCTGATAAATACTGGAAAGGGAAAATGCAGAGCTATTGGGAAAGAGCAAGGTAATGGGACTAATTGGATAGCTCTTGCAAAGAGCCAGCACTGTATTTGGGCTGAAAGACCTGCTGTGCTGTATCTTTCTGTGATTAACCTGCCTTCACTTTATGTAATAGTGTCTGGATCATCAGAAGTCCTTTAAATGCCTGAATTTGGTTTCAAATACAATGCAATAATGGAATGGAATTCCTCCTTCCTTGCATCTCCTCGCTACCATGAAAATAGTAAAGCAGGAAGATGTTATATAAAATGCACATTCTTCCTTGCACCATCAGTCCCTATTCCTTCAGCTATTACACCTTTCACTCCAGCTACCTCCCAAACTTCAGCTTCCTGTTTAACTTAAAGTTCTCGTTCAACATCTTTCTCATGAAACTTTCCTTCAGCCTCCCTTCCCAAAGATCTGTATTTCTTCTTTTCTCTCTCTCTCTTTCTCTCTCCTTTTCTCCACCAAGTATGTGCCAATATTTTTCTCCACTTTTCTTGCTTCTCAGAGCCACTAATGTCCCCCTTCTCAAACTATTACCTAACTGCCATTTAAAAGCTTCAAAAATGCAAATTCCACATTCTCACCACCCTCTATATAAAGTTTTTTTTCTATTAATCTGTGCACCCCTGAGCTCTCTCACTTATCCTTTGCATGTAGTTATATACATACTTGTTGTAAATCAAGATGTTAGTTGTGGTAAATTATGGGTGGATTGTTTGAGCAGAGGGAGGTTTTCAGTTGACCACATTTTGAAAGTGTAGCACTTCAATTTCCAGTGGCAAGTCTCCAACGATGGAGACCAAAACTGAGATGCCTGGAAACTTTTTGCAGGTGCAATAAGATTTAGGTGGCAGTTTGAAGATTATTTGGTTCATGAGCACAATTCCACTCTTGGGAGACATAAAAACCGCACAATTTGTTTTCATTTTCAAATGCAATCACTTTCCCGACTTGCTCCACTAGCCTTTAGTACTGGCGCATTATTCCAAACTATATTAAAATGGAACTGTTCCTTTTGAAAATTTATTTTCCTTGATTGTCCCCACACTTAAAAGGTAACCCTGCCCATTAATAACCCATCTCCAGCTAAAAAGGCTGGAAGTGAAATGCATCGTCTTCAGAGTATCCTGCCTCTCAATCATGTTCAAACCTTCTACAAAATTCTTGGAAGACTGGAAATCTGGTTTGGTCAATGCATGATCTTCGGTCATCTCCAGGATCATGGTGTAAACCCAGCCCAGACCCATCAGGTGAAAAATTCTTTTTTTCCTTTGATTATGTTTGGCACAATCTTCATTCACTTGCCATGCAGAATGAGGTCTGAGTTCATCATTTGGGAAGAATTGCAAGTCTTGCTCAGAGACCTGAAGGATGTCTGACGTAGGTAATGGAAATGTCACACTGAGTAAATTCACAAGTCCATTTCTGAAGCTGCAGCAAACCCATGCTTTACCAGATCCAGAGAATAAATCAGGAGATAATGAGGGCATTTAAAAAAGGCAGTACATTAATCATAGGCGACTTTAACCTTCATGTGGATTGGGGAGATCAAATTGGCAGAGGGAGCCACGAGCATGAATTCATAGTGTGTTTGGAGCAATTCCCTAGAACAGTATGGTGTGGATCTAACCAGGATCAGGCTATTTTGGATCTAGAAATGTGTAATGAAGCAGGTTTAATAAATGATCTGAGTAAAGGATCCCCTTGGAAACAGTGACCATAATATGGTAGAATTTAGTATTCAACTTGAGAGCGAAAAAAATTGGGTCAGAAGCAACTGTGCTAAACTTAAATAAGGGTAATTGCAAAAGAATGAGGTCAGAGTTGGCTGGAGTGGACTGGGAAAGAAGTTGAGCAGAAAATATGGTGGTTGAACAATGGCAGACATTTAAGAAAATAGCTAATGACTCACAACAAAGATATATCCCAGTGAGGAAGGGGATAAACCAACCATGGTTAACCAAGGAAGCTAAGGGTAGTATCAAATTGAAAGAAAAAACATACAATGTGGCAAAGATTAGTGGTAAACCAGAGGATTGGGAAAGTTTTAAAAACCAACAAAAGATGCCCAGAAAAAATAGAGGGAGAAAATAAACTTTTGAGGGTAAAATAGCAAGTAATATAAAAACAGACAGTAAGAGCTTCTTTAAATATATAAAAAGGAAGAGAGAGGCCAAAAAGAACATAGGCCCCTTAGAGAATGAGGCTGGGGAAATAATAATGGGGAACCAGGAAATGGCAGAGGAGTTGAATAAATACTTTGCATCAGTCTTCACGATAGAAGATATTAATAGCATTCCAAAAACACTAAATCAAGGGGCAAAAGTGGGGGAGGAAATAAATACATAACTATTGCTAGAAAAAAAGTACTAGGGAAACTAATGGGGTTAAAGATCAATAACTCCCCTGGGCCTGATGGGTTGTGTCCGAGGATATTAAAGGAAGTAGCTACAGAGATAGTGGATGCACTGGTATTAATCTTCCAAGATTCCTTAGATTCTGGAAAAGTCCCAGAGGATTGGAAAACTGCCAATGTAACATCCTTATTCAAAAAGGGAGGGAGACAAAAAACAGGTAACTATAGGCCAGTTAGCTTAACATCTATCATTACGAAAACGTTAGAGCCTATTATAAAGGATATAATAGCAGAGCATTTAAAAATGCATAATATAATCAAGCAGAGTCAATGTGGCTTCATGAAGGGGAAATTATGCCCAACAAATTTATTAGAATTCTTTCTGGAGGTAACAAGCAGGATAGATAAAGGGGAACCAGTAGATGCAATATATTTGGATTTTCCAAAGGCATTTGATAAGGTACCTCACATAAGGCTACTTAAGATTAGAGCCCATGGTGTTGGGAGTAGTATATTGTAGTAGCATGAATAGAGGATTGGCTAATTAATGGAAGACAGAATTGGGATAAGGGGGACATTTTCAGGATGGCAACCTGTAACTAGTGGAGTGCCACAGGGATCAGTGCTGGGGCCACAATGATTTACAATATACAATTGACTTGGATGAGGGAAGTGAAGATACTATCGCCAAGTTTGCCGATGACACAAAAATAGGTGGGAAGGCAAGTGGTGAGGAAGACAGTCTACAGAGAGACGTAGACAGGTTAAGTGAGTGGGCAAAAACTTGGCAGATGGAATACAATGTGGGAAAATGTGAGGTTATGCACTTTGGCAGGAAGAATAGAGGAGCTGAATATTATTTAAGTGGAGAAAGACTGCAGAAAGCTGCAGCCCTCGTGCATGAATCACAAAATGCTAACATACAAGTTCAGGTAACGGAAGGCAAATGGAATGTTGGCCTTTATTTCAAAGGGAATGGAGTGTAAAAATAGGGAAGTCTTTCTAATACAAGGCACTAGTTAGACCACAGCTAGAATTCTGTGAACAACTTTGGTCCCCTTATCTAGGGAAAGATGTAGTGACATTGGAGGCAGTCCAGAGAAACTTCTCTAGGTTGATCCTGGGTATGGAGGAATTTTCTTATGAGAAGAGGTTCAGTAGGTTGGGCCTGTACTCATTGGAGTTTAGAAGAACGGGAGACGACCTTATTGAAGCATACAAGATTCTTAGGGGGCTTGACAGGGTAGATGCTGAGAGGTTGTTTCCCCTTGTGGGAGAGTCTACAACCAGAGGGCATAATCTCAGTGTAAGGGGTGTTGCCCATTTAAGATAGAGATGAGGAGGAGTTTCTTCTCTGAGTGTAGTCAATCTGTGGAATTCTTTACCGTAGAGGCTGGGTCGTTAAGTATATTCAAGGCTGAGATAGACCGAATTCTAATCGGTAAGGGAATCAAGGGTTATGGGGAAAAGGCAGGAAAGTGGGGTTGAGGATTATCAGATCAGCCATCAGATCAATGGGCCAAATGGCCTACTTCTGCTCCTATGTCTTATATTCTTATGATCTTGGAGTATTAATATTGACTTAAAAAAGAAAAAACTTGCATTCTGTAGCATCTTTCAGGACTTCAGGATGTTCCAAACAGTTTTACATGCAACAAAGAACTTTTGAAGTGCAATCAGTGTTGTAATGTAGGAAAAATGACAGCCAATTTGCACACAACCACCTCCCAGTAATGTGTTAATGACTAGACAATCTGTTTTGTGATGTTGATTGAGGGATAAATATTAGTCAGAACACTGGGAAACTCCCTGGACTTCAAAATAGTGATGGGATCAAGAAGGCAAATGGGTCTGAGTTTAACCTCTCGTTCAAAGAACAGCACCTCTGGCAGTGCAGCACTCCCTCAGGACTTGCCCTCTGGCAGTGCAGCACCCCCTCAGGACTCGCCCTCTGGCAGTGCAGCACCCCCTCAGGACTCGCCCTCTGGCAGTGCAGCACCCCCTCAGGACTCGCCCTCTGGCAGTGCAGCACCCCCTCAGGACTCGCCCTCTGGCCGTGCAGCACCCCCTCAGGACTCGCCCTCTGGCAGTGCAGCACCCCCTCAGGACTCGCCCTCTGGCCGTGCAGCACCCCCTCAGGACTCGCCCTCTGGCCGTGCAGCACCCCCTCAGGACTCGCCCTCTGGCCGTGCAGCACCCCCTCAGGACTCGCCCTCTGGCCGTGCAGCACCCCCTCAGGACTCGCCCTCTGGCCGTGCAGCACCCCCTCAGGACTCGCCCTCTGGCCGTGCAGCACCCCCTCAGGACTCGCCCTCTGGCCGTGCAGCACCCCCTCAGGACTCGCCCTCTGGCCGTGCAGCACCCCCTCAGGACTCGCCCTCTGGCCGTGCAGCACCCCCTCAGGACTCGCCCTCTGGCCGTGCAGCACCCCCTCAGGACTCGCCCTCTGGCCGTGCAGCACCCCCTCAGGACTCGCCCTCTGGCCGTGCAGCACCCCCTCAGGACTCGCCCTCTGGCCGTGCAGCACCCCCTCAGGACTCGCCCTCTGGCCGTGCAGCACCCCCTCAGGACTCGCCCTCTGGCCGTGCAGCACCCCCTCAGGACTCGCCCTCTGGCCGTGCAGCACCCCCTCAGGACTCGCCCTCTGGCCGTGCAGCACCCCCTCAGGACTCGCCCTCTGGCCGTGCAGCACCCCCTCAGGACTCGCCCTCTGGCCGTGCAGCACCCCCTCAGGACTCGCCCTCTGGCCGTGCAGCACCCCCTCAGGACTCGCCCTCTGGCCGTGCAGCACCCCCTCAGGACTCGCCCTCTGGCCGTGCAGCACCCCCTCAGGACTCGCCCTCTGGCCGTGCAGCACCCCCTCAGGACTCGCCCTCTGGCAGTGCAGTGCTTCTCCACTACTGCACTGCAGTACTGCTTCGCTTGGGTGTCAGCCTGCATGTTGTGCTCAAACTAAGGGATTGAAAATTATGAGGAACACGCTTGTGATTGTTTGAAGTACACAATCGAGGATGAAGCTTGGCTTTTTTTTTCGTTTATGGGCTATAGCATCGCTGGCTAGGCCAGCATTTATTGCCTGTCCCTAATTGGCTTTGAGATGGTGGTGCTGAACTGCAGTTTGTGAGGTGTAGGTACACCCACAGTGCTGTTAGGGAGGATGTTCCAGGATTTTGACCCAGTGACAGTGAAGGAACGGCAATATATTTCCAAGTCAGGATGTTGAGTGGCTTGCAGGGGAACTTGCAGGTGGTGGTGGTGTTCCCAAATGTCTGCTGCCCTTGCCTTTCTAGATGGTAGTGGGTTTGGAAGGCGCTGTCTAAGTAGCCTTGGTGAATTTCTGCATTGCATCTTGTAGATGGTACACACTGCTGCCACTGTTCGTCGGTGGTGGAGGGAGTGAATGTTTGTGGCTGAGGTGCCAATTAAGTGGGCTGCTTTGTCCTGGATTGTGCCAAGCTTCTTGAGCATTGCTGGAGCTGCACTCATTCAGGCAAGTGGGGAGTATTCCATCACATTCCTGACTTGTGCCTGGTAGATGGTGGACAGGCTTTGGGGAGTCAGGAGGTGAGTTATTTGCCACAGGATTCCTAGTCTCTGACCTGCTCTTGTAGCCACAGCATTTATATGGCTAGTCCAGTTGAGTTTCTGGTCAATGGTAACCCCCAGGATATTGATAGTGGGGGATTCCGCCATTGAATATCAAGGGGCGATGGTAAGATTGTCTCTTGTTGGAGATGGTTATTACCTGGAACTTCTGTGGTGCGAGTGTTATTGTTTTTTATTCGTTTTACAGGCCATGGGCAGCGTTGGCTAGGCCAGCATTTATTGGCCGTCCTTTATGACCTTCAGAAGATCACTTGCCACTTATCAGCCCAAACTTGATATTGTGCAGATCTTGCTGCATTTGGACATGGACTGTTTCAGTATCTGAGGAGTTACGAATGGTGCTGAACATTGTGCAGTCATCAGCAAACATCCCCACTTCTGACCTTCAGATGGAAGAAAGGTCATTGATGAAGCAGCTGAAAACGGTTGGGCTGAGAACACTACCCTGAGGAACTCCTGCAGTGATGTCATGGAACTGAGGTGATTGACCTCCAGAAACCTCAACCATCTTCCTTTGTGCTAGGTATGACTTGACCTGTGGAGGTTTTCCCCCCTGATTCCATTGACTCCAGTTTTGCTTGGGCTCCTTGATGCCACACTTAATCAAATGCTGCCTTAATATCAAGGTCAGTCATTCGCACCTCTGGAGTTCAGCTCTTTTGTCCATGTTTGAATCAAGGTTGTAATGAGTTTGGGGCTGAGTGACCCTAGCAGAGCTCAAACTGAGTGTCAGTGAGCAGGTTATTGTTAAACAAGTGCCACTTGATAGCATGGTTAATGGCCCCTTCCATCACTTTACTCATGATGGAGGGTAGACAGATGGGGCAGTAATTGGCCGGGTTGGATTTTTTCTGCTTTTTGTGTACAGGACATACCTGGGCAATTTCCCACATAGCCGGGTAGATGCCAGTGTTGCAGCCGTACTGGAATAGCTTGGCTAGGGGCGCAGCATGTCCTGGAGCACAAGTCTTCAGTACTGTTGACACAATATTGTCATTGCCCCATAGCCTTTGCAGTATCCAGTGCCTTCAGCTGTTTCTTGATATCATGTGGCGTGAATCAAATTGGCTGAGGACTGACAACTGTGATGCTGGGGACCTCCAGAGGAGGCCAAGATGGATCATCTACTCGGCACTTCTGGCTGACGATTGTAGCAAATGCTACATTGATGTGCTGGGCTCCTCCATCATTTGAGGATGGGGATATTTGTGGAGCCACCTCCTCCAGTGAGTTGTTTAATTGTCCACCACCATTTACGAGTGGATGTGGCAGGACTGCAGAGTTTAGATCTGATCGGTTGGTTGTGGGATCGCTTAGCCCTGTCTATCACTTGCTGCTTATGCACGCAAGTAGTCCTGTGTTATAGCTTCACCAGGTTGGCACTTCATTTTTAGGTTTGCCTGGTGCTGCTCCTGGCATGTCCTCCTGCACTCTTCGTTGAACGTGGGTTGATCCCCTGGCTTGATGGTAATGGTAGAGTGGGGGATATGCCAGGCCATGAGGTTACAGATTGTGGTTGAGTACAATTCTACTGCTGCTGATGGCCCACAGTGCCTCATGGATGCCCTGCCTTGAGATTCTAGATCTGTTCAAAATCTTTCCCATTTAGCACGGTGGTAGTGCCACACAACATGATGAAAGGTATCCTCAACTTGAAGTCTACGTCTCCACCATGACTGTGTGGTGGTCACTCCTCCTGATACTGTTATGGACAGATGCATCTGTGGCAGGTAGGTTAGTGAGGATGAGGTCAAGTATGTTTTTCCTTCTTGGTTCCCTCACTACCTGCCGCAGACCCAGTCTAGCAGCTATGTCCTTTAGGACTTGGCCAGCTCGCTCTGTGGTGGTGCTTCCAAGCCCCACTTGATGGACATTGAAGTCTCGCACCCAGACTACATTTTGTTTCCTTGCCACCTTCAGTGCTTCTCCCAAGTGTTGTTGAACATGGAGGAGCACTGAGTTATCAGCTAAAGAATGGGGGTGCTACATAGTAATCAGCAGGCAGTTTCCTTGCCCATGTTTGACCTGATGCCATGAGACTTCATGGGGTCCAGAATCAATGTTGAAGACTCCCAGGGCAACTCCCTCCCGACTATATACACTGTGCCGTCACCTCTGCTGGGCCTGTCCTGCTGGTGGGACAGGACATACCCAGCGATGGTGGTCATGTCAGGGACATGATCTGTAAGATATAATTCGGTGAGTATGACTATGTCAGGCTGTTGCTTGACTATTCTGAGACAGTTCTCCCAATTTTGGCACTAGCCCCCAGATGTTAGAAAGGAGGGCTTTGCAGAGTCGACAGGACTGGGTTTGCCGTTGTAGTTTCCAGTGCCTAGGTCGATGCTGGGTGGTTGATCCAGTTTCATTCATTTTTCTTGACTTTTTTGTGGTTTGTTACAACTGAGTGTCTTGCTCGGCCATTTCAGAGGCCATTTAAGAGTCAACCACATTTCTCCGGACCTGAAGTCACATGTAGGTCAGACCAGGTGAGGACAGATTTCCTTCCCTAAAAGATATTAGTGAACAGATGGGTTTTTACGATAGTCAACAATGGTTTCATGGTCACCAGTAGACTTTTAATTGCATATTTTTACTGAATTAAAATTCCATCATCCACCCTGGGGTCTCTGGATTACCATTCCAGCGACAAAACCACCACATCACCACCACCAACCCCACCACCAACCCCTCAAACCCCACCCCCGCAAACCTGACTCCAAGTAATGTCAGCGCTGTTTGGAGTGTTTGGGTTATATGAAGCGGTGAAGACCATAAAGTTACAAAGAAAGAAGATAGGAGATTGCAAGGAAGAAAGGGAATGGATAGCAAAGGGAAGGAGAAAGCATAAAGAAAAGGAGTTGGGTAAAATTAAACCCCGAGTTTGCTAATTAGCCAATTGTGATGATATACAATTAATATATTTCTATCACCCTCTGTCATCCTGTTTTAACAAGGAATTTTATTCATATACGCTGAAACATCTGGAAGATAGGCGTGCATTAAACTTTAACCTACAACCTTCCCTCTCGCAGTTTTTAATCTAAGACCCCAATATAATTTTTTAATAGGGCTCCAAATAACAATGAAAATGACAGGAGCAATGATATATTTTTGTATCTTTGGTTAGGTGGCTGCTGGGGGTGAGTTTGAGGTATGGTGACGAAGGGGAACGTGACCAGTGTCTAGCCAGAACGCTCTAGCCATTATCAATGAGGGACAAGCTTGATAGACCAGTCTGCCTTTGGAAAGAGAGTGGAAAATGGAACAATTGTAAAGCTTAACACTGGACCTCCATGTGGCATTCCTTTGGTACCCTTCTCCTCCCAGCTGCAATTGCATACCAAACCCAGCTCCACTCTAATGATTCTCCTGTTGTCTCCCTGAAGGCCTTTAAGTCATTCCTAGTTTAGTTTAGGTAAAATAAGTAATAGGAGGAGCAGTAGGCCATTCAGCCCCTTGAATCTGCTTGACCATTCAGTAAAATGGCTGATCTTCTACCTCACTCCAGTTTCCTGCTCAACCCCCATATCCCTTGATTGCCTGACGGTCAAAAAATCTATTAATCTCCAGTTGGAACATACTCAACAATGGAGCATCCACATCACTCTGGGATAGAGAATTCCAAAAATTCACAACCCTCTGGGATTGGAAGGTGCTTTCGAAGGGTCCTTGGCAAGTTACTGCAGTGTCACTCAAGGATAGAACACACTGCTGCACGTTGTGCCTGTAAGTGCAGAATCAGGCTCAGTGATGTAGCCTTTTGCAGTCAAATAGCCCAGCAACACTCATTGTCTGGGCCCACTCTTGAAGACCATTCTTACTTCACAGCTGTCCAGGAAGGTGGGAGGTAACTATGGGATTGTACTTCGACAAGAGTTTGTACCACCCAGAGAGGATGGGAGAACATGGTTGACAAGAAGCAGACAAAAAGATGAGGGGCAAATAGAGAAACTGTCCCCTGTTAGCATGTGGACATCTGAGGGCAGAGTAATGAGGATCAGAGGAAAGAAGGTGCATTCCTATAGCACCTTACATCATCTCAGCATGTCCCAAAGAGCCTTACAGCCAAAGTGCTTTTTAAAATTGTAGGCACTGTTGTAATGTCAGAAGCACAGCAGCCAATTTGTGCACAGCAAGCTCCCACATTGATCTGCTTTACTTATTTTGGATGCAAAATACTATTACGTAGAACGTACAGCACAGAAACAGGCAGTGTCAACATTTATATTCCACTCGAGCCTCCTCCCATCTTTCATCATCTAAAGCGATCAGTATAACCGTCTATTCCCTTCTCCCTCATGGGTTTATCTAGCTTCGCCTGAAATGCATCCATGCTATTTGCCTCAGCTATTCCCCATGGTAGCAATTTCCACATTCTAACCCCTCTCAGGATAAAGAGCTTTCTCCTGAATTCCCTGTTGGAGTTTTTTATGACTATACTATATTGATAGCCTCTTCCCGTAAGGGTAATTATTGTCAGGAACACTGGGGAGAACTCCCCTATTCTTCAGTATGGTGCAGTGGGGCCTTACACATCCACCTGAGAGGGTAGACGGGGTCCCAGTTTAATATCTCATCCAAAAGACACACCCTCCTACATTGCCGCACTCCCTCAGCACTGCAGTGTGAGTGTTAGCCAAGATTACCTGCTCAAGTCCTTCTGACTCTTGAGGTATGAGTGCTATCCACTAAACCATGTTTGACTCTTCCTCAGCCCCTTCAATAGGGAATTATGAGAAAAATATTAAACAGAATCTGTAGGGTACAGCTTTCATTGCATGCAGTAGCTCTGCATTCATACCAGGGTATGTTAATGTCCACATCTGGACTAGAGACTGTGTACTACTTGAACAGCTGTCACCGTGTCACTTGCTCCCTGCCCCCACACTCCAAACAATCATCCAGTTTCTTCCGCTTTCTGAAACCAAGTTTTCATCGCACAAGATCACTTATGTGGCCTGAGACACATTTCCATTTCTTCCTGTGGAAATTATCAGACAGGTTCCCCTGATTTAAGTGTTTCTTAAAGAGGCCAAATTGATTCCTTGTGCTAGAGAAAATATAAATAAAGAAATTTCTGGGGTGGAGCAGAATCAGACTTTATTAATATATGCACCATTTGAATTACTTTTCTACTGACTCCTGTAGGCAGCTTTGATTTTAACAGGGCTATTCCTTTTGTCAATATGTGTTTCCTGCATGATGCAACCATCAATGCAGATAGTTCCCTTGTGAAGTTCATGTCTGTTGCGCTATCCTGTAGAATGAACTCTGCACTCTGAGGTAATCTATAAGACAGGCTCGGCTGTACTTACACAGATTTCATAAGCAGGGTTGGGTACCCTTCTCAATTTCCTCTTCATCTTAAAGTTAAGACTTACTGCACTACCACGGACAAGATGTTAAAGCAAGGCACCACCTGCCTTTTCACATTGGATCAGGAAGATCCCACTTTTTGAAGTAAAAACAAAAAATGCTGGAAAAACTCAGCAGATCTGGCAGCTATCTGTGGTGAGAGAAACAAAGTTAACTCTTCAAGTCCGTATAACTCTTCTTCAGAGTCATTTTTGCTGTTCCAAGGGATTTAACCTGCATTGTGAAAGTCATGAATAGATGGATAAGGTCTGTTAAACATTATGATCTGAAGCTATTTAATTCCCCAGCCCTTTAAAATGGAAGAAAACTAAACTGTAGCTGTTGAAGTAAAAAAAAAATCAAACAGGCGCTGGTGAAGCACATTGATCAACAGGCTATCTGGTGTATCTGAGGTAAAGACTATTTCCATCTGCTTCAATGGACTTAATTGTTGACATTTCCCAAAGGTTCAATGGACTTAATTGTTGACATTTCCCAAGGGCTGTTACTATAGCTGAGCCTATTACAAATGGTTGACTGAGTTTCAAAAGTTCCAAAACCATGTATCTCAGCAGGGGAAGGGGATGGGATGGAACAGTGAAAATGGAGTCTGGTTAAACTTAGCACTAATTCCAAATGGCCCTGCTGAGTTTGGGTTTCCCGCCTGTGAGATTCATGCTTTTCCCACTGCCAGGAAGTCTTAAATTTAATATGAGGAGGAAGTTGAGAGGTGTGCCCAACCTGGCTTATAATATCTGTATAAGTACAGCCTAGCCTGTAAGATTACCTCAGAGTGCAGAGGTAATTATACAGGAGTTCACAATTTGATTGACAGTTTTAAGAGGCAATTAAAGGATTAGCTGTCCTTATGGCAACTGAATATAAGTTTTTCATTTTATACCAGATTTACCACTTGAGATTTAATAGGTTTCGTGAATGAGAGTTTTTTTTCTGTATCAAGTATGTATGAGCGAGAGCACTTAGATTTTTAGACATTTGATATTTTTCATCACCACGTGGCTCCTGAGGTTTGCGTATAGTGGATACTGGGTGAGTGGCCATCGAGATGGCATGGGGGAGCATGGAGGTCGCATGTGGGTATGATGTGACATGGATGTGTGTGAGCATAGAGGTGACATGGAGGTATGAGGTGGCATGGGGTATTGGGTAACATGTAGGCATGATGGGACACGGAGGTATGAGGAGGCTTGGAGCTGTCATGGGACAATGAGGTGGCATGGGTTGAGGGGGCTGGGTGGGGGTATGAGGGAGCATGGGGTTGGTGGGATGGTGAGGGCTAGAGAGCCTAACAGCCTTTTATAATTTAATTTGAAGTGATATTCTGGATCTACCCCCTTAATTATCTTGTGCCCAGAGGCAGGTCCTTGGCACATTGTCTGCTGTTGCTTCATCCTGAGCTGTTTTCTTGGCAGTTTTTTGTCAGTGGTGGTTTGCCATTGCCTTTCACTCTCAGGAGGCAGGTCCCAAGGCTGCCTCAGCCAGAACAGGATTCGAACCCACGCTGTTGGTGTTAATCTGAACCACTTGCTAGCCATCCAGCCACCTGAGATATATAAAACTCATATATAAGAGATATATCATTTTATAAAACTCTTAACAGTTTTATAAAACTGTTAAAAGTCTCAGAACTGAGATTGACCTTCTAACTAGCCCACCTTCAAACTGCCTCCAGAAGTGGCAAGGCCCCATCTCCTCCCCCAGGGCAAAAATCATGCATGCAGGTGTCATTTCCATGGAAATGGGTATGCTGAGTCTGGAGATTTCCCAACTCGAGCTTCACGCCTCCATGGTGAAAATCCAGCCCGAGATGTCTGAGGGGTGAATTTATAGACATTTGTAAGATAATTAAGGGGTTAGATCCAGAATATCACTTCAAATTAAATTGCAAGAGTAGAATATGAAGGCACATGTTCAAAATAATATCAGGAAACATTTCACACAGAGTGATCAACACATCATGTGGATTTCTGGGTAGAATAAAGGATGTGCGTTCCTGGAATCAATTGAGAAGCAATTGGATGCTGCAAAGGGGAACTTTAGGATCTGCCTTGTTGACTAGTCTGTGATGGGCTGAGTGGCCTTCTTCAGCCTTAATGATGTGAACGCTATTTTAAAAAATTGAGCCTTTAGAGCTGATAAGTGGTACTTATCATGTGCTACCATGCCAAAATTATTAAATTGACCGAAGCTAATAGGTTAGGAAACACTTCTAATCATGAGTCAATCTTGAAGTCATATCCAAAATATTTTTTCATTTTTTTCAGCATTTATTGCGCATCCCTACTTGGCCTTGAGAAAGTCGTGGGTGAACCGCTTCTTGAATACAACTGAGTGGTTAGCTAGACCATTTCAGAAATGCAGTTAGAGTCAATAACATTGCTGTAAGTCTGGAGTCACATGTAAGCCAGACAGGAAAGAACCACAGATTTCCTTCCTAAAGGACATTAGTGAACCACATGGGTTTTTATAACAATACAGTCATCACATGGCTACCATTACTGATACCAACTTGTTATGCTGGATTTATTTTATTAATTGAAATTCCCAGCTCCCAAGGTGGGATTTGAACTCGTGACTTTGGATCATTACTAGTCCAGTAATATAACCACTATACTTCATGTGTTCTGTGCCCAAAGGCAGGTCCTTAGCACATTGTCTGCTGTTGCTTCATCCTGAGCTGTTTTCTTGGCAGTTTTTTGTCAGTGGTGGTTTGCCATTGCCTTTCACTCTCAGGAGGCAGGTCCCAAGGCTGCCTCAGCCAGAACAGGACTCGTACCCACGCTGTTGGTGTTAATCTGAACCACTTGCTAGCCATCCAGCCAACTGAGATAACCAGCACCCTGGCCACTCTACCACCAAACCCCAAATGAGACAAGAAGTGTGGTCACAGTAACTGGTGAGGAAGGAAAGGGTTGAGAAAACGTATTCATCTGCAGCTGGCTCACAACTTTCACACTGGTCTCCCACAGCCCTCCCTAGTTCACAATGCCTTCCTTAAAACAGCAGCTAAGGAATGTTGTATAACCCTACTAGCGCCCACTGTCAAATATGTCCCGCGAATCAGCTAAGTTCACGTGGCCCCTTTAACTGAGATACAGGAACTGCACTCTGAGAGATGGATGGAAAAATACACTTCCCAAAAATGATTTGGATGCACACTCCAATTTCTGTTGTTACAATTGTGTCTCCGTGTTTGCCGATTGCAACAGCTGCAATGCTTGTCAAGACACAGCTTCCTCCAGCTGAGTGGAGCCGCAAGCAGAGGCTGAGGTAAAGTGACATCTGGGCAAAGGAAAACTGGCGTCAGCTTTCACTGCATCACTGTGAAAGGTCACATAGTTTAAGGAAGATCTGCTCAGGCCAGTTAGGATATCTGGTGGGTGGGGCTACTTATTTGGTTTAAGTTTAAAGTATACCTCTCAAGAATTTGAGTGCAGCGTTTGGCTCCCTGAATTTATGGCTCACATGTATATTTGTCCAGTGAAAGTAATTTGTGGTGGCCAGGAATCTAGACACTTTCTCCTATGCCAGAGTTCCCAACATCCAACAGCCCCCATCCCGCCCATCCCTTCCCACAGGGCACCTTACCCCAAGTAGTACGAGTGTAGCATTGTCACATTCACTGGTGGCCTCCCCCCAATTCCCCCTATTGGCTGGTGCCCTTCCCCCAATTCTTCCCCATTGGCTCGTGCCCTCCTCCAATTCCCCCCATTGGCTTGTGCCCTCTCCCAATTCCACCTTTTGATGGTTCTCCCCCCACAAATCTCCCATTGACTGGTAACCCCCTCCTGCTCATGTTAAACTTATCCTTTGAATCCAAAGAAAAACAAAATGTACCTGTGAACATGCATCAGCTCTGCACAATGAATAATCCTTAGCCTGAATAAATCATGACTCTGTCCACTTACACAGTTAGTGCCCCTAAAACTGAATAGACAGTGGCCTGGATTTTTGTGGAGTCATGGAGACCTTGTGCCTTATCCAAAATTGTGCCAGGACCCTGGATCCGAAAGTCCAGCCCCCATTTCTGATGCTCTATTTTGCCAGCAGGGTAGGGGGGAAAAGGAGGGCAGGATGTGATTCACCCACAGGGGGAGCCTGAATCCAGCTGGGCCATTTAAACTCACTGCTGAGTTCATAGAGACCCCGTTTTTTCTGGAGCAGCGTCTGTTTCTCTCAGTGTGAGACTTATGATTTTTAAGAGTAGATGTGAATTTGTGCAAGAGGTAGATAAAGTCTGTGGAACTGTCAAGCTATTTAAAACCTCTGCTCTAAGTTTTGAAGAGAAAACAACTTATAGTGCTTTCAATTTTAATAGCTCTGTGTTTTTAATCTTGATGGCTAGCATTATTTGCTTGACTGCTTCTGCAACCTGTCATTATCACAGTGAGGGGCCTGTAAGTTCACAGTTTGACAGCTCCAAGAGGTTATTAAGGGATTAGCTGTCTTTGATATGGGCTATGAATACAAATGTTTGCTTTTATAAGGTATTAAGTACTTGAAGGGATCAAAATATATTGAATGGGCTTTTATCACTGAGTTTTTTTTTATACAGTGAAACTTGTAATAGATATTTAGAACTTTATTTTATTTAATCTCAGCATGGTTTGTGCGATGTGCCTATGGTGGATACTAGGTGAGTTGGCATGGAGGGTATAAGGGAAAAGGTTGGTGGGTGGGTTGGCATGAGTTGGCACTAAGTTGGCATAGTGGCTGTAGGGGGTCATGGGTTGGTATGGAGGGTATAAGGAGGCATGGGTAGGTAAAAGGGCATAGGTTGGCATGGAGTGTATCAAGGTCCAAGGGGGTGGGTAGGGACATAAGTTGACATGGGAAGTGGGTGAGAGGGGGGTGTGAGGGCTAAGGGCTAGAGGACAGTTCAGCTTTTATTATAGCTGCCTCAGTGTGAGGCAGACCTTTTAAACAGCCCACGTCAGCACTCAGCAGTCCCGGTGGCTGCCTCCGAACTGTTTCCAGAGGTGGTGGGCCTGACTCCAACGCCCACCCAAACCCCCTACCCCACAGCAGAAAAAGATCCCATTATTTGGGGCTGTTTCTCCCAAGGCAGATGTGTGGAGCCAGGAAATGTCTTAACTTTGCACACCTATCTTGGGAGCAAGAATGCGGGCCAGTGACTCTGTCCGGTTATACAGCGAGTGACCCTTACACTAAATTCTCACAGACATTCATATACATACATGCGCGCGCGCACAAAAAATGCACAGGTTCACATGCAGACTCATGTATGTTCATACATACAGATACACACTACATGCATCCAGAGTCAAAGAGATAGGGTGGTTATTTAAAGGAATTTTGTTGTCGAATTGTTCATCTAGTTCGGAAAAGAGGGAAGGGAAAAAAAAACGATGAAGCTTTGAGTGCCCTAATGGTTTGAGGTTTTTGTGTCAACCCAGGAGGGCTGGACGTTTGGGAAATGTGCTTCCTCACCAGCACTGCAGGAACAAGCATGTTGATCCTGACAGGTCACATTCATCATCAGAAGAAGGTAGTTATGTTCTGCTGGTGAATTATATCCACTTAATTAAGATATTATTGTTCTGGATGAAGTGCTGAATTTTTGAGTGGCAGAGGTTGGCGTGACTCTGCTGCACAAGCACTGTCTGCGAAAGGCTAGCCCTGCTAGGTAATCCAAGACAGCATGAAGTGGATGCAAAAATAAGCTTGCAGACTAGTTGTCTTAATGTCTATAAATCTAGGTCAGTATTATAGACTATTACTGCCCTCCCCAGAGAGATTTCCAGTAAAAGAGAAAATGAAGCCCCTTTGGGACCTGTGATATATACAGCTGATGAGAAACTGCTGAACAGGAATGGGATAGAGACATCCTGGATTATATCCTTTTGTGATAATACTGCGCACAACATCGTGACCTGGTTTCTTTCAAAGAAACGGTCAATTAAAGCACAAAGCCTGGGCCTTGCGGAATATTTGCCCTTAAGTTTATTGTTAGCAGAATTGTGTATCCCAAATTTGAATTTGGAAAACACTTTAAGAAGAGAGTTGCTGACTTTCAAATTTCACTGAGCAAGCTTTGCAAGTATTTAACACACATTCATGTGAAATTCCTTTTGCCTACAACTTTGATAGAGATATTGACCCTGTTAAATGGCAGGTGAGGGAATTCAATGGAAACACATAATCATTACAGCAATGTGCAATTATATAGAACCTTTAACATAATAAAATGTCCCAAGGGCCTTTACAAGGTGATTATCAAAAAACATTTGACAGCAAGCTGCGTAAGGAAATATTAGGACAAATGAGTCCAGGTTTGGTCAAAGAGAGAGGTTGTAAGGAGTGTTTTAAAGGATGAGAGAGAGACAGAAGGGTTTAGATGGGGAATTCCAGAGCTCAGGAACGGTTGAAGGCACGACTGTTATTGGTGAAACAAGGAACCTGCTGAATTCTGACTGAGAAGCGAGTGCTGCTCGTTGAACCAACTGACAACTGATATTATACTGATAATGTTCATGTTTATTAGCCAAGTCTGCCTGCAAGAGTGATAGCATTTCTTTATTTTTTGAATGTTTTGGGAATGAAGGGTGTGTTGAGTGACAGACTGTACAAGTACTGCCCGAGCAGCTCACTCAGGTGAGCCAGATTAGTTTCACTGCTGTTCCTGTATTCAAATTGTGCTTTGGGCTGAAAAATACTTTTCTTGATTTAGAAATTATACCATGTGATCTTTAAAGGTATTTAACTCGGACCCAAATGAAATTCCTATTTTGACAAAGGCATTGACCCATCTTTGTTAAATCATATAAAATCAGGGAATGGTTACAGCATACAAGGAGGCCATTTAGCCCATCATCTCTGTGCTGGCTCTCTGCGAGAGCAAGTCACCTAGTCCCTCTCGTGCACCTTTTCCCTGTAACCTTGCAAATTTTTGCTCCTCAGCTAATTACCCAGTTTTTTTTTTTGAATGCCTGAATTGAATCTGCCTCCATCACGCTCACAGGCAGAGCGTTCCAGATCCTAGAGACTCGCTGTGCAAGAACATTTTTTCCCATGTTGCCAATCATCTTAAAGCGGTGTTCTCAATCATTCCACCAGCAGAATCCCTATCTACTCTGTTCAGAACCCTTATGATTTTGAATAAATACCTCTGTCAAATCTCCTCTTAATCACAGTATTTTTACAGTGCAGAAGGAGGCCATTCAGCCCATCGAGTCTGCACTGGCTCTCTGAAAGAGCATTCCACCTAGTCCTATTCCCCTGTCTTATCCCTTGCATATTCTCTCTTTTCAGGTAGCAATCCAATTCCCTTTTGAATACCTCTATTGAACCTCTCTCCACCACACTCTCAGTAAGTTTGTTCCAGATTCCAGCCACCCTCTGGGTGAGAAATTTCTAATCTTCTCTTCTCCAAGGATAGTTCCTGTAACCATACAAGGGAATTGGATATATACTTGAAGAAGAGAAATTTGTAGGACAATGGGGAAAGAGCAGGGGGAGTGGAACGAATTGGACAACCCTTTCAAAATGCCAGCACAGACACCATTGGCTGAATGGCCTCCTTCTGTGTTCTATGCTTGTAGGAACTGATAGATTTTTTGAGAGTGAGGAGCTGCATAAACTCCGAGGCCACCCAAACCTTCTCTGCTGCCTGCACCATAACCTGCACCAAGCCTCATTCACCGATCACTCCAGTGCTCAACAACATACTGGCTGGCCCAGCAGGGCTCAATTTTAAAATTCTCACCCTTTTCAAACTCCTCCATCGCCTCGCCGCCCCCTCCACCCTCCATCTCTGATGCCTTCTCCTGCCCTACTACCCTCTGAAATCTCTCTACTCCTCCAAATCTGGTCTCCTGCGCATCCTCAATTTCCATTGCTCCACCATTGACCTTCAGCTGCACATGCCCTGAGCTCTACAATTTCCTCCCTAAAAATCTCCAAACCTCTCTCCTCCTCTATGATACCAATTTGCACGCAGCAAACTCCCACAAATAGCAACGTGATAATTGACAAAATAATTGATTTTTCTTTTGTGACCTTTGTTAAGAGATAAATATTGACCAGCCCGTGGGTGAAGACTCTTCCAAATAGAGTTATGGGATCTTTTACACCCACCTGAGAGCGAAGCTGTGGTTTTGGTTAAATGTCTCATCTGAAAAGAAGCACCTCCAGGACTGGAGCACACCCTCAATACTGACCTTCTGACAGTGCGGCGCTTTCTCAGCGCTGACTCTCTGATGGTGCGGCAGTCCCTCAGCACTGACCCTCTGACAGTGCGGCACTCCCTCAGCACTGACCCTCTGACAGTGCGGCACTCCCTCAGGACTGACCCTCTGACGGTGCGGCACTCCCTCAGGACTGACCCTCTGACGGTGCGGCACTCCCTCAGGACTGACCCTCTGACGGTGCGGCACTCCCTCAGGACTGACCCTCTGACGGTGCGGCACTCCCTCAGGACTGACCCTCTGACGGTGCGGCACTCCCTCAGGACTGACCCTCTGACGGTGCGGCACTCCCTCAGGACTGACCCTCTGACGGTGCGGCACTCCCTCGGCGCTGGCCGTCCGGGACGGTGCGGCACTCCCTCGGCGCTGGCCGTCCGGGACGGTGCGGCACTCCCTCGGCGCTGGCCGTCCGGGACGGTGCGGCACTCCCTCGGCGCTGGCCGTCCGGGACGGTGCGGCACTCCCTCGGCGCTGGCCGTCCGGGACGGTGCGGCACTCCCTCGGCGCTGGCCGTCCGGGACGGTGCGGCACTCCCTCGGCGCTGGCCGTCCGGGACGGTGCGGCACTCCCTCGGCGCTGGCCGTCCGGGACGGTGCGGCACTCCCTCGGCGCTGGCCGTCCGGGACGGTGCGGCACTCCCTCGGCGCTGGCCGTCCGGGACGGTGCGGCACTCCCTCGGCGCTGGCCGTCCGGGACGGTGCGGCACTCCCTCGGCGCTGGCCCTCCGGGACGGTGCGGCACTCCCTCGGCGCTGGCCCTCCGGGACGGTGCGGCACTCCCTCGGCGCTGGCCCTCCGGGACGGTGCGGCACTCCCTCGGCGCTGGCCCTCCGGGACGGTGCGGCACTCCCTCGGCGCTGGCCCTCCGGGACGGTGCGGCACTCCCTCGGCGCTGGCCCTCCGGGACGGTGCGGCACTCCCTCGGCGCTGGCCCTCCGGGACGGTGCGGCACTCCCTCGGCGCTGGCCCTCCGGGACGGTGCGGCACTCCCTCGGCGCTGGCCCTCCGGGACGGTGCGGCACTCCCTCGGCGCTGGCCCTCCGGGACGGTGCGGCACTCCCTCGGCGCTGGCCCTCCGGGACGGTGCGGCACTCCCTCGGCGCTGGCCCTCCGGGACGGTGCGGCACTCCCTCGGCGCTGGCCCTCCGGGACGGTGCGGCACTCCCTCGGCGCTGGCCCTCCGGGACGGTGCGGCACTCCCTCGGCGCTGGCCCTCCGGGACGGTGCGGCACTCCCTCGGCGCTGGCCCTCCGGGACGGTGCGGCACTCCCTCGGCGCTGGCCCTCCGGGACGGTGCGGCACTCCCTCGGCGCTGGCCCTCCGGGACGGTGCGGCACTCCCTCGGCGCTGGCCCTCCGGGACGGTGCGGCACTCCCTCGGCGCTGGCCCTCCGGGACGGTGCGGCACTCCCTCGGCGCTGGCCCTCCGGGACGGTGCGGCACTCCCTCGGCGCTGGCCCTCCGGGACGGTGCGGCACTCCCTCGGCGCTGGCCCTCCGGGACGGTGCGGCACTCCCTCGGCGCTGGCCCTCCGGGACGGTGCGGCACTCCCTCGGCGCTGGCCCTCCGGGACGGTGCGGCACTCCCTCGGCGCTGGCCCTCCGGGACGGTGCGGCACTCCCTCGGCGCTGGCCCTCCGGGACGGTGCGGCACTCCCTCGGCGCTGGCCCTCCGGGACGGTGCGGCACTCCCTCGGCGCTGGCCCTCCGGGACGGTGCGGCACTCCCTCGGCGCTGGCCCTCCGGGACGGTGCGGCACTCCCTCGGCGCTGGCCCTCCGGGACGGTGCGGCACTCCCTCGGCGCTGGTCCTCCGGGACGGTGCGGCACTCCCTCGGCGCTGGCCCTCCGGGACGGTGCGGCACTCCCTCGGCGCTGGCCCTCCGGGACGGTGCGGCACTCCCTCGGCGCTGGCCCTCCGGGACGGTGCGGCACTCCCTCGGCGCTGGCCCTCCGGGACGGTGCGGCACTCCCTCGGCGCTGGCCCTCCGGGACGGTGCGGCACTCCCTCGGCGCTGGCCCTCCGGGACGGTGCGGCACTCCCTCGGCGCTGGCCCTCCGGGACGGTGCGGCACTCCCTCGGCGCTGGCCCTCCGGGACGGTGCGGCACTCCCTCGGCGCTGGCCCTCCGGGACGGTGCGGCACTCCCTCGGCGCTGGCCCTCCGGGACGGTGCGGCACTCCCTCGGCGCTGGCCCTCCGGGACGGTGCGGCACTCCCTCGGCGCTGGCCCTCCGGGACGGTGCGGCACTCCCTCGGCGCTGGCCCTCCGGGACGGTGCGGCACTCCCTCGGCGCTGGCCCTCCGGGACGGTGCGGCACTCCCTCGGCGCTGGCCCTCCGGGACGGTGCGGCACTCCCTCGGCGCTGGCCCTCCGATAGTGCAGCCTCAGTGCTGCATTGGGAATGTCAACCTGGATTTTGTGTTCTGGAGTGGGAATTGAACCCACAACCTATTGAATCAGAGATAAGAATGCTGTCCACTTGAGTCACATCTGACAATGTGGAAGGTCTTTCCCTGTTAAGGTTGGTGTTACTATCTCGCTTCGAGCTGCTAACGGCCATGACTGCTCGCTCTTGCTCCACCTGCTTCACCTCATTTACCTTCCTGCCACTGAGTTCATGACTGTCTCGGAACAACACAGAAATAAATGGAGCACAAGAGTGATTGCCTTTCACAGCAAGAAGTGCATTGGAACAGATAGGGTTGCAATATCAATGTGAAGCAGGACATTCCCCTGATGTTTGACAACCATAGTCTCGTGAGTTCCAGCAAGATGCGTCCTTTGAAATATACTCCAGTTGTCATGAGTTATCAGATTGGCTTTTCCTGTGTAACACAATGTAGTGAGGATTTTTAACTCCACCATCCACACCGAAAATGTTTTTATTGTTTTGGAAATTTCCATCCACATCCACCAATCTCCCTCCCCCACCAATCTGACTGCCATTGGCTCCCAGTCCGGCAATGCCTCAATTTTAAAATTCTCATCCTTATTTTCAAATCCTTCATTACCTCACCCCTTATCTCTGTCCTTTAAACATACCCCTTTCATCAAGTTTTTTTGTCACCTGTTCTAATATCTCTTTGTGTCTTAGTAACAAATTGTATCTCCCTAACACTCCTGTGAAGCACTTTGGGATGTTTTGCTCTGGTAAAGGCACTGTGTAAATAAGTTGTGGTTGTTGTAATGTGCCCCACATGTTCATGATACTAGCTAACCTGTAGGTTTGGAATAATAATCCAGAGAACAAAAATATCTGGAAATAAAAACCTGGATGCTGTCAGATTGTCATAAAAATCCAGTTGGTTTCAAGAAGGCAACCTGTCATCCCTACCCAGCTGGGCCTATGTGACTCCAGTCCCACATCATGTGGCTCATTCTTAACTGCCCTCTGAAGTGGCCTCTCACACGCCATCTGCTACCACCACCTTAGGAAAACTAAGGATGGGCAATAGATGTCGGTCCTGCCAGCAACACCAATATCCCAAGAATATTCTTTAAAATGTCTTTAATTATAGTTCTTCCTGATCTTTCACCATGTAATTCCACATGACAGAAGACTTAGTGGTGAGCAGGGGTGTCCTGGTCAATATTTATCACCTAAAACAGGTTAACTGATCATTTATTTAATTGCTGTTTGTGGGGCCTTGCTGTGTGCAAATTGGTTTTCCTACATTAAAGCAATGACGCCACTTCAAAACATACTTGATTAGCTGTAAAGTGCTTTGAGACATCTTGAGGTTGTGAAAGGTGCTATATAAATGCAAGTCTTGTCGTCTTCACTAATTTTCACATTAGGAGGTAACCGGGACTTGGAGGGAGTTTGATTTCTGTTCAAAGCGCCAAGGGTCGGTGTTTAATGCCGATCTGAGGATCGTACCCATCCAAAAATAGATTAGTGAACATTAGTGAAAAATGAGGAGATAAGCCAGCCTGCTCGTTTGCTCGTTAACATCATTAATGATAATGTTGTGCAATGGGCTGGAGCTGCAGTCAAATCAAAAGATGATTATTTAGTGAAGGGGAAGGTTTCAAAATACTGTTGCAATAGTGACTGATGTGACGAGTACAGAGGAGATTTCCAGGCCTAAATTTTGGCTGCAGCAGTTATTGGTGGGCAGTCAGGGAGGGCGGAGAAGGTACACACTGCTGGTCAGGTAGTAACCCAGAGGGTTTGGTGCCTGCACCATGATCGGCCAGCTGGAGGAGTGGGGCATGAGGAGCCTTGGGCTGATCGGGCACCAGCTTCACGAAGATCAGTGGCAGCTTGCTGACAGCAAAGTTACAAACAACATGTGAATGGCTCAGGCAATCTGTTTTGTTTAAGGAACGTATATTGGCCAGGACTCTGAGGAGAGCTCCCCTGGTCGTCTTAGAATCGTGAATAGTTACAGTACAGAAGAAGGCTGTTTGGCCTGTCATGTCGTATAGAAACAATGTGCAAGGGTACAGGGAAAAAGCAGGAGAATGGCACTAAGTCATGATGCTCATCTGGAGAGCCGGAGCAGACACGATGGGCCGAATGGCCGCCTCCTGCGCCATAACAATTCTATGATTCTGATCCTGTGATTCTATGTCTGTGCCAGTTCCCTGCAAGATTAACTCACCTAACCTATTCTGCTGCTCTTTCCCCATAACCCTGGAAATTTTTGCCCTTCAGGTCCTTATTCAATTCCTTTTTGAAAGCCATGATTGAATCTGCCTCCACCCCACTCTCAGGCAGTGTTTTCCAGATCCTAACCACTCACTGCATAAAAAAGTTTGTCCACATGTTGTCTTTGGTTCTTTTGCCAATCACTTTAAACCTGTACCCTCAGTTCTTGACCCTTCCACCAATGGGAACAGTTTCTCCCTATCACTGATTGCAAATTCCTGTCAAATCTCCTCTCAACCTTCTCTTTGAAGAGAACAGCCCCAGCTTCTCCAATCTTTCCATAAAACTGAAAATGTTATGGACATTTCAATGTCGTCCTCAGTAGGTCTCAGCCAGAAGACAATCCCTCAGCTTCCAGCCCTTCAATGAAATGTCCACTCATCAAACAGTCAAGACCTGGGCTACAGCTTCAAGCCAGCATCTTATGACTCAGAGATGAAAGTGTTGCCAACTGAGCTAAACTGTAGGGCCACTTTGGACACCAAAAAATCCTCACTTGAAATAAATGCCCAGCATTTTACAAGGAAGCCGAGGTATCTTTTGAAGACTACTTCATGTTGTACTTATAAACCAGAACTTGCATTTCTCAAGTGCCTTTCACAATCTCACGATGCCCCAAAGTCCTTCACAGCCAAAAAAGTAGTTTTTAAAGAGTAATCCCCATTGGAAGGTAGAAAATGTGGCAGCCAGTTTGCGCATAGCAAGATCCCACAAATAGCAACGTAATAATAAAATCATCCATTTTTTAGTGATGTTGACTGATGGATTTTTTTCCAGGATGTTGGGGAGCCCTTGCTCTTCTTTGAAATAGTGCCATGGAGTATTTTACTCCAGTGGAGAGGGCAAACCAGGCCCTTGGTCCAACGTCTCATCTGAAGGACAGCAACTCCGACAATGCAGCAGTTCCTCAGCCTAATGGTCTCACTGCCAGTGCCCCTGACCGCCCAGGAGTCCAACCCACCATTATTACGTCTATGTAATAAAAACAAAGTGTTGGCAAATTGTCTAAATCTAGGAGCCAAAGCAAATGTCAGTAACCAAAATCTGAAATAAAAAGTGATAATCCCATCCTCTGCCTCCAGGGTCAGTTAGCGCTAAGAGACATTGAATTTTAAAAGTGTTGTGAAACTCCCAGCTTCCAAGAGGATAGGAAATTAGTTTATGTGAATAAAAATGAAGAACCCAAACCATATTCAATCCATGTTCTTTTTCATCCACATTCTACTAAATGATCATGGATTGAGAATTGGTTAGCAGACAGGAAACAGAGTAGGACTAAATGGGTCTTTTTCAGAGTGTCAGGTGGTGACTGGTGGGGTACCACAAGGATCAGTGTTTGGGCCCCAGCTATTCATAAAATATACCAATGATTTGTATGAGGGAGCCAAATGTAATATTTCCAGTTTGCTGACAGCACAAAACTTGGGAATGTGAGCAATGAAGAAAGTATTAAAAGGCTTCAAGGTGATTTAGACAAGTTGAGTGAGTGGGCAAATACATGGCAGATGCAGTGTAATGTGGATAAGTGTGAAGTTATCCACTTCAGAAGGAAAACCAGAATGGCAGAGTATTATTTAAATGGTGATAGTTTGGGAAATGTTAATGTACAAAGGGACCTGGGTGTCCTTGTACACCAGTCACTGAAAACAAGCATGCAGGTGCAGCAAGCAGTTAAGAAAGCCAATGGTATGTTGGCCTTCATTGCAAGAGGACTTGAGTACAGGAGCAAGAATGTCTTGCTGCAGCTGTACAGGGCCTTGGTAAGACCACATCTGGAGTATTGTGTGCAGTTTTGGTCTCCTTACTTAAGAAAGGATATACTTGCCACAGAGGGAGTGCAGCGAAGGTTCACCAGACTGATTCCTGGGATGGCAGGATTATCGTATGAGGAGAGATTGGGCTGACTAGGCCTGTATTCACTTGCGTTTAGAAGAATGAGAGAGGATCTCATTGAAACGTATAAAATTCTGACAGGCATGAATGATGTTTCCTCTGGCTGGGGGGGGTCTAGAACAGGGGGTCACGATCTCAGGATATGGGGTGGGCCATTTATGACTGAGATGAGAAATTTCTTCACTCAGGGTGGTGAACCTGTGGAATTCTCCACAACATAAGGTTGTGGAGGCCAAGTCACTGAATGTATTTAAAAAGGCAATAGATAGATTCCTGGACTCTAAAGGTATCAAGGGGTATGGAGAGAGAATGGGAGTATGGCATTGAGATAGAGGATCAGCCATGATCACATTGAATGGTAGAGCCGTTAAGATGCCAATCCTGGCTTAAACAAAAAAAAAAATTGCATGCAAGCTGACACCTCCTGTCAACGATGCACCATGAGATTTCTGGTTGGTTTGATGGCATTGAACTGTTTAAAAACACTAGTTGTATAACGGAAGCAGAATTTTGGAAATCTATTGTTATTGCTAAAAAAGTGACTCTTGAACACTCCAGGTCAGGTGAAAACTCGAGGCAGGTGACAAGTCCAGTTTTGCATGCGTCTGAGTTTTTTTTCTTTGAAGGTTGGACATCTGATTATGAAAAAACTTGTTTGCAAACAGGAACCATAAGAATAATCGACTTAAATAGTGTAACTTGGGATACAGGTGGTCTTGTGCTAATTGCCTTGGTGCCAACATTGTGGCTTTGAAATTATCTCACTCTGAATCCATTTACGATTTCAATATGGCATATATCAACATAAAACTGGATATTTTAGATCTCAATGTAATGATGCACTGGGCCTGGGGTCACAGTCTATGATCTTAGATGAGATGTCAGTAACCATTGTCCCTGAGAAGAATCTTGTTTTCTATCGCTCTTGACTCTGCAAGGAGCCAGAATTGGACTGGACACAACAACATGCTCCCTCAATTCTCTGGCCTCTTGCATATCCTCCATTTCCATTGCTCCACCATTGGCAGCCATGTCTCCTGTTGCCAGGGCCCTAAAATCTAGAATTCCTCCCAAATCCTCTCAGCCTCTCCTTAAAACCCACCTCTTTGGACATTTGGTCACCTGTTCTAATATTCCTTTGTGTCTCAATGTCAGATTATGTCTGATAGCACTCATGTGAAGTGGTTTGTGATGTTTATACCATATTAAAGGCGCTTTATAAATATAAGCTGTTATTGTTCCCTGTGCTATTACTGACTCACATGGACCCATCTGTAGACTTGAGCATTCAGGGGAGCTGGGTTAGAACTACTGTTCCATTACCCTATTCTCAAATATTTTAATTTAGGTTATGTTTCCCTGTGCTGCCTGCCCCCAATCCACCCATTTTCCACAACCTCTTTAATCATAATTGTGCATTGCTCCCTACCTCTCATTGACATTAATAATATCAAGGGTCACCTATTGGTAATACAACAGGCAATGCAAAATATTCACCTTCCCTAAGAACTGTGTTCCTCATTAACTTTTTTTACCAAAAAAAGGAGAAAAGCTTGCCTTGTTGGCAAATGTAAGGAACTCAAGGACGACTTAGAATATCACTTACAAAGAAAATGAGAAGTTTTTGCTGAATCATCATTGGCAGGCACGTGGATTGCTGGAAAGCCAGCACTTAGCGAGGGCTGTGTGGTGAGATTAACTTTCACTTATTGAGAGGCAGACCCAGGAGAGTGCATGAGTTATAGGAGAGGTAATACGATGGAAGTTTCTATCATTCCCGGCACGAGACGAGCAGGTGCCTTTGTTGAAACCAGTGTCTTTCTTTTCATATTTATCTTTGTTGATCTGACCTGTAAAAGTCACTGCCGTCTATTGCCTGCTGAGCTGGCCAGTTATGTGTGTTTTTTTTCCTTGTGATATATCTAGAGGTTACTCACTGGCCTTCACTCAATGATTAGAAATGTCACTACTGTGTCCTGATGACCTGATGCTGCAATTTGTCACAAAGTAAAAATTCTTAGTAACAGAAAAAGATTATTAGATCCAACAGCCTGTCCCTTGATAGATCTCAACCCCACCCTCTCACCAAAGCCTATTAAGTGGTGCAACTTTAGCATGTTACTGTTTAATGCTTTTGTATAAAGTTTGCTGCTTTAACGGAGACGTTAAGTGATTTTAATACTGCTGTTAAAATGGTGCGCACAAGAATTTCACTCAAATGTATTATCTGTTTACACACTGATGATGTAAAATGAATTTCCTGGGTTCCTACCTCAAATTCCCTCCTCTCCAGAAATGCAGCTTTCCTCATCAAGGCATTTAGATCGAATCCTTTAATACCTTTCCCTTTTCACTGTCAGCTTGACTTAATTAGTAGCAGCCTAGCCTCTGGCTTCAAGGGTTGTGGGTTCAAGCCTCATGACGGCCAGCAGTGTATGATCTAAGCTGACTTCAGTGTGCTACAGAGGAGGTGCTGCATTTTTGGATCTGTTCAGTGGTTCAATTCACACAACTACCTGCTATAAGACTCAGGTCAGGAGTATGATGGAATACTCACCTGCAACACTACAACTGCAGCAACACACAAGAAGCTCAACGCCATCCAGGACTGAGCAGTTCTCTACCTGACCTGCATTGGCTCTTGATCAGGCAGGGTCTCATTTTAAAATTCTCATACTGATTTTCAAATTCCTTCATAGCCTCACCCCTTTCCTGTCTCTGTAACCTCCTTTATCCTTACCACCCACTGAGATGTCTGCACTCCTGCAATTCTGGCTTCTTGATTTTAATCACTCGTCCATCAGCAGCCGTGACATCAGCTCCCTGGAAGTCTACCCCTAGATCCCTCTCTCTTTTCGGACACTTCTTAAAATCTATCTCCTTAACCAAATTTTTGGCCACCTGTTCTCATATCTCTTCATGTAGCTCAGTGTTGAATTTTGATTGGTAATGCTCATGTGAAACACCTTGGGACATTTTATTAGATTAAAGGTGCTACATAAATGAAAGTTTGTTTTGCTGCACCTGCTGTTTGACATGTCTAGACTCAGCGAGCAGATGTGGAATCCTAGGCTGATCCCGATTCAATGGTCAAGGAATTTGTGTTGCTAAATAATTGAAGACAAATTATTGCGCAGAGATGGGATAGGCAGGTGGAAGAAACTGTTGACAGATAGGACACACAGTTTTCTCAAAGTTCTGAAGCAAGTTTGCAGACCAATGCAGACTCTCCCTGTCCCGGTGAAGCACACAGATGACAGCTCACCAATCATTAACGAAACTTCAATCCTGCAAAGATGACATGAGCATTTTGACAATTTGCGAGATGATCCATCCCTCCAACATCAGTGTTGAAGCTGTGGCTAAATTGATAAATCAAACTATCCATCCAATTATAGATGGTAGAGGAAACTATCAAATCTGTCAGGATTTGGGAGGATGGAAAGGCTCCCAGTCCTGACGGAATGCCAAGAGGAGGATTATAAATATCGGCACCATCTGCTAACTAGATGGCTTAATTTGCCTGTCCATTAATGTGAAGATTTTAGATCCTTCAGAATCTTTAACAGTTCAGTGTTGTCATTCTACACAATGGAAGTGGAAGCTATTTGACCACTGAATAGATTGGGATCCTCTGATCCATTGCCCAGAAGATTCAGTAAGTTTTAGACAGTCTACATTTTAGAAAGTCAGAACTATCATCAATATGGATTTTGTCACCTGACAAAACAAGAAAAATGTAGCAAACGGATTTTATTGGCCTGCCCAAAGATCTTGATGAGCAGAAGCCCTGGATTGTGGAAATTGCTTTTCAAATTTCAGTATACAGTAAAGTATGTTTACGTGGGTTTGAATAGCTGCCTGTTAGGATGTTGGAGAGACGGAGCATTGTTGGTACCCTTTTGGGCGAGAACTATAGAGCTTTTTAGAGGGACGATGTGATGAGGATTGTAGGTTTTTATTGAAGGACATGCAATATTATACGAATAACCTCCCACATCAGGAGTTTATACATTGTAACAATGTCAGTGACAGCAATCAGGAACTGGAACCCTGGCTGATTTTACCTTCCCTAGCCCAGGGCACTCAGACCCATTGTACTGAAAGGGTGTTGGAAGCAGAATTAAAAATAACATTCAGAAAGGAAATTGGATAAATACTCAAAAAGGAAAAATTTGAAGGGCAATGGGGAAAGAACGGGGGAGTAGGAATTGGATAGCTCTTTCAAAGAGCTGGCACAAATACAAGGGGCTGAATGGCCGCCTACTGTGCTGCATGACTCTGGAAAGTGATAGCTTACACTGAAGTGCTAAAATGTGGCATGATAATATATCGGTGTGTCTAGCGGTGTGAACAGCTTTAAGATACCAGCATACCTTCGTGAGTTGATTACTGCGTCAAAATATTTACCCCCCTTGAGATATGTGTCCTTGAACTATGCAATAGGAGGGAGTGTCATGTGTGGAATGCAGCAGATCAGGGTTGAGTAATGTTAAGAGTGATATCCTGTGGTACTTTCACTCAATTATCTTGAGGCTGTTTTATCTCCCGTTATCTAGCGACCGATGACACTTTCCTACAGCACCCTTGCCCCATCAGAATTTTGCAGGACACTTCAATCGCTAGTGACCTGCAGCAGCTGCTTCTGCATCTGCAACAAGCAATAAGATGAATGACTGGTTAATCTGTCTGTATGTTTTTATGGTATTGATTGAGAGAGAAATCTTGAACTGGAAACCACCCTGCTCTTCTTCCAACAGCACATGTGATGATAAACATGTGCCAGAATGGGCAGCTAGGGCCTTGGTCTGTCTCACCTGCAGGATAGCCCAACCATGCAGCTCTCCCTCAGTAATGCACCAAGCCTCAACCAAGTGCTTAATTCTTGATATGGCAGCAGTGCCTTCAGCTGTCTGGGCCCTAAATTCTGGAATTTCCCCTCTAAACCATTCCATCTCTTTACCTCCTCCTCCTTTAACTCCTTAAACACTCCTTAAATCTGGCCTCCTTGGACAAGTTTTTGGTCCCCTGTTCTCATACCTCCTTTTGTGGCTCGGTGTCAAATTTTGTTTGATTCCACTCTGTGCAGCACCTTAGAACATTTTGCAATGGATCTTGGGGACAAGGCAGCTGAAAGCACGACCACCAGTGGAGGAGCAATGAAGGTCAGGGATGCACAAGAGGCCAGAATTGGAGAAAGGCAGAGTTTCAGGAGGGTTGTAGGGCTGGAGAAAGTTAGAGATAAGGTCATGGAGGGATTTGAAAACAAGAGTGAGAATTTTAAATGACCCAACTCAGATGTGTGAAAGATACCAAGGGTAATTTTCACTTTGGGTAAAGGCAGATAAGTGGGCGTTAAACTCCCTACCCTACCTTCACCGAGCACACAGCCTCCTCCATAGAGAGAGTGGCAACTCTCATGGAGAGGCAGCTCCAGGAATAGAATCTGGGATCCTGGGGTCATGCTCAGCCTCTTCCTCTAAGATCTTCCATTTCAGTGGCATTAGTGGAAGTGGGCAGTGTATTTAATGGAAGGTTGTGATGCCAGGTGCCCTTTCTGTGCCCACACAGAATGTGAAAACCAACCCTGTTAAGCAGAATCAAAAAGCTACCTGCCAACATAAATGACAGGACCACAAGAGCTTGGATACATTATGGGATCAAAGTCAGGAAGCACACAGGAATCAGCATTGTTTAATCTACTGCTTACTATAGTGTTGGAGGTGGCGACGGGCTCGGATCTAAATCTAAAGATTGGAATTGAAAACCAGAGGCGTTATGTTAAACTAGTGCAGAATCTTGGTTAGCCCACACTTGGAGTTCTATGCACAGGTTTGGTCTCCATATTGTAAAAAGGAAATAGAGTCACTGGCAAAGGGGAAAAATGTATTAACAAGGATGCTGCCAGAATTGAGAGGTTATAACTATCAGGGAAGATTGAACTGGGGCTGGGGCTCTTTTCTTTGTAAGGAGATGGCTGAGGGGTGACTTGAATAGATCTTACTATGAAGAGGGTGATTGTGCGGCTGTAAAGGTAGTGTTTCCACTTGAGGGGCTGACCAGAACTGTTGGTCATAATTATAAGGTAGTCACTAATAAATCCATTGGGGAATTCAGGTGAAACCTCTTTATCTAGGGAGTGGTTAGAATGTGGAGCTTCCTACCCCATGGAGTAGTTGAGGGAAATGGCATTGATGGGTTTAAGGGGAAACCAGATAAACACATGAGGGAGAAAGGATTAGAAGGATGTGTGTGTGGTGTTATGGTTAATTGAAGAGGGTGGGAGGGGGCTCATGTGGAGCATAAACACTGGCATTAGACCAGTGTTGCCAATGGGCTGGCCAGTTTCAGTGCTGCAAATGCTATGTAATTCTATGTAAATTGAAAGTATCTCCTTCCCAATGAAGATATGGGTACTGATTTCCCTCACAGTGAGATTTCATAGCTCTCGGGTTGAGAATTCCAAAGATTCACAACTCTCCAAGTGAAGAAATTTCCCCTTTTCTCATTGCTAACCACTGACTGGTTGCTGATCCTGTGATTATGACTCAAGGAGAATCAGCTGGCGTCCTATTAAGTGACATGGCCAAGCAGAAAGAAACATGGAAACAGGAGGAGGCCATTCAGCCCCTTGAGCTTGTTCCACCATCAGATCATAGCTGATCTCTATCTGAACTCTGTCTATCCACCTTGGTTCTGTCACCTTTTATACCCTTACCTAACATAAACCTAATAATCTCAGTTTTGAAATTTTCAGTGGACTCCCAGCCTCAATAACTTGGGAGAAAGAGATCCAGGTTCCCACTACCCTTCATGTGAGGAAGTGCTTCCTGACATCACTCCTGAACGGTCAAGGCTCTAATTTTATTCTGTACCTCCTTGTTCTGTACTCCCTCACCAGAGGAAATAGTTTCTCTGCATCCACCTTATCAAATCCTTTAATTATCCTTAAGACCTGGTTTCATTTCTTTTCCTTGTGTGAATCCAGGTCTGATTTGCAACACCATTGAGGTGATTGTCAAGAGTAGAAAGACTGTCAATGTAACCTCAAAGCTGTGGGGCAGACAGAATGACTGTAGATCACATGGGCAGTCACAACCCGAGCAGAACGAGCATTCATTTGCCCAAATTTATTCAAAGTCAATTCTAATCAGGTTATATACGTTCACAAGCAGCTCCAGTCCAAAACCTGATTTGTTTTAAAGAGATCTGCTTTACAGCCTTGCCCTCCCCTGGGTCTGCCCTGAGACTGACTCAACTGAGTTCAGATCAAATTTATAAATAAGCACAGAACCTTGAGCTGATTTGAATTGATTTCCATTCGAAAGAAATGCAGGGTGTAGAAGACGGGAGGTATATGAAGTAATAAAAAACATGCTTGAAGGTAAAAAAAAAAAGGATTTAGTTTCAATAGTTTTTAAGGCTTCACTAATGAGTTTCCTTCTGGACAAAATGTTTGTGTAATAAAACTGAAAATCTCCCAGATTTTATATTATTAAAGATGGACTCATTGGAAATTCTGCTTCAAAAATACTCCCCTGACTAGCCTCCCAATTTGCATCCTACCCAAACTTCAACTCATCCAAAACTCTGCTGCTTGCAACTTAACTTGCATCAAGTCCCTCTCACCCATCACCTCTGTGCTTTCTGACCTGCACTGGCTCTCTGTCCAGCAACGTCTCAATTTTAAAATTCTCTTCATTGGTACCTTTTGCTTTCCACCACATGCTCTCTGTTCACTGTAACTTCCTGCAGCCATCCAAGATCTCTGCACTCCTCCAGTTCTGGCCTCTTGTATATCCCCATTTTTAAACAGTCCACAGTTAGTGGCTGCACCTTCAGCAACCTGGACCCTAAGCTCTGGAATCCCCTCCTAAACCCCTCTGCCTCTTTCACCTCTCCTTCAAGATGCTCCTCAAAATCTCTCTGACCAAGTTTTTGGCCACCTGTCCTAACTTCACCTTATCTGACTTGGTTTTAATTTACATTGGATAACTGCAGTGTCAAGTCATGCAATACCTAAGATGGGCAAGCTCTCTACTTTTCAATGGGAAGGTCAACCTTCAATTTTCCACCTAGGGTTAAGACGTGCATTACAGATTGGTCACCTGTTATAAAAAAAACCTCCCAATTTCAGAAATGCAAGATAGTCACTAAGTAATTGAGGAGGGAATTTAGGAGAAACTTATTTACCCACTACCACATAATGCATGTTATTCACTACCACATAGATGCATTTAAGGGGAAGGATATACTGATTAATTGGAGTGGGAGGAGGCTAGGGCAGAGCATAAACACTAGCATAGAGCAGATAGTCCAAATGGCCTGTTTCTGTGCTGTATTTCTATGCAATTCTATTTAATACTGTGTTCATACACACATGGGGTGTAGAGATATTTTTGTATCTGCATTATTGAATGCATCATCCCTGATGAGGATTTACTCAAACAATGAGGCCTCTCCCAGTTGACACTACAATGGGAGGCAGGTCCTGCATTGTGGAGGTTAGGCTGTTTACATTGCTGATTCTCTCACCTTAGTCAGGCTGCTGCTCCAACTGGAGATTAAGTAGCGAGAGAGGCAAATTCATCAGCTGAGACCTCTTAAGGCTGATAGGATTGTCCCTTCAGCTGGTTTTGGTATTGGGCTGGGAACAGCACAGTTGCCCATTTCAGACGGCTGCATTTGGTGAAGAGGCTTGATTTGGCACCTCATACAACACTTTAAGCATTCAACCCTCCACCAACGACGCACAGTGGCAACAGTGTGGACCACCTGCAACAACTCGGCAACGCCCCTTTGACAGCACCTTCCAAACCTGTAACCCCTGCCACCTAGAAGGACAAGGGCAGCAGATGCATGGGAACATCACCATCTGCAAGTTCCCCTCCAAACCACACACCATCCTGACTCGGCAACATATTGCCATTCCTTCACTGTCGCTTGGTCAAAATCCTGGAACTCCCTCCCTGATGGACCTACACCACATGGACTGCAGTGATTCAAGATAACAGCTCACCACCACCTTCTCAAGAGCAATTAGTTTTTTTTAATTCATTTACAGGATGCTAAGCCAATATTTTTATTGCCCATCCCTAATTGCCCTTGAGAAAGTGATGGTGAGTTGCCACCTTGAACCGCTGCAGTCCATGTGGTGTAGGTACACCCACCGTGCAGTTAGGGAGGGAGTTCCAGGATGTTGACCCAGCAACAGTGAAGGAACAGCGATATATTTCCAAGTCAAGACAGGTGACAGGCAATAAATGCTGACCTTGTCAGTGACACCCATACTCGTTAAATGTTTAAATTTTCTATTTTAAAGGGTGAGGAGACCAGAGAAGGAAAAAATCGGAGGAATCTACACCAAAAAATAAATTGAGTAAATAAACCATTTGGTATTCTTTCTTTCAGAGGATGACTTCCCTCCACCGATGCAGCCTGAGGAAGATGGTACCTGGTGCCCAGGTAATTTTATCTTTAAATGGTGGGGAATCCAGGTTTTGCACCAGAATTCTGCTTTCCAAAATGCAAATCTAAAGTTTGGTTTCTGGCTTTTTTTACAGATTATATCAGTTTCCTCCTCTCACTCCATTTTAAGTTTATGTTCTCTCTCTTCATTAAGTGCCAAAGTCACCCAGTGCATTGAGTGTTAACTATAGGTCATGATGCCTCAATTATCAAGTACACTGTCTGGAATGGAACTAAGCCATGTAGATCTCTAAATGCAGCCATTCTGGTATCTTCTTCAGCTAATCAAGGGAGTGGCCTTGATGGATGTTTGAGCTTAATTGTTCCCCTTCCCTTCCCCCATTCTTCTCCCATATATAGGACAGTACACATAAGAACATTTAAAAGACATGTCAGATATAGAGCCATTTGGCCCATTTAACTTCCTCCCACAAGCCATGTACGTTCTCCCATATCATAGAGCCTATCCACCTTTTTCACCCTCTGAGGGAGTGTACTGTAGAAATATCCCTTGATTGGTCAAGGTTATCAGGGAAGATTCCACTGTATTCATTCAGTCTCACGTTGTCAGAGTTCAGTCATGGTCCACTGTCCTCCACATGTTGCTTCTTCCAGCCAGGTCTCACAGCACCACTGTATATATCTATCCCTGTAACCACCATTCCCAAATACAGCTGGATCTTTATCCATGCAGACAGTCCTTTTAGCTGAAGAATAGGTTAAAATGACTTTAGATGTTCTCAATGTGCTAACATATGCGATCCAGATGACAGAGACACCAAAGTAACTGACTGTTAGAGACCAAGGCAAAGTCACGAGGCCTGATGCAGCAAACCTGTGGAATTTTAACTTCTAATGTGGTTCAGAGAGAGATCCTCTTTCATGCCAATTGGCAACCAATCCACGGGTGGATTGGGACACACTTAGATCTCCAACTTGCTGACCCTGTTAATGGAGTCTGAGCAGATCAGATATCTGTAAGCCTGCCAAGCTTACGTTCCAATGGATCTGAAAGTCAAACATACCAAGGACTCAGGAGCGAATGACTAGCGATCCAAATCATCAGGAAAGACTGAACCACCTGGGCTTTTTTCACTAAGAAGAGGGGTGACCTAATAGATGCCGTCAAAACTATGAAAGGATTTTGATAGGGTAGACAAAGAGGAGAATGTCCTCATTTGTGGGGAGACCAAAATTTGAGACAAGATAGTCACAAATCCAATCGGGAATTAAAGAGAAACTTCTTCATTGAGAGAGCGATTAGAATATGGAACTGGCTACCACAAGGAGTAGTTAAGGCAACTAGCCTAGGTGTATTTCAGGAGGACTGGATAGGTACAAAAACTGTGATGGTCTCCCACAATGAACACAAGAACTAGGAACAGGAGTGGGCCATTTGGCCCTTTGAGCCTACCCTGCCATTCCATAAGATCACGGTTGATCTGATTGTGACCTCAACTGCACTTTCCTGTCTGCCTCCAATAACCTTTGACTCCCTTGTCGATCAAAAATCTTTCCAACAGCCTTGACCGTATTCAATGACCCAGCCTCCACTGCTCCTTGAGGAAGAGAATTCCACAGACTAATAGCCCTCAAAGAAAAAAAATTCTTCTCATTTCAGTCTTAAATGGGAAACCCTGAATCTTTAAACTGTGTTCCCTGGTTCTAGTCTCCCCTACAAGGGGAAACATTCTCTCAGCATCCACCCTGTCAAGTCCTTCACGATCTTGTATGTTTCAATAAGATCGCCTCTCATTCTTCTCAATTGGTACAGACCCAACCTGCTCAACCTTACCTCATAAGATAAACCTTTCATCCCAGGAATTAGTTGAGTGAACCTTCTCTGAACTGTTTCTAATGCAATTATACCCTGTCTTAAGTAAGGAGACCAAAACTGTACACAGACTCCAGATGTGGTCTCACCAATGCCCTAGACAACTGTAGCATAACTTCCCCCTGCAATAAACACCAACATCCGTTTGCCTTCCTAATTACTTGCCTCATCTGTAAATCAACTTCTTGTAATTCATCTACCAGGACACCCAGATTCTTCTATACCATAGCATTCTGCATTCTCCCTCCATTTATATAATATGCTGCTTTTCTATTCATCCTGCCAAAGTGGACATGTTCACATTTTTCCACATTATACTCCATCTGCCAAATTTTAGCCCACTCACTTAACCCATCTAAATCCATCTGTAGAAATTTGTCCTCTTGACAACTTACTTTCCTACCTCTCTTTGTCATCAGCAAATTTAGCTGTCATACTTCAGCCCCTTCATCCAAATCATTGATATAAATTGTAAATAGTTGAAGTCCCCAGTACTGATCCCTGTAACAATCCTCCAGTAACAGCTTGCCAATCCAAAAACCCACTTATCTTTACTCTCTGCTTCCTGTTAGCTAACCAATCCTCTATCCAAGCTATTGTGTTACGCTCTACACCCTGGGCTCTTGTTTTGTGAAGATGTGGCACCTTGTCAAATGCCTTTTGGAAATCCAAATAGACCACATCTACATGCTCCCCGTTATCCATGTTGTTTCTTACTTCCACGAGGAATTCTAATAAATTAGTCAAACATAATTTCCCTTTTACAAAACCATGGTGACTCTGCCTGATTTGTATTATGATTTTCTAAATGTCCTGCTATTACCTCCTTAAGAATGGATTCTAGTATTTTCCCAATGACAGATGTTAGGCTACTGGCCTATAGTTTCTTGCTTTCTGTCTTCCTCCTTGAGTAGAAGTGCTACATTTGCAGCAGATTGGAAAGCTGCTACCTTTCCAGAGTCTATGGAATTTTGGAAGATCATAACCAATGCTTCTACTTTCTATGCAGCCACTTCTTTTAAGACTCAATAATAAAAGCCATCATATCCAGGGGATTGTCAACCTTCAGTTCAATAGGTTTTCCAGTAACTTTTCGTGAGTGATTGTGACTGTTTCAAGTTCCTCCCTCCTTTTTACCTCTTGATTTTCAAATATTCTTGGAATGTTTTTTTGTGAATTCTACAATGAAGACAGACACAAAATTCCCATCCCATGGTTCTGCCATCTTGCCCATAAGAGAAAACAAAGACAATAGTGATAAAGGGAAAATATTCCGATTGGTGTTCCCCAGAGATCTGCCCTGGGGCCTCAGCTTTTCACTATATTTATTAATGATTTGCATGAAGGAACAGAAAGGAACATTAGGGTTTGCAGATTATAGTAAGTTAGAAGGCGCAGCAAGATATGCAGATGCAACTTACCAAAGAACATAGATAAAGTGGGTAAAAGTGTGGCAGATGGAGTTCAATGTGGGGTCATGTTAGCTCATTCACTTTGGTTCCAAGGATAACAATGCGAATATTTTCTTGTAGATGAAAGACTAGGAGCATTGAAGGAGCAGTGGGATATGGGAGTCGAGGTACACAAATTGCGAAAGGATGGTGCATAGGCACAAAATGCAATCAGAAAAGCCAACGGACGTTGGCCTTTTTCTCAAAGGGGAGGAAGTTGCGCTTCAGTTGTACAGAGCTTTGGCCAAATGCCCATCAGAATTATCGCATTCAGTTCTGGACACTGTGCCTCAGGAAGGATATATTGGCCATGGAAGGGATGCGGGACCAGCATGGATTCACCAAAATGAAACCAGAGCTTGGAGAGTTAAATTATGAGGATCCGTTACATAAACCTGGCTTTTATGTCCTGCGCTTAGACCATCGAGAAGTGGCCTAATTGAGGTGTTTAAAATAATGAAGGGATTTGAGGGGGCATTTCCTCCAGTGCAGAATTCAGAACAAGGGAGTACAATTCTAACATTAGAACTAGTTTGTTCAGCAGCAAAATCAGGAAACGTTTTCCACACAGAGTAGTGGAGATCTGGGAATCTTTCCCCCCAGTAAGGCTGTAGATGCTAGGAGACAATTGGAGCTTTAATATTGAGGCAGACAAATTTGAATTAGGTAAGGGTGTGAAGAGAAATGGAAAATGACAGACAAATGGAGTTGAGGTACAAATTAGCCATGACGTAATGGAACAGTGGATCAGGACTAAATGGCTACCTCCTGTTCCTGTAGAAAGAAGAATGGCATTTTATGGTTGCCTTATTTAGGTGGGGCTAAGGAAACCAGGTCATAGTTAGGTTTAGATTGTCACCTCCTCTTGAAGGCAAGTTAGATAGGAGTGAGAGACATGCAGACTCCCTAGTGGATCATTGAAGTGTTATGTTCGGAAGTGAAGGTCAAGCCACTTTCCTTATCATCAACACCACATGCATCATCCCTAAAAGCTTTTCCAAAGAAAAGCCAGGGAGCTGGAGAGGAGTGTGCAGGCAGGAAACCTCTGTCCAGCTCTTTTTCCTATTCTAATGTGCGGAAAGGAAACAGGCCCCTGACATTTTGCAAGTTTAGAAAAAACCTAGAGGAAGCAAGCGGCAGGTTACTTCATGGGACAAAACAAAGACTGTCAGCTTCACAAGGCTGGACAAGGCTGAAATCATCCTCAAGATTAACTCATTCTAATCCCTTAACATCAAAATAGTCCAACAGGTGCTTCCTCATCTCTGTAGTGAACCTTCAGGGTAGGTTACTGTTTATATTGACTGGGTGTAACGAAGCACCTGGACAGGATGGAGACAGAACCATTCATTGGCTAGGAAGGTCCCATGCCAAACCTGGCCCTGCTTTCCTTCCATTGAGTTAATTCAGAGGCAAAGTTTATCGTGAGCCTCCAGTCTCTCTCCTGATTACCTGCTCTGGGTTCCAGGCAAGTTATAGTGGAGTGTTTCCAGCAGAGAAACAGGTTATTTGGTCCAACTGCTCTACACCAGCGTTTATGTTCCACAAGATCCTCCTACATGTCTGATTGCTGAACATTGATGGGTTAGATACAGAGTGAAGCTCCCTCTACACTGTCCCCATCAAACACTCCCAGGGCAGGTACAGCATGGGGTTAGATACAGAGTAAAGCTCTCTCTATGCTGTACCCATCAAACATTCCTAGAGTAGCTTGGATTAGATGTGCTCTTTATTCTCGTCCTAAGAACAATTTCTTAAAATCAAAAAGCAAGAACTGAATCATGCTGGAGAAAACCTCAGTGCAAGCTGTTGAGTGAGTGTAACTTGCTGCAAAATATGTCTGTATTTCTGACATTAAAGGGTTAAGGGACTTGCATGTTTAGATTTGATTTGCAGCAACATCTGCAGAACCCATTCCCAGTGCTGGTTGTACACAAGGAAAGGGATAGAAGCTGACTGGAAGGATTCCTGCTGCTTCATGTGTCAGAGCAGGCGCTGTGTGGTGTCGGGAACTGCATGTACACAGACTCTGTCCCCCCCCACCGCCTCACTGTTTTCCATCTCTCAGCTGTAGAAGTGTGGGGTGTGGGCAGGGAGGTGGGGGAGCAGAGCTTGTTCAACAAGCCTTGTATTTCCCCCTGTGAGGAGGATTACAACAGAAATGAGTGCTTAGGAGAAAATACTCCTTGTACTAACTGACCTCTAGCAGCTCATCCAGCTAGTCCAGCACTGAAAGTGTATTTGCCCTCTGGAGAGACTAGAAATGATGAGAAGGGGACTGCAAGGGGTGATAAGAAATGAGTTCTCTTCAAAAGTAATCTTTTCTGCTCAGAATTAACTTCCAATAATTATAATTTTATTTTGTAATTTTATTTTAAATCAATCCTAATAAATTATCATCTGCTTGTTACCAAAATTAAAGCCCATGGGATTAACACAATTGTGACAAAATTGATTAAGTGACAGAAAGCAGAGAGTTGTGGTGAATGGTTGCGTTTCAGATTGGAGGGAAGTATACAGTGGTGTTCCCTAGGGATTGGGATTGGGGCCAGTGCTCTTTTTGATATATGACCTGGACTTGGGTATAGGGGATATAATTTCAAAGTTTGTGATAACACAAATCTTGGGAATATAGCAAATAGTGAGGAGGATAGGAACTGACTTCAGGGAAAAAACCACACAGACTGGTGAAATAGGCAGACACATGGCTGATGAAATGTAATGCAGAGGAGTGCGAAGTGATTCATCTGGTAGGCAGAATGAGGCGAGGCAATTCAAAGTAAATGACACAATTTTAACAAGGGTGCAGCAACAGAGTCCTGGGGGTCTACTTGCACAAGTCTTTGAAGGAAACAGAAAAAGCTGACAAGCATAAAAGCATATTGGCTCTTGGCTTTCTAAATAGAGACACAGAGTACAAAAGCAAGGAAGTATGAGGAACCTATGTACATCACTGGTTCTTATGTTTATAAAAACAGTATTCCACATGCTCGCACATAGAATTTATAAAAAAAATTAAGCTACAGTGTACTGCCAACTCCTTTCTAAAACTACTGAGCACATTCCAATCTGTAACATTCCCTGCAACAATTAAACTCTGAATTATATGAAATTCTGTTTCTTTAACAATTAGCCTCAAATTGCTCTAGGTCCAGCATAGCACTCCAGTGTAGCACTGAGGGAGTGCTGCACAATCAGCCTTAAACCAAAGCCTCATCTCTTCAGTCAGGTGGATGTCAAAAGATCTCCGAGAACTATTTCAAAGAAAAGTGGGCGTGGTTCTCCCTTTGCCCTGGCCAATATTTATCTGTCGGTTAACATCACTCAAACAGATTATCAGGTCATTTTTCTCATTGCTGTTTGTTGGAGCTTGTTTGTTGAAACTTGCTGTGCACTAATTGGCTATTGTATTTCCTGCATTACAACAGTGACTGCTATTCACAAGAGTATTTCATTGGCAGGGCCAGTGCAACCACTGGGCAAATTAGACAGTCGCCTTGAGCAGCAAAATTTGGGGGTGGCAAAAACTGATTGAACTTTTCATGAAACTACAGAAGTAAATAAACGGGCATCAGTAGAATTAAAGTTCTAGATCTACTGATATACATCCACAAATACTGAGATAAAAACAAAAAAACTGCGGATGCTGGAAATCCAAAACAAAAACAGAATTACCTGGAAAAACTCAGCAGGTCTGGCAGCATCGGCGGAGAAGAAAAGAGTTGACGTTTCGAGTCCTCATGACCCTTCGACAGAACTTGAGTTCGAGTCCAAGAAAGAGTTGAAATATAAGCTGGTTTAAGGTGTGTGTGTGGGGGGCGGAAAGATAGAGAGAGAGAGAGGTGGAGGGGGGGGTGTTGTTGCAGGGACAAACAAGCAGTGATAGAAGCAGATCATCAAAAGATGTCAACGACAATAGTACAATAGAACAAATAGGTGTTAAAGTTGGTGATATTATCTAAACGAATGTGCTAATTAAGAATGGATGGTAGGGCACTCAAGGTATAGCTCTAGTGGAGTTTTTTTTTAAATAATGGAAATAGGTGGGAAAAGGAAAATCTTTATAATTTATTGGAAAAAAAAAAGGAAGGGGGAAACAGAAAGGGGGTGGGGATGGGGATGGGGGAGGGAGCCCACGACCTAAAGTTGTTGAATTCAATATTCAGTCCGGATGGCTGTAAAGTGCCTAGTCGGAAGATGAGGTGTTGTTCCTCCAGTTTGCGTTGGGCTTCACTGGAACAATGCAGCAAGCCAAGGACAGACATGTGGGCAAGAGAGCAGGGTGGAGTGTTAAAATGGCAAGCGACAGGGAGGTTTGGGTCATTCTTGCGGACAGACCGCAGGTGTTCTGCAAAGCGGTCGCCCAGTTTACGTTTGGTCTCTCCAATGTAGAGGAGACCACATTGGGAGCAACGAATGCAGTAGACTAAGTTGGGGGAAATGCAAGTGAAATGCTGCTTCACTTGAAAGGAGTGTTTGGGTCCTTGGACGGTGAGGAGAGAGGAAGTGAAGGGGCAGGTGTTGCATCTTTTGCGTGGGCATGGGGTGGTGCCATAGGAGGGGGTTGAGGAGTAGGGGGTGATGGAGGAGTGGACCAGGGTGTCCCGGAGGGAGCGATCCCCACGGGATGCCGATAAGGGGGGTGAAGGGAAGATGTGTTTGGTGGTGGCATCATGCTGGAGTTGGCGGAAATGGCGGAGGATGATCCTTTGAATGCGGAGGCTGGTGGGGTGATAAGTGAGGACAAGGGGGACCCTATCATGTTTCTGGGAGGGAGGAGAAGGCATGAGGGCGGATGCGCGGGAGATGGGCTGGACACGGTTGAGGGCCCTGTCAACGACCGTGGGTGGAAAACCTTGGTTAAGGAAGAAGGAGGACATGTCAGAGGAACTGTTTTTGAAGGTAGCATCATCGGAACAGATGCGACGGAGGCGAAGGAACTGAGAGAATGGGATGGAGTCCTTACAGGAAGCGGGGTGTGAGGAGCTGTAGTCGAGATAGCTGTGGGAGTCGGTGGGTTTGTAATGGAAATTGGTGGACAGTCTGTCACCAGAGATTGAGACAGAGAGGTCAAGGAAGGGAAGGGAAGTGTCAGAGATGGACCACGTGAAAATGATGGAGGGGTGGAGATTGTTAGCAAAATTAATAAATTTTTCCAAGTCCCGATGAGAGCATGAAGCGGCACCGATGTAATCATCGATGTACCGGAGAAAGAGTTGTGGAAGGGGGCCGAAGTAGGATTGCAACAAGGAATGTTCCACATACCCCATAAAGAGACAGGCATAGCTGGGGCCCATGCGGGTCCACCTGCCCCTTCACTTCCTCTCTCCTCACCGTCCAAGGACCCAAACACTCCTTTCAAGTGAAGCAGCATTTCACTTGCATTTCTCCCAACTTAGTCTACTGCATTCGTTGCTCCCAATGTGGTCTCCTCTACATTGGAGAGACCAAACGTAAACTGGGCGACCGCTTTGCAGAACACCTGCGGTCTGTCCGCAAGAATGACCCAAACCTCCCTGTCGCTTGCCATTTTAACACTCCACCCTGCTCTCTTGCCCACATGTCTGTCCTTGGCTTGCTGCATTGTTCCAGTGAAGCCCAACGCAAACTGGAGGAACAGCACCTCATCTTCCGACTAGGCACTTTACAGCCATCCGGACTGAATATTGAATTCAACAACTTTAGGTCGTGAGCTCCCTCCCCCATCCCCACCCCCTTTCTGTTTCCCCCTTCCTTTTTTTTTTCCAATAAATTATAAAGATTTTCCTTTTCCCACCTATTTCCATTATTTAAAAAAAAACCCCACTAGAGCTATACCTTGAGTGCCCTACCATCCATTCTTAATTAGCACATTCGTTTAGATAATATCACCAACTTTAACTTTAACACCTATGTATTCTATTGTACTATTGTCGTTGACATCTTTTGATGATCTGCTTCTATCACTGCTTGTTTGTCCCTACAACAACACCCCCCCCAACCTCTCTCTCTCTCTATCTCTCCGCCCCCCACACACACACCTTAAACCAGCTTATATTTCAACTCTTTCTTGGACTCGAACTCAAGTTCTGTCGAAGGGTCATGAGGACTCGAAACGTCAACTCTTTTCTTCTCCGCCGATGCTACCAGACCTGCTGAGTTTTTCCAGGTAATTCTGTTTTTGTTTTCCACAAATACTGACGTCATTGTAGATTTCCATGTATTTACATTGCAGTCTTTCCCAAATTTCATGTTATATTGCTCAATCTGCTTATGCAACAGCTTTGCAAATTTGTACATCTAAGTGACTATTCCAAAACTGTGAACCAGTGAATAATATCAAAGAACGTCATTCAATCCAGCCCACTTGACAGTAATGATTGAGTGTGTAAATTGTGCATAACATCATCTAATGACTATTACCTCATATGAGCCATATTAAACATTATAATGTGCATTTCATACAGTACATATTCTATGAAAAGTGTAGAACAGTGAGAATGTACAATCAGTATTACAATCTCCTTTTTCATGAAAAAATAAAGCTGTAAAAAATGCAGATTTTTTTTATTCCTACTAAGGCCAACTATTAAGTTTCAAAAGTTCATTCTAGGGGGTGGTGCAAGGCTGAAGGTTCGCCTAGGATGCCTAATACTCTTGCACCGGCACTGTTCATTAGCTGTAAAGCACTTGGAAACATTGTGAGGTTGTGAAAAGCGTTATAGCAATGTAAGAACTTCTCTCTAACAAGAGAATAATATGTTCAGCATCACTTAGGGAAATACTTCTCACATTATAAAGCAACGTCATTGCACTCTCCTTGATAAATGCCACAGGAAATCCAGCAGTAATTTAAAATAAATTAATTTACGATGGCTTTGAAATAATACAGAAAGGCACTGATACACATGTATTAATGGATGAGGCAGTGATATAGCACAGAGTGTGCTGTGCCTGTAGGAGGTTGGGATGATCTGCCATAGAATAATATTTAGTCACAACTTTTTACATTTCTTTTATAGTTATAAATTTTGCATTCTTTCCAGGGATATAATTACTTTCAGGAGCACTGATTCCTGTGAAGGGTATTCCAGTACAGTACCGTACAGTAGAGCATGGCATCTGTACTATGTGTGATTCCCCAATTCCCAAAAGAAGGTGCAGAATTAAAAGATGCACCAATGGTTCTAAATCTCAATTTTACTTTTAAGCTCCATTCACTGGCCAACAACCACCTCCAAAGTTATGATTTTATTCTTTCATGGGACGTGGGCGTTGCTGCCAAGGCCAGCGTTTATTGCCATCCTTAAATGCCCTTGAGTGGCTTGCTAGGCTATTTCAGAGGGCAGTTAAGAGTCAACCACATTGCTGTGGGTCTGGAGTCACAGGTAGGCCAGACCTGGTAAGGAAGGCAGATTTCCCTCCCTAAAGGACATTAGTGAACCAGATGGGTTTTTATGACAATCAACAATCGTTTCATGGCCACCACTACTAAGACTAGCTTTTAATTCCACCAGTTGCCGTGATGGGAATTGAACCCATGTCCCCTGAGCATTAGCCCGGGCCTCTGGATTATTAGTCCACCTCCCCATATTGAGCCGGAAGCGAGCTGCTGAATGGGACTTGGACCTGGATTTTCTGACCCCATCGTGGTGGGACCCACCCTGGGAGATTCGGTGGCCCAGCCAAAAGTCCGTTGACTTTCAGTGGGACGGAATGATCCTGGTGGTGGGCGGGGCCGGAAAATCCCGCCTTGGTCCCAGGCAGGGTGGTGAGTTTTTTTATTCATTCATAGGATGTGGCTGTTGTTAGCTAGGCCAGTAATTATTGCCCAAGCCTGAGTGCCCATTTCAGAGGGCAGGTAAAAGTCAACAACATTGCTATGAGTCACACGTAGGCCAGACTGGGTAAGGACGGCAGATTTGCTTCCCTGGAGGCCATTAGAGAACCTGATGGGCTTTAATGACAATCCGCTAGTTTCATGGTCACCATTACTGAGACCAGCTTCTTATTCCTGATTTATTTAATTAACTGAATTTAAATTCCCCAGCTGCGGTGCTGGGATTTGAACTCCTACCCTTTGGATCATTAGTCTGGGCCTTGGGATTACAATTCCCAGTAACAACTAGTATGCTACCATCCCCCATAAATACAGTGAGATAGAGGAGTCTCAGAAAGGCTTTTATTCCTACCGTTCTTTCCCTGTCCGAGCTGGGGATTGTTGCATTCGGTTCAGAGCCAGATTGTCAGTGTTTTTAACAGAAACAGGAAGAGGCCATTCAGCCCTTGAGTCTGTTCCTGCTGTTCAATTAGGTCATGGCTGATCGGTAACTTAATACTTTCCACCCACCTTGGTTCAATATCCCTTAATACACTTGGTGAGCAAAAATCTGCCCATCTCAGGTTTAAACTTATTAATTGATTTTGTGTTTGTGAGAGAATGAGCCCCAAAATTTTACTATCCGATTGCGTAAAAGCTCTGGCTCTGGTACTAGATTTCTGTTCTCCTGTCAACAACTCCTCTTCATAGTTCAAAAATATAATAAAAGCAGGGGGCAACAAAAGTTTGATATTTGTATCGCGTAGGGATTTTGTATCTCTGTATTCCAAGATGTGAAGATGTTAATTGTGATGAACTTTGACGAACAACAGCCAACACAAGCCTCAATCCCATCTGGTTTTGGGGGCTGTATACACAATTCAATTGCTGCACCAGATACTCATCTCTCACTGCACCTCTGGAAGAACAACAAAATAGATTAATGACATATGTGAAACCTTAACTACTTAGTTTTTTAGGATTCTGGGCACCTCAGGCAGTATAAAACCAAGGGAGTTATGATAAATCTTTATAAAGCATTGGTTAGGCCTCAGCTGGAGTATTGTGTCCAATTCTGGGCACCACGCTTTAGGAAATGTGTCAGATTATTAGAGGGGACGTGGTGGAGACTTAGTAGTGTGGTACCAGGGATGAGGGACTTCAGTTTATGAAGACAGGAGAAGCTGGGATTGCTCTCCTTCGAGCAAAGAAGGTTATGGGGAGATGGATAGAGGTGTTTACAATTAGGAGGGCTTTTCATTGAGGAAATAAGGAGAAACAGTTCAGAATGGTGGGGAAGGTCCAATAACGAGAGGCCACAGATTTAAGGCTATTGACAAAAGAACCCAAAAAGATGAGAATTTTTTTTACACTGAGAGGGGTTCTGATCTCGAATGCACTGCCTGAGAGGGCGGTGGAAAAAGTCAATTGTAACTTTTGAAAGGGAATTGGATAAATACTTAAAAAGAAACATTTTCAGGACTATAGAGAGAGAGTGCAGAGGATCCAGCACAGGTGCAGTGGGCTGAGTGGCCTATCTGTGAAATTGTACTTCTCTTCTTCGCCCATAGCAAGTAGGCACCTTCATTAAAGTCATGCAGGAAGGAGTTTGTTATGAAGCATTGCATGCTCCAACAATACATACAGAAATGTCTCCTAATCTCTTCTCTCACTCTATGATAATCTTAAACTGATGATCCCTAATCAGTGCCTCCCCAACCACAGCAAATAATCTTTCCTCATATCAAAACCCTTCATAATTTAAAAACTTTGATTAAATCTCCTTGTCTGCTCCAGTGGAATTCATTGCAGTCTCTTAGCTCTTGTCATAACTGTAGTTTAGCTTTCTTGAACTCTGCTCTATATTGGCTCGTGATTCTCCAATGCTTCATTTGAAATGATCATCTTCAGGTTTAAATCCCTTCTATATTCAGCCACCTCTAGATCTGTAACTTTCCCTACAGCCATCCCCTGCATCCATCTCCCCCCACACCCAGAATTCTCCATTCCTCATATGATAGCCTATTATACAAAAGCAACTTGCATTTATATAGCACCTTTTGCATAGTAAAACATCCCAAAGCACTTGACAGGAGTGTTACCACACAAAATTTGACATTGATACAAAGTAAGGAGATAATTAGGACAGGTGACCAAAAGCTTAGTCAAAGAGGTGGGTTTTAAGGAGTGTCTTAAAGGAGAAGAGCGAGGCAGAGAAGTTTATGGGGGGAGTTTCTGTGCTAAGAACAGGCTGCTGAAGGCACAGCCACCAGCTGCAGAGAGATTAAAATCATCTATCCCTTCCTCCCTTAGGCCTGATATTAGTGGCCTTAACTCCAGCCTCCTAAGTCCCAAACAATGGAATTCCCTCCCTAAATCATTCTGCCTCTCCACTTCCCACTCCTCCTTTAAAACCTGTTAAAATATCACTTTTGTAACCAAGGCTTTGGATATTCCTCCTTTACAGCATTCATTTATTGGGTTAAGTGCCTGTGAAGCATCTTGGGCGAAGTTAGTTTTTGGGCAAGTTGTGGTTTTGGCAAAAGAACAGGACATGCTCATGGTCGCTCAGTAGTTCTAGTAGCCGTTTGGTGTGAAATGACCTCGTTTTGACTGCAGACTAGAGTCAATGTGCCAGATTGTGTTGTAAAATACTATCCTTTATTAATGTGCAAATCAGACTGTAAATTCCAAAGATTAAGTGATATTCTAAAAGAGTCTCATGCATCGCCATTTTCCTGCTGCAAACCTAAACCTGGCGTAAAAGAACCTACAGGCACTGTTTTGGAGAAAAGAGATTTCTGTGCAGTGTCCTGGATGAATATTTATCCCTCAACCAACATCACTAAAAACAGGCTAACATTATCACATTGCTGTTTGTGGGATCCTGCCATGCAGAAATTGCTGCTGAGTGACTATGCTTGAAAAAGTATTTAAATAACTCTGGGATGATCCTGAGGTTGTGAAAGATGCTAGGGAGATTCAAAATGTTTCTTTTCTTTCCTGCACAAAGGAAACTCCTCTCCCACTGGCCAGGGCTTGCTTGCCCAGGAGGTCGAGGAGAGGGAGAGATGGGAACTCATGCTGATCTTGATCTCAGAGGCCGTGAGATTCCTCTCGAGGAGGCAGGATCTTTAGGTGGCAGCCAGTTTTTTCTAGACAGAAGAGGGGTTGTGAAAAGAGGTATCGCACTCCTGTCTGATCCACTTTCATTGCCTTAAAACAGGAGAATCGGGACGTTAAGATTGATTATGGTGTTCTGACTACAAATCCACTCTCTGGCTCACTATCCAGTCTATAATCCTGCTTTAATCAGAATTTGTTTGTGGTGATGAGATTCGAAGTGAATGGAATGGGATATATTTCTTCATCCTCTTGTATGTTTGGTGAACGAGTCTGAGTTTGATTATTGTGTCCATTCTCTCTCCTTTATGCCAGAGTGGATACATTTCAGCCCTGGAGGGAGTAACATATGTGTATTTCCGATGGGAGGGATGGTCAGGCTGAACTGATGGCGTTTTTGTATGGACGTGACAGGTCCTGAGATGGAATAACTTTACAGCACTGACCACCCATTCTGCTTCCTGTGTATAATTTACCAACATTGCTTTTATCTCACTCTTTAATTTACATCAGTGAACGTTTCCATCTGTGAACTTTTGTGAATCCCAAATTTCGGTCGGTTGCCACGATCTGAACATTTCTTTCTCTACCTCGCTGTCCCATCTACCCTGCTGTTGGTGTCTCCCTCCCAGGATCTGTCCATTTATCTTTTTCCCTCTTTTAATCTCTCCCTTCCTCTTAATCTTTCCCACCCTTTTCCCAAACACACTCTCCCTCTCCATCTCTTCCTCCCTCCCAAACACACAGTCTTCCTCTCAATCTCTACCTCCCTCTTTCAATCTCACTCTCCTTCCTTCTCTCAACTCTATCTCAATTTCTACTTATCACCCTGTGTCTCACTCTCCTCTCGTTCCCTCTGCTAGCTATAAATTTCTGTCCATTTTTCCCTTGCTCTGTCTATCTCTCTTTCTTTGTCATCACTCTTCTCCTGTTTATTTTTCCCTTACTCTATCTTTCTATCTCTATCTCTCTCCATCGCTATATCATGGAATTCATGCTGTGTGATATTATTAAACATTTGCTTTACGTAGTAAATCCCTTTGTTTGCTATTTTAAACATTTGTTATCTGAATTATATCAAAGAGTAACATCTCTGTTAAAACTGCAAATAAAGAACTTACATGCAAACATGTTGTATATGCAGTGTATGGTTTATATATAGGATAACAGATACGCAGGAGTCAGTTACCGGCTGGAATCTAATTGAGGGGTTTGGGGGTTTTATATATAGGATAACAGATACCCGCGAGTGAGTTACAGACTGGCATCTAATCGAAGGGTTCGGGTGTTTATATTTAGAGTAACGGATACCCGGGAGTGAGTTTCAGGCTGTAATTGAAACAGGTTTGGATGATTTATATATAGAATAAGGGAGATCAAGAAGTGACTTTTAGCCTTGGATTTAATTGTGGGCTGTGGGTGATTTATACAGAGAATAAGAGATGGTTTAACTGGGAGAGATTATAAGGCAGTGGTGAGTCTGCCGGATGTATTGTATGTAGCAGATTATGGGGTTGTGATCATTGCCAGCTGCAATGCAGGCAGTTTGATTTATCTCTCAGTAACCTGCTTCACCTCTCATAAGACATGATGACCTCTGCCCTTTGCTCCCTCGTCACTGATTCCTCTATTGTCCTTTCACAGTCAGGGTGTGTAGTGATGAAGAAATAATTGAAGGAAAATTGTGAACTAATTGTAGAATCGTCCAGCTAGATGGAGGTCATTCAGCCCATCAGGCCTGTGCCAGCTCTTCAGAGCTATTCCATTCACCTACTCCTTACCCTAAGTACTGGAAATTGAATTGCCTGCCAACAACCACTGACCTGGCAAATAAGCAATGCCCATGGACACCCAGCACAAGATAGTGCCTTTCCAAGAGGAGAGGATAATTTAAGAGATACCTGTTTAGCCAGAGAGTGATGAGAAAGTGGAACTCGATACCACATGAAGTATTTGAAGTGAAGAGCATGGGCACATTTAAGGGAAATCTCAATAAGTACATGAGAGAGAAAGGACTAGGAGGTTATGCTGATAGGGTGAGATGATGAGGGATGGGAGAAGGCTCAGATGGAGCATATACATTGACATGGACCAGTTGGGCTGAATAGCCTGTTTCTGTGCTGTACATTGTGTGAAATTGGTGGACAAAAAGATTGTTTTGAACTTCAGTACAATAATCTGACATTTCTGTGCACTAATTAGGGTGCTCAACATTAAATGTGCGGGAAATTAGAATGAGTAAAAATAGAATACAGGAATGAAAACAAATCATTTTAGCTTTGTGTTTTGAAGCTATGTCGCAATTAACTGTCATGCCTTACACGAGAATCTAATAGCTGTTTCAAGGTCGATAAAGTTGCATATTAAAAAAAAATAAAATTGTATTTCTCATGATGAATTTTTGCCATGTTGATCATAAAAAGAAAATTTGGATATTGTGCACCTGTAGCCTGAGGCACACTCAGTATTTCACAAGGCACTGGAAAACCTCTGGGAGTCAGCAGTCGACATACTCTTTCGCACTTGGAATGATACCCAGGCAGGGACTGGAAAAGGCATTTCTTTTGCCTCAGTATCACTGATTACTTAATAGCTTTCTTGTCAGCTATTTAAGTTAATATAAGACAAATGAGCATTTTATGGTAATGCAATATGCCCCATGCCTCTGGATGATGGCAAATACAGTTCAAACGGCCTAATGACCCTAGACTTGGTTCTCTTACAGCAGAACAAAATGATAAAGAAGCAAAAACACTATGGGAAAATTGATTTTTTTTCAATCTACGTACTGTGAGAGAATAGAATATATATTTGCTTTTGAAGATTGTTCCATGCAATGTTTTCGACTCCAGATGTTTCTGGAATGTGGGCATTCTATCAGGACTAATCAATAAGAAATGTGCAGTTAAAGGCTTTCTTTGGCATCATTGCTCAACATTTGCATTGAATTCATATAAGAATTTACAAAATAAGGCCATTCAGCCCAACTGGTCCATTCCAGTATTTATGCTTCACGCAAGTTTCCTTCTACCACCCCCCTCCTTCACCTTGCCTTATCAACATACCCTTCTATTCCCTTCCCCCTTGTGTTCATCTAGCTCCCCCTACCCTCACCACTCTCTGGGTAAAGAAGTTTCTCCTCCATTCCCCATTGGATTTACTGGTGATTATCTTATGTGGTTGCAGAATATATCAGTGTGTTACAGTGAGGGGTGTGGGGTATATCAGTGTATTACAGTGTGGGGTATATCAATGTTACAATGAGGGGTGTGGGGTATATCAATGTTACAGTGAGGGGTGTGGGGTATATCAGTGTTACAATGAGGGGTGTGGGGTATATCAGTGTTACAGTGAGGGGTGTGGGGTATATCAATGTTACAATGAGGGGTGTGGGGTATATCAATGTTACAGTGAGGGGTGTGGGGTATATCAATGTTACAGTGAGGGGTGTGGGGTATATCAATGTTACAGTGAGGGGTGTGGGGTATATCAGTGTTACAATGAGGGGTGTGGGGTATATCAGTGTTACAGTGAGGGGAGTGAGGTATATCAGTGTTACAGTGAGGGGTGTGGGGCATATCAAAGTGTTACAGTGAGGGGTGTGGAGTCTATTATAAAGGATGTAATAGCAGAGCATTTAGAAATGCTTATTATAATCAAGCAGAGTCAGCATGGCTTCATGGAGGGAAAATTATGTCTGACAAATTTGTTAGAATTCTTTGAGGAGGTAACAAGCAGGATAGATGAAGGGGAACCAGTAGATGTAATATATTTGGCTTTCCAAAAGGCGTTCAATAAGGTATCATGCATAAGGCTACTTAATAAGATAAGAACCCATGGTGTTGGGGGTCTTATATTAGCATGAATAGAGGATTGGCTAACTAATAGAAGACAGAGCTGGGATATGGGGGAAGAAATTTTCAGGATGGCAACCTGTAACTAGTAAAGTGCCACAGTGATCAGTGCTAGAGCCACAATTATTTACAATATGTATTAATGACTTGGATGAGGGAAGTGAATGTACTATTGCCAAGTTTGCAGATGACACAAAAATAGGTGGGAAGGCAATTGGTGAATATGACATGGAGTCTACAGAGAGATATAGACAGATTTAGTGAGTGGGCAAAAATGTGTCAGATGGAATATAATGTGGAAAAGTGTGAGGTTGTGCACTTTGGCAGGAAGAATAGAGGAGCTGAATATTACTTAAATGGAGAAAGGCCGCAGAAAGCTGCAGCACAGAGAGATTTGGGGGTCCCCGTGCATGAATCTCAAAAAGCAAACATACAAGTTCAGCAGGTAATAGGGAAGGGAAATGGAGTGATGGCCTTTATTTCAAAGGAAATGGAGTATAAAAATAGGGGAACGTTGCTAAGACTATACAAGGAACTGGTTAGATCACACCTAGAATACTGTGAACAGTTTTGGTCCCCTTATCTAAGGAAAGATATCCTGGCATTGGAGGCAGTCCAGAGAAGGTTCACTAGGTTGATCCCAGGGATGGAGGGATTTTCTTATGAGGAGAGGTTGAGTAGGTTGGGCTTGTACTCATTGGAGTTTAGAAGAATGAGAGCGACCTTATTGAAACATATAAGATTCTTAGGGGGCTTGACAGGGTAGATGCTGAGAGGTTGTCTCCCTTGTGAGAAAGTCTAGGACCAGAGGGCATAATCTCAGAGTAAGGGGTCACCCATTTAAAACAGAGATGAGGGGGAATTTCTTCTCTCTGAGGGTAGTCAATCTGTGGAATTCTTTACTGCAGAGGCTGGGCCATTAAGTATATTCAAGGCTGAGATAGACAGATTTTTAATCAGTAAAGTACTCAAGGGTTATGGGGAAATGGCAGGAAAGTGACGTTGAGGTTTATCAAATCAGTCTTGATCTCATTGAATGGTGGAGCAGACTCGATGGGCCAAATGGCCTACTTCTGCTCCTACGTCTTATGGTCTTATATCAGTGTGTTACCGTTAGAGGTGTGGGGTATATCAGTGTGTTACAGTGAGGGGTGTGTGGTATATCAGTGTAATAGAGAGGTGTGGAGTATATCAGAGTGTTACAGTGATGGGGGTGAAGTAATCAGTGTTACAGTGAGGGGTGTAGGGTAATGAGTGTTACAGTGAGAGTAGCTGGGATGCATCAATGTTACAGTGAGGGTGGGTGGGTTACTCCAGAATGTTGCAGTGAGGGTGGGTAGGTTACATCAGAGTGTTGCAGTGAGGGGGGTGGGGTACATCAGAGTGTTGCAGTGAGGGGGGGAAGTGGGGTATATCAGTCCTTCACAAACATTCTGACTCAAGGATTTCAAACAGCTTGAGCAGATTCTAGTTGCCCAGGCTAATGGTTGGACACACTTGACTTACGAGACCTTAAAAGGTGATTATAAAGCAATAATGGGCATGTAGGAGGGAGTCTCCTTGGTTGTATCTGCAGGAAAGGTGGCCTGGATTAAAAAGCTCAAGCTGTGCTTCCCGTTTTGCGATCCACTTTCCTCTCTAGTTACAAGCTGCCTAACTCTCACCTATGTCTTATTGGTTCATTGATAAAGGGCATTAAATAGCCTAAATAAATCTTTGAGTTGTTACAATGTCTCCTCTTTTCATTTTATAAAGGAAATACCAGCATCGATTATGCAAGCTTCTATCTGGGGCTCTGGGATTGCGCTGGTGAGGAACCTGACGAACTGTCATTTAGACGAGGAGACCTGATTCACATCCTGAGCAAAGTAAGGCAATGAACCAATCATTTACTCTATTTGTGATTTGTGAAGCTTTCTGTCTTCTCAGCCTTAACATCCTGATCATTGTTAACATCCTGTCGGTTAATGGCCAGATTGGCTCAGTGGACACTCCCTTACCTCTGAGTCAGTAGGTCACGGTTTCAGGGTGCTCACTCCACAGATTTGAGCAAATAATCTAGCCCAACACTCCAGTGAGGTACTGAGGAGTGCTGAACTGTCAGAGGTGCCATTTTTCAGATGAGCTATTAAACTGTGGCCCTGTCTTCCCTCTGAACATAAAAGATCCCAAGGTACTATTTCAAAGAAGAGCAGATGAGTTCTCCCAGGTATCCTGGCCAATATTTATCTGTCAACCAAAATCACTGAAAACAGATAATCTGATCATTTTTCTCGTTGCTGTTAATGGGAGCTTGCTGTGCACAAATTGGCTGTCACATTTCCTACATTATAACAGTGACTATACTTCAAAAAATATTTCAAAGCATTGAGGTTCTGAATGGTACTTTTAAAATGCAAGGTGTTCTGTTTTTATATATAGCAGGGGTCATCGGACAGTGATAAGTAGCGGCATCCTGGTTAATAGCCTTAACTTCCGCAGCCCCCCACCCACCACCAAGCTTCACCCAACCCAGATACCCTGATGTTAATGGTAGCACCTCACATCACCATGTAATTTTATCTCCCTGATGGGTCACAGGAGAAGGAGGCAACAGTTGAGCCCCTCCGGTTTGTTCTCTTGTCCAATCACCTCATGGCTGCCCTGGACTCCAACTCCAAGTGCCTGGTGGACAGAAGGGAAGTGGTAGGGGGGTGTTGAGGATGGACCAATCAATTCAAGCCTTTGAGCGGCCAGATGGTCTTCCTGATTCTTCATCCTCATTAAACCATGACAAGCAAGTCAGTAGCTTTACCAAGCTCATCCACTGTGGATTCGATATCCAGCTCTACGTTGACGGGTAGGCTTTCTATGGTGTCTAGAGTTTCCCTGGTGACAGTGTTCTCTCTAGAGTATAACTCAGTGTGGTGTTCCACCCATCTCTGCAACTGTTTATAAACCAATGGATGGAAAGAAGGTTCCCCACTGCTGGTGTGTTCCTCCCTGTTTGACTTTCCTGTACACTCCATGCCCAGGGAATCCAATATCCTCACTGAACCATGAGGCCTTGTTCAGTTCCATCTGCTTTGTGTCTAATGGCCACAGCAGCACTCTTGGACTCTAGCCCCTGCCTCGAGATCGCAGTGTGGCATTACCAATAACAGTGTCCTTGCAGTGAGCTTATTCAGAAATAATTAGCAATGCAGTACAGTACTGCTCTATAGGTACAGGTTTAATGCAGCCATTGAGGAAATGATGAATAAATGCAAATGTTTGTTAAATTATCTACTTTAGCATCAGACAGAGAGAGAAAATCCATTCTCTCTTTCTCTGTCCCTGGACTGATTCAACCACAATGCCAAACCCCTAAAGGCTGTGAATAATCTCTTGATGAGTGCCGGTGATTTTACCGTCTTGAGCGATTATTCACCAGTTCAAATTCAGGTCACCTGTGCCGCTCAAAGGCTTGAATTGATTGGTCCATTAGCCTGTGACAGAAGACTGGCGGAGGAGATACACCACTGTGATTGGTGAGTTTGAGTAACTACTTGTGTTTCTAACCCATACAAGGAGCCTGACACTAACAATGTATCACATTGAGATTGCTGAAACACAGCAGTAATTTCCCGATCATTATGCATTAGGACTGTGTGTGTCTCTCTCCCTCTCTCTATGTAGCTTATTCTCTGGGAGTTATGCAGAGATGTTATAGCAAAGAGACTTAATTGTGAATTCTGCCTATACATGCATGCCTTATTAGAGATTTGTTTTATATCAGATGGTGGGTGTGATGTATCTGTGTGTTACTGTGAGGCATCAGACACTGATATACATTTGCACTTAAAATTCTCTCCTAATTTTCAGCCAAAAGACCTGGAAAAAAATCCATGGCGCAAGTCTGTGACATCTCATCAGTTAGTTTGGCTCCCCAGAGAATGGGAAACTTGACTTTTAATGTTCTTTAGCAGTTGCATTTGATGAAAGAAGCACATGGGGGCTTGGAGGCAAGTGCAGAAGGAGTCAGGAAGGATGGAAACCAAAGAACCACCAGGGAGAGCTCATTAACACATCAGCGGCAAGTGGGTGAAACAAGAGCCTGAGAGAGATTGGCTGGAGGCTAAGAGGGAGAGAACTGAAAACAGGAGGCTGGGGACAGGGCAGGTTGATGGAGGTAAGATACAGATCAGCCATAATTTCATGGAATGGTGGCGGAACAGGCTCAAGGGGCTCCTCCTGTTCCTAAGAAGGAAGAGGAAGGTTTGGATGAGGTTTTTCAATGAAGGAAAGGTGATGTGAAACTGGAATGAGCTGGACAAGGAATTCAGGGGCAAGAAGTTGGTAGCAGAATATATAGTGGAACCCTGAGAATGAGAGGCAGAGAGAAATCCAGAGTCATGTCAGCCAGAAGGAGACAAGAGAAGGTAGAGTGCAGCCAGACCATGGACAGAAGTGGGAATGACGATGGAAAATTCAATCACTCCACTGGAAGGAGAAGCTGAAGAGAACAGAGACTAATAACTATGGATTATTTAACAAAAGGTTTGCTTATTAATCAAACAGCCATGAATAACTTAATTTTTTATTTCCACTTTGACTAAGACGAGACAAATTTAAAACTGGTCAGAGAGTCCATTTTTGAACCCTCACCCAATCCAGATTCTGTCCATACCTGAAAATGGCACCATCCAGGAGGAGTCATTGTGTTCATTGGAACAGCAGGAGGCCATTCAGCCCCTCAAGCCTGCTCTGTCATTCAGTCAGATCATGACCAATCTGTACCTCAACTTCATCCATCTTAGCTCCATATACAACTAAAATCTATCAATCTGCCAGCTCCAGTTGACCTCCAACTTGAACATCTTTTCGAGGGGGGGGGGGGAGATAGTTCCAAGTTTCTGGAACCCTTTGGGTGGAGAAGAGCTTCCTGATTTTGCTCCTGAATGGCCTGCCTTTAAATTAAAGATCATGTCCCATTGATTTTGATACCTCCACTGGAGGAAAAGTTGCTCCATGTCCTACCCTATCAAATTCTTTGTAACATTTTAAATGCCGACATCAGGTCACCCCTCAACCTTCTCACCTCAGTGGAATAAAAGCCAAGTTGACCCCTTCTGGCGCAGTGATGAAGTGCGGGAGCTCGAGGGATTGGGTTGCCATCTCTTGGACAGATTCCTATAGGTTTCTCCACACTCTCCCCATTGGTCACCCGATTCCCATCCTTGCAGTACCCTGACTTACTATGGCCAATAAAAGAAAGTCTTGCATTTCTATAGCACCTTCTGCAACCTCAAGACAAGTAATTTTGAAATGTAGTCACAGTTGTAATGTAGGAAATGTAGCAGCCAATTTGTGCACAGCAAGCTCCCACAAACAGGAATGTGATAATGACCAGTTTTTGTGATGTTGATTGAGGGATGAATATTGACCAGAACACCGGGGAGCACACTCCTACTCTTTTTCAAAATAGTGCCTTGGGATCTTTTATATTCACTTGAGCAGGCAGTTGGGGCTTTGCTTTAATATTGCATCTGAAAGACTGCACTTCTGACAGTGCAGCACTCCATCCATACTGCATTGAAAGTGTTGGCCTAGCTTTATACGCTCAAGACTCTGGAATGGGACTAGAACTCACAACTTTCTAACTCTGAGGTGAAGGTGCTATCCTGGATTGTCCTGGAGGTTAATATTCAAGGCCTAGAAACTCCAGGGCAATCCACAAGGGCTGGCAGCTCCGACAGGGATCGATTGATGAGTCTGGGCACAGTCCTCCAGCTCTCACTCTTGCCTCGGAATCGGACAAGTCTGGGATTGACTCTCACGCCGTACTCTGCCCATATAAACTGGGCTGACACCGCAGGAGACCGGAGTGTTGCATTGTTCGATTGGCTTCGAGTCCGAGACCCTGCCTTCCTCATTCAGATGCTGAGGAGCCCATGAGGAAGACCCCCCCCCACACCCCGATCAGAGGCAGGGAGAGCGTTCTTCCTCTGCCAGCCCATTAATGGCGCCGTCCTTTGTGGGATCTTGCTGTGCGCAGTCGAAACTAGCTTCCGCATTAACTGCGTTAACAGTCGCTGCAGCTCATTCGTTTTAGGCGACGCGCTGAGCCATGGCTGAGATGTGATAAAGCGGCTCTATCAAAGTCTCCCCCCCCCCACCCTCCCTACTCCTTCTCGCAGCTGCTCAGTGAATCAGAGTTCAAATGAAGTACGAGCAGAATTCCGTGATTTAATGAGCCTAACTCTGAAGTGTTTGCAGTGAATGTCCGGGTCCCTGTCTCCCCCTCCCCACAGTAAAATATTGTATTGGCGGCGGGGGTGGGGGGTGCGCTGGAGGTGGAATTAGTGATGCAGCCTTGTGGAGAGTGAGCTCTCTCGCTGATGTACGCATTGCAGCAGAGAGGACTGGTGGGGTGGGCTCCGAGCTGGGGCAAATTGGGAAGTGGGAAGACAACCCCGGCTTTGTCAACTGGGTCATTGAGTGTATGAATGGTTGGTGTGTCCTGTCCGATCGAGCACCTCTGAACAGGACAGATTGTACTGTGCTGCAGACGTTAATGAGGCAAGACAGAGAGACAGAGAGAGAGAGAGAGAGAGACAAACTGGACCCATTGCATTACAGTAACACGCACTGCACCGCCGCTGCTTTGAGTATAATCCACACGAAGAGATAATCAATAAACCGAGGAAATTTGGCCTCTGCCGCACAGCCCCCAAAGCATCTTTCAGGATATGTAAACTGTGCCGCTTGGGCGGACTCATATTCCGAATTCTTGGAATTGCAAAAGAAAATGCAATCTTCTGCTTCTAAATTGGTCTCCTTTCCAGAACAGCCGATGTGTCTTGTCCAATCAGAGATATCGCAGCATCGATGGCGGCCACTCGACCCCCCCACCCCCCGCCCTGCACTAAACCAGCTTTTCAATTGGAGCTGTCTCCTCCAGCCCCACTCTCCCTGGCCTTTCTCCTCGTTTTTGCTTTTCAAATATTTCTCCGATTCCCTGTTTAAAGTAGGCGCAGCTGGGTCACCAATCAGCCATGTTCTCACTGAATGGGGGGCAGGCTGGAGGGACTGAATGGCCTCCTGTTCCAATGTTCCCGAATACTTAACAACAGGAGGGCCTGCATTTATGGAGCATCTTTATCATAGCAAAACAAGGCACTTGGAGCGTTATCAAAGAGAGTTTATTACTGAGTCACATGAGGTGATATTAGGAGAGGAAACCAAAAGCTTGGTCAAAGAGAGGTGAGTATCAGAATCATTTCCAAATGCCACCTTTACTTTTTGGTAAAGTATCCAATAACCCTCCAGGGGGGAAAATATTCTCCACCTTGTTTTGGTGCCTCCCTAGGAATGAATCTGAAGCTGTGCTGTACCCCTTTGGAATGGGGAACACTGGGCAAAGTCCAGGGACGTGACTCTGCTTCGTTAACACTGCCAACAATATTCAGCTGACTTAAAACTTCAGATCTTGCTCCCCTCCAAAATCGGAAATAGTTCCAGAATAGGCAGCAAGAAGTCTGGCTGCCTGATTGGCCTCAGTTATACTGTCAGGAGCCTGAGCATCACCAATTAAACTTGTCACGTTCTCATACTGCCTGTTGACCTGTGCTAGTTCAGGTTGTGCAGATGGTCAGAGAGCTCAGGAACTGGCTAGAATCCAATGCGAGGTTGTAAATAGCAGCAGGTCTCCAGCAGCTACCTCCCTACAGCTCTGGTAGCAGCTCCTCTGTCTGAATCTTTCGGTATCTGAGACAACCCTGTAAAAGTAAAAGGGACATCTAACCTTGAGCAAGAAAATTTCTGCCCATTGACTGGGGTGTCTCACTCCCCTTTCTCACAGGGAGATATTTGTACACTTATTAGTATCGTGGAGTCTAGCCCAGTCAATCTGGCACACAGATTCTAACACAGTCCTGCCTGCTCAAGTATGGGATACACACACTTGTACATGTACACACAAATATTGTATTTTCACATACCCTCTAAACAATAACAACTTGTATTTATATAGCACCTATAATGAAGTGAAATGCCCCAAGGGTGCTTCACAGGAGCATTATCAAACAAAATTTGACACTGAGCCACATAAGGAGATATTAGGGCAGATGGCCAAAAGAGAGAGATATTAGGGACATCCCAAAGGAGGAGTGGAGAGGTTGAGGAAAGGAATTTTAGAGCTTAGAGCCAAGGCAGCAGAAGGCATGGCTGCTAATAATGGAACGATCAAAAGTGGGGATGTTCAGGAGGCCAGAACTAGAGGAACACAGAGAACTTGAGAATCCAGAGTTGGGGAGGGGTTCCAGAGTTGGGGAGGGGTGAGGCCATGATTTGAACATGAGGATGAGGATTTTAAAACTGAGGTGTTGCCGGACAAGGAGCCAATGTAGGTCAGAGAGTACAAGGGTGATGGATGAATGGGACTTGGTGTGAGTTAAGGAGTTAAGATACAAGCAGCTGAATTTTGAAGGAGCTCAAGTCCATAATGGACTTTCTCTCTCTCTCTTACTTTTTCTCCATGTCCCTCTTGCTCTCAGCCGTTTTTGATCTCTATCTCTGTCTGCCTCTTTCTCTGTTTCTCTTGCTCTCCCTATGTCTCTTTGTGTCTATCTCTCATTCATTCTGTCTCTTGTTTTCTCTCTCTCCCGTGCTCTCGCTCCGTCTCTGTCTGTACTTTCTCTCTGTCAGTCTGTCTGTTTCTCTTCCTCGTTTTCTCTCTTCCTCTCTCGCGCACACGCACGCACACACACACACACACACACACACACACACACACACATAATTGAGGAATGCATTAGAGCCTTGTTCATCCAACTGGATCATAATTTCATTTTGGAAGGAAAGTTTCAATCTGATCTCGATTAATTGGCGAATGAATCTTTCACTGTCAGAGGACATAACCCACAGGCATAAACTCTGTCCTGTGTTACCCTGTGCAACTGAACACACAATAGAAGCTAATAAAAACACACCCATCTGGCATTTATGTCCACAAGTGCATGAGGAGGTGATGAAATCTGACAGCTTGCACCAAAAATTCAAATAACTGCACTCGGAATGGGTCAAGTGGAAAAATGAACAGTGCCTGTTAGATTACCAGGGACACTGATGCCTAAATGAGGGAACTGAATGAAATGTAACACATTTGGATCTGACCTTTCTCTGCACATATTATTTGTAAAGGCTAATTAAGCAAACTGTTCTCTCTACTGTACTTAGATCCGTTGTACTCTAGATTTTGACGTTTATACAACAAGTGCAATAAAATACTCCAAATTACCAATCAGAGATCTGAGTTCACTGTGGAATGGCATCTGTTTCATCTGTTTTATTTTTCATTAACCCTTACCTCCTTATTGTATTCGTTCTCGTATGAGGGGACAGCTGCATTGTTATCCTTCTAGGATCTCTAAATTGTTGATATTTGGGGCTTAAAGTAAGGGCCCACATTTTTATATAGTGCCTACCACCACTTCAAGGCTTTCCAAAGCACTTCACAGCTAATGAAGGACTTTTGTAGTTGCCGTTGTAATATAGCAAACACAGCAGCCAATTACTGCACAGCCAGTTCTCATAAACAGAAATGTGATAATGACCAGAGAATTGCCTTTTTTGGTGTTGTTGGTTGAGGGATAAATATTAACCAGGACAATGGGGAGAACTCCCCTGCTCTTCTTTGCAATTGTGCCATGGGATCTTTCACTCGCACCTAAAGGAGCAGATGGGGCTGAGTTTAATGTGTCTGACAGTGCTGCACTCCCTCAGTACTGCAGCCACGCATCAGCCTGGATTACATGCTTGAATCTCTGGAGCAAGACTTGAACCCATGACCTTCTAACTTAGAGGCAAGCATGATTCCCACTGAGCCACAGCTGACACCTTAACCAGAAGTTGTGGTCCATATATGTTGAAGTCTGTGTTTAATGGAGTAAGGGCTGAAACAGATTATCCCAACATTTATCCCATTGCTATTTCTGGGATCTTGTGTGCAAATTGGCTGCTATGATTCCTACATTCCAACAGGGACTACCCTTCAAAAATAGTTGATTGGCTGTTAAGTGCCTTGAAGTTCCTGAGGCGATGATTGGTGCCGTAGAAATGTAAGTCTTTCTTCCTTATATTGCCAGAGCTGGCCAATCAAATCAAGCACTATACATCCACATCACTAACTCCATTTCCTAGCCATCAAAACAATCCCCCATACTGGCCTGATGCCGAACCAGACTGTTTGTCACCCTCGGCATTCTAGTTGACTCTCAGCTGAGTTTCTGACCCCCATATCTATGCTATCACCAATCCGGCATGCTTCTACCTCAATATCAGCCATCAGCTACCATAACCCTCGTCCATCCATTTGCTGTCTCCAGATTTGACTATTCCAGTATCTTCAAGGCCGTTCTCCATCTTCCGCCATCTATAAATTTCACCTCATCTAAAACTCTGTTGCCCGCATCCTAACACCCACCAAATCCCACTCACTCATCCCCCACCCACACCCACTGCTCACTGACCTACATTGGTTCCTGGAACAGCAATATCACAAAGTCAAAATGCTTAACCTCGTATTTCAGTCCCTCCATGACTTCTCCCCTTCCTATCTCTGTCTCTAACCGTACAAACCTCAGAGATCTCTGTCACATTCCCATGTACCCCACGCCACATCACTGTGCGTTCATCTAATTCAGAAATTTTGCACATCCGATTCCAAGCACTCATCACCGGCAACCCAGCTTTCAGCTGCCTAGGCCCTAAACCCTGGTATTCCCTCTGCTGCTCTCTCCTCCATTCGAGCATTCCATAAACCTTATCTTTTGCACAAAAAATTTCACCTTTGGTTTGATGCCAAATTTGGCTTGATAATCATGAAATATCTTGGGACATTTTTCACATGACAGGTGCAATCTAAATGCAAATTGCTGCATATCAGGGTATTACAGTGAGGGGCTTGGACTATATCAGTGTGAGGGATATCAGAGTGTTACAGTGAGGGGTGTGGGATATCAGAGTGTTACAGTGAGGGGTGTGGGATATCAGAGTGTTACAGTGAGGGGTGTGGGATATCCGAGTGTTACAGTGAGGGGTGTGGGATATCCGAGTGTTACAGTGAGGGGTTTGGGATATCCGAGTGTTACAGTGAGGGGTTTGGGATATCCGAGTGTTACAGTGAGGGGTGTGGGCTATCCGAGTGTTACAGTGAGGGGTGTGGGCTATCAGAGTGTTACAGTGAGGGGTGTGGGCTATCCGAGTGTTACAGTGAGGGGTGTGGGCTATCCGAGTGTTACAGTGAGGGGTGTGGGCTATCCGAGTGTTACAGTGAGGGGTGTGGGCTATCCGAGTGTTACAGTGAGGGGTGTAGGCTATCCGAGTGTTACAGTGAGGGGTGTGGGCTATCCGAGTGTTACAGTGAGGGGTGTGGGCTATCCGAGTGTTACAGTGAGGGGTGTGGGCTATCCGAGTGTTACAGTGAGGGGTGTGGGCTATCCGAGTGTTACAGTGAGGGGTGTGGGCTATCCGAGTGTTACAGTGAGGGGTGTGGGCTATCCGAGTGTTACAGTGAGGGGTGTGGGCTATCCGAGTGTTACAGTGAGGGGTGTGGGCTATCCGAGTGTTACAGTGAGGGGTGTGGGCTATCCGAGTGTTACAGTGAGGGGTGTGGGCTATCCGAGTGTTACAGTGAGGGGTGTGGGCTATCCGAGTGTTACAGTGAGGGGTGTGGGCTATCCGAGTGTTACAGTGAGGGGTGTGGGCTATCCGAGTGTTACAGTGAGGGGTGTGGGCTATCCGAGTGTTACAGTGAGGGGTGTGGGCTATCCGAGTGTTACAGTGAGGGGTGTGGGCTATCCGAGTGTTACAGTGAGGGGTGTGGGCTATCCGAGTGTTACAGTGAGGGGTGTGGGCTATCCGAGTGTTACAGTGAGGGGTGTGGGCTATCCGAGTGTTACAGTGAGGGGTGTGGGCTATCCGAGTGTTACAGTGAGGGGTGTGGGCTATCCGAGTGTTACAGTGAGGGGTGTGGGCTATCCGAGTGTTACAGTGAGGGGTGTGGGCTATCCGAGTGTTACAGTGAGGGGTGTGGGCTATCCGAGTGTTACAGTGAGGGGTGTGGGGTATCCGAGTGTTACAGTGAGGGGTGTGGGGTATCCGAGCGTTACAGTGAGGGGTGTGGGGTATCCGAGCGTTACAGTGAGGGGTGTGGGGTATCCGAGCGTTACAGTGAGGGGTGTGGCCTATCCGAGCGTTACAGTGAGGGGTGTGGGGTATCCGAGCGTTACAGTGAGGGGTGTGGGGTATCCGAGCGTTACAGTGAGGGGTGTGGGGTATCCGAGCGTTACAGTGAGGGGTGTGGGGTATCCGAGCGTTACAGTGAGGGGTGTGTGGTATCCGAGCGTTACAGTGAGGGGTGTGGGGTATCCGAGCGTTACAGTGAGGGGTGTGGGGTATCCGAGCGTTACAGTGAGGGGTGTGGGGTATCCGAGCGTTACAGTGAGGGGTGTGGGGTATCCGAGCGTTACAGTGAGGGGTGTGGGGTATCCGAGCGTTACAGTGAGGGGTGTGGGGTATCCGAGCGTTACAGTGAGGGGTGTGGGGTATCCGAGTGTTACAGTGAGGGGTGTGGGGTATCCGAGTGTTACAGTGAGGGGTGTGGGGTATCCGAGTGTTACAGTGAGGGGTGTGGGGTATCCGAGTGTTACAGTGAGGGGTGTGGGGTATATGAGTGTTACAGTGAGGGGTGTGGGGTATATGAGTGTTACAGTGAGGGGTGTGGGGTATATGAGTGTTACAGTGAGGGGTGTGGGGTATATGAGTGTTACAGTGAGGGGTGTGGGGTATATGAGTGTTACAGTGAGGGGTGTGGGGTATATGAGTGTTACAGTGAGGGGTGTGGGGTATATGAGTGTTACAGTGAGGGGTGTGGGGTATATGAGTGTTACAGTGAGGGGTGTGGGGTATATGAGTGTTACAGTGAGGGGTGTGGGGTATCCGAGTGTTACAGTGAGGGGTGTGGGGTATCCGAGTGTTACAGTGAGGGGTGTGGGGTATCCGAGTGTTACAGTGAGGGGTGTGGGGTATCCGAGTGTTACAGTGAGGGGTGTGGGGTATCCGAGTGTTACAGTGAGGGGTGTGGGGTATCCGAGTGTTACAGTGAGGGGTGTGGGGTATCCGAGTGTTACAGTGAGGGGTGTGGGGTATCCGAGTGTTACAGTGAGGGGTGTGGGGTATCCGAGTGTTACAGTGAGGGGTGTGGGGTATCCGAGTGTTACAGTGAGGGGTGTGGGGTATCCGAGTGTTACAGTGAGGGGTGTGGGGTATCCGAGTGTTACAGTGAGGGGTGTGGGGTATCCGAGTGTTACAGTGAGGGGTGTGGGGTATCCGAGTGTTACAGTGAGGGGTGTGGGGTATCCGAGTGTTACAGTGAGGGGTGTGGGGTATCCGAGTGTTACAGTGAGGGGTGTGGGGTATCCGAGTGTTACAGTGAGGGGTGTGGGGTATCCGAGTGTTACAGTGAGGGGTGTGGGGTATCCGAGTGTTACAGTGAGGGGTGCGGGGTATATGAGTGTTACAGTGAGGGGTGCGGGGTATCCGAGTGTTACAGTGAGGGGTGCGGGGTATCCGAGTGTTACAGTGGGGGGTGCGGGGTATCCGAGTGTTACAGTGGGGGTGCGGGGTAACCGAGTGTTACAGTGGGGGTGCGGGGTATCCGAGTGTTACAGTGGGGGGTGCGGGGTATCCGAGTGTTACAGTGAGGGGTGCGGGGTATCCGAGTGTTACAGTGAGGGGTGCGGGGTATCCGAGTGTTACAGTGAGGGGTGCGGGGTATCCGAGTGTTACAGTGAGGGGTGCGGGGTATCCGAGTGTTACAGTGAGGGGTGCGGGGTATCCGAGTGTTACAGTGAGGGGTGCGGGGTATCCGAGTGTTACAGTGAGGGGTGCGGGGTATCCGAGTGTTACAGTGAGGGGTGCGGGGTATCCGAGTGTTACAGTGAGGGGTGCGGGGTATCCGAGTGTTACAGTGAGGGGTGCGGGGTATCCGAGTGTTACAGTGAGGGGTGCGGGGTATCAGAGTGTTACAGTGAGGGGTGCGGGGTATATCAGAGTGTTACAGTGAGGGGTGCGGGGTATCAGAGTGTTACAGTGAGGGGTGCGGGGTATATCAGAGTGTTACAGTGAGGGGTGCGGGGTATATCAGAGTGTTACAGTGAGGGGTGCGGGGTATATCAGTGTGTTACAGTGAGGGGTGCGGGGTATATCAGAGTGTTACAGTGAGGGGTGCGGGGTATATCAGAGTGTTACAGTGAGGGGTGCGGGGTATATCAGAGTGTTACAGTGAGGGGTGCGGGGTATATCAGAGTGTTACAGTGAGGGGTGCGGGGTATATCAGAGTGTTACAGTGAGGGGTGCGGGGTATATCAGAGTGTTACAGTGAGGGGTGCGGGGTATATCAGAGTGTTACAGTGAGGGGTGTGGGGTATATCAGAGTGTTACAGTGAGGGGTGTGGGGTATATCAGAGTGTTACAGTGAGGGGTGTGGGGTATATCAGAGTGTTACAGTGAGGGGTGTGGGGTATATCAGAGTGTTACAGTGAGGGGTGTGGGGTATATCAGAGTGTTACAGTGAGGGGTGTGGGGTATATCAGAGTGTTACAGTGAGGGGTGTGGGGTATATCAGAGTGTTACAGTGAGGGGTGTGGGGTATATCAGAGTGTTACAGTGAGGGGTGTGGGGTATATCAGAGTGTTACAGTGAGGGGTGTGGGGTATATCAGAGTGTTACAGTGAGGGGTGTGGGGTATATCAGAGTGTTACAGTGAGGGGTGTGGGGTATATCAGAGTGTTACAGTGAGGGGTGTGGGGTATATCAGAGTGTTACAGTGAGGGGTGTGGGGTATATCAGAGTGTTACAGTGAGGGGTGTGGGGTATATCAGAGTGTTACAGTGAGGGGTGTGGGGTATATCAGAGTGTTACAGTGAGGGGTGTGGGGTATATCAGAGTGTTACAGTGAGGGGTGTGGGGTATATCAGAGTGTTACAGTGAGGGGTGTGGGGTATATCAGAGTGTTACAGTGAGGGGTGTGGGGTATATCAGAGTGTTACAGTGAGGGGTGTGGGGTATATCAGAGTGTTACAGTGAGGGGTGTGGGGTATATCAGAGTGTTACAGTGAGGGGTGTGGGGTATATCAGAGTGTTACAGTGAGGGGTGTGGGGTATATCAGAGTGTTACAGTGAGGGGTGTGGGGTATATCAGAGTGTTACAGTGAGGGGTGTGGGGTATATCAGAGTGTTACAGTGAGGGGTGTGGGGTATATCAGAGTGTTACAGTGAGGGGTGTGGGGTATATCAGAGTGTTACAGTGAGGGGTGTGGGGTATATCAGAGTGTTACAGTGAGGGGTGTGGGGTATATCAGAGTGTTACAGTGAGGGGTGTGGGGTATATCAGAGTGTTACAGTGAGGGGTGTGGGGTATATCAGAGTGTTACAGTGAGGGGTGTGGGGTATATCAGAGTGTTACAGTGAGGGGTGTGGGGTATATCAGAGTGTTACAGTGAGGGGTGTGGGGTATATCAGAGTGTTACAGTGAGGGGTGTGGGGTATATCAGAGTGTTACAGTGAGGGGTGTGGGGTATATCAGAGTGTTACAGTGAGGGGTGTGGGGTATATCAGAGTGTTACAGTGAGGGGTGTGGGGTATATCAGAGTGTTACAGTGAGGGGTGTGGGGTATATCAGAGTGTTACAGTGAGGGGTGTGGGGTATATCAGAGTGTTACAGTGAGGGGTGTGGGGTATATCAGAGTGTTACAGTGAGGGGTGTGGGGTATATCAGAGTGTTACAGTGAGGGGTGTGGGGTATATCAGAGTGTTACAGTGAGGGGTGTGGGGTATATCAGAGTGTTACAGTGAGGGGTGTGGGGTATATGAGTGTTACAGTGAGGGGTGTGGAGTATATCAGTGTTACAGTGGGGGTTGTGGAGTATATCAGAGTGTTACAGTGAAGGCTGTGGAATATATCCAAGTGTTACAGTGAGGGGTGTGGGGTATATCAGAGTGTTACAGTGAGGGGTGTGGGGTATATGAGTGTTACAGTGAGGGGTGTGGAGTATATCAGTGTTACAGTGGGGGTTGTGGGGTATATGAGTGTTACAGTGAGGGGTGTGGGGTATATGAGTGTTACAGTGAGGTGTGTGGAGTATATCAGTGTTACAGTGGGGGTTGTGGAGCATATCAGAGTGTTACAGTGAGGCGTGGGGGATATATCGGTGTTACGGTGAAGGCGTGGGGGATATATCAGTGTTACGGTGAAGGCTGTGGAATATATCCAAGTGTTACAGTGAGGGGTGCGGGGTATATCCAAGTGTTACAGTGAGGGGTGCGGGGTACATCAATGTTACAGTGAGGGGTGCGGGGTATATCAGGGTTACAGTGAGGGGTGCGGGGTATATCAGGATTACAGTGAGGGGTGTGGGGTATATCAGGGTTACAGTGAGGGGTGTGGGGTATATGAGTGTTACAGTGAGGGGTGTGGAGTATATCAGAGTGTTACAGTGAGGGGTGTGGAGTATATCAGAGTGTTACAGTGAGGGGTGTGGGGTATATGAGTGTTACAGTGAGGGGTGTGGGGTATATGAGTGTTACAGTGAGGGGTGTGGGGTATATGAGTGTTACAGTGAGGGGTGTTGGGTATATGAGTGTTACAGTGAGGGGTGTGGGGTATATGAGTGTTACAGTGAGGGGTGTGGGGTATATGAGTGTTACAGTGAGGGGTGTGGGGTATATGAGTGTTACAGTGAGGGGTGTGGGGTATATGAGTGTTACAGTGAGGGGTGTGGGGTATATGAGTGTTACAGTGAGGGGTGTGGGGTATCCGAGTGTTACAGTGAGGGGTGTGGGGTATCCGAGTGTTACAGTGAGGGGTGTGGGGTATCCGAGTGTTACAGTGAGGGGTGTGGGGTATCCGAGTGTTACAGTGAGGGGTGTGGGGTATCCGAGTGTTACAGTGAGGGGTGTGGGGTATCCGAGTGTTACAGTGAGGGGTGTGGGGTATCCGAGTGTTACAGTGAGGGGTGTGGGGTATCCGAGTGTTACAGTGAGGGGTGTGGGGTATCCGAGTGTTACAGTGAGGGGTGTGGGGTATCCGAGTGTTACAGTGAGGGGTGTGGGGTATCCGAGTGTTACAGTGAGGGGTGTGGGGTATCCGAGTGTTACAGTGAGGGGTGTGGGGTATCCGAGTGTTACAGTGAGGGGTGTGGGGTATCCGAGTGTTACAGTGAGGGGTGTGGGGTATCCGAGTGTTACAGTGAGGGGTGTGGGGTATCCGAGTGTTACAGTGAGGGGTGTGGGGTATCCGAGTGTTACAGTGAGGGGTGTGGGGTATCCGAGTGTTACAGTGAGGGGTGTGGGGTATCCGAGTGTTACAGTGAGGGGTGTGGGGTATCCGAGTGTTACAGTGAGGGGTGTGGGGTATCCGAGTGTTACAGTGAGGGGTGTGGGGTATCCGAGTGTTACAGTGAGGGGTGTGGGGTATCCGAGTGTTACAGTGAGGGGTGTGGGGTATCCGAGTGTTACAGTGAGGGGTGTGGGGTATCCGAGTGTTACAGTGAGGGGTGTGGGGTATCCGAGTGTTACAGTGAGGGGTGTGGGGTATCCGAGTGTTACAGTGAGGGGTGTGGGGTATCCGAGTGTTACAGTGAGGGGTGTGGGGTATCCGAGTGTTACAGTGAGGGGTGTGGGGTATCCGAGTGTTACAGTGAGGGGTGCGGGGTATATGAGTGTTACAGTGAGGGGTGCGGGGTATCCGAGTGTTACAGTGAGGGGTGCGGGGTATCCGAGTGTTACAGTGGGGGGTGCGGGGTATCCGAGTGTTACAGTGGGGGGTGCGGGGTATCCGAGTGTTACAGTGGGGGGTGCGGGGTATCCGAGTGTTACAGTGGGGGGTGCGGGGTATCCGAGTGTTACAGTGAGGGGTGCGGGGTATCCGAGTGTTACAGTGAGGGGTGCGGGGTATCCGAGTGTTACAGTGAGGGGTGCGGGGTATCCGAGTGTTACAGTGAGGGGTGCGGGGTATCCGAGTGTTACAGTGAGGGGTGCGGGGTATCCGAGTGTTACAGTGAGGGGTGCGGGGTATCCGAGTGTTACAGTGAGGGGTGCGGGGTATCCGAGTGTTACAGTGAGGGGTGCGGGGTATCCGAGTGTTACAGTGAGGGGTGCGGGGTATCCGAGTGTTACAGTGAGGGGTGCGGGGTATCCGAGTGTTACAGTGAGGGGTGCGGGGTATATCAGAGTGTTACAGTGAGGGGTGCGGGGTATATCAGAGTGTTACAGTGAGGGGTGCGGGGTATATCAGAGTGTTACAGTGAGGGGTGCGGGGTATATCAGAGTGTTACAGTGAGGGGTGCGGGGTATATCAGAGTGTTACAGTGAGGGGTGCGGGGTATATCAGTGTGTTACAGTGAGGGGTGCGGGTATATCAGAGTGTTACAGTGAGGGGTGCGGGGTATATCAGAGTGTTACAGTGAGGGGTGCGGGGTATATCAGAGTGTTACAGTGAGGGGTGCGGGGTATATCAGAGTGTTACAGTGAGGGGTGCGGGGTATATCAGAGTGTTACAGTGAGGGGTGTGGGGTATATCAGAGTGTTACAGTGAGGGGTGTGGGGTATATCAGAGTGTTACAGTGAGGGGTGTGGGGTATATCAGAGTGTTACAGTGAGGGGTGTGGGGTATATCAGAGTGTTACAGTGAGGGGTGTGGGGTATATCAGAGTGTTACAGTGAGGGGTGTGGGGTATATCAGAGTGTTACAGTGAGGGGTGTGGGGTATATCAGAGTGTTACAGTGAGGGGTGTGGGGTATATCAGAGTGTTACAGTGAGGGGTGTGGGGTATATCAGAGTGTTACAGTGAGGGGTGTGGGGTATATCAGAGTGTTACAGTGAGGGGTGTGGGGTATATCAGAGTGTTACAGTGAGGGGTGTGGGGTATATCAGAGTGTTACAGTGAGGGGTGTGGGGTATATCAGAGTGTTACAGTGAGGGGTGTGGGGTATATCAGAGTGTTACAGTGAGGGGTGTGGGGTATATCAGAGTGTTACAGTGAGGGGTGTGGGGTATATCAGAGTGTTACAGTGAGGGGTGTGGGGTATATCAGAGTGTTACAGTGAGGGGTGTGGGGTATATCAGAGTGTTACAGTGAGGGGTGTGGGGTATATCAGAGTGTTACAGTGAGGGGTGTGGGGTATATCAGAGTGTTACAGTGAGGGGTGTGGGGTATATCAGAGTGTTACAGTGAGGGGTGTGGGGTATATCAGAGTGTTACAGTGAGGGGTGTGGGGTATATCAGAGTGTTACAGTGAGGGGTGTGGGGTATATCAGAGTGTTACAGTGAGGGGTGTGGGGTATATCAGAGTGTTACAGTGAGGGGTGTGGGGTATATCAGAGTGTTACAGTGAGGGGTGTGGGGTATATCAGAGTGTTACAGTGAGGGGTGTGGGGTATATCAGAGTGTTACAGTGAGGGGTGTGGGGTATATCAGAGTGTTACAGTGAGGGGTGTGGGGTATATCAGAGTGTTACAGTGAGGGGTGTGGGGTATATCAGAGTGTTACAGTGAGGGGTGTGGGGTATATCAGAGTGTTACAGTGAGGGGTGTGGGGTATATCAGAGTGTTACAGTGAGGGGTGTGGGGTATATCAGAGTGTTACAGTGAGGGGTGTGGGGTATATCAGAGTGTTACAGTGAGGGGTGTGGGGTATATCAGAGTGTTACAGTGAGGGGTGTGGGGTATATCAGAGTGTTACAGTGAGGGGTGTGGGGTATATCAGAGTGTTACAGTGAGGGGTGTGGGGTATATCAGAGTGTTACAGTGAGGGGTGTGGGGTATATCAGAGTGTTACAGTGAGGGGTGTGGGGTATATCAGAGTGTTACAGTGAGGGGTGTGGGGTATATCAGAGTGTTACAGTGAGGGGTGTGGGGTATATCAGAGTGTTACAGTGAGGGGTGTGGGGTATATCAGAGTGTTACAGTGAGGGGTGTGGGGTATATCAGAGTGTTACAGTGAGGGGTGTGGGGTATATGAGTGTTACAGTGAGGGGTGTGGAGTATATCAGTGTTACAGTGGGGGTTGTGGAGTATATCAGAGTGTTACAGTGAAGGCTGTGGAATATATCCAAGTGTTACAGTGAGGGGTGTGGGGTATATCAGAGTGTTACAGTGAGGGGTGTGGGGTATATGAGTGTTACAGTGAGGGGTGTGGAGTATATCAGTGTTACAGTGGGGGTTGTGGGGTATATCAGAGTGTTACAGTGAGGCGTGGGGGATATATCAGTGTTACGGTGAAGGCTGTGGAATATATCCAAGTGTTACAGTGAAGGCTGTGGAATATATCCAAGTGTTACAGTGAGGGGTGCGGGGTATATCAATGTTACAGTGAGGGGTGCGGGGTATATCAATGTTACAGTGAGGGGTGCGGGGTATATCAGGGTTACAGTGAGGGGTGCGGGGTATATCAGGATTACAGTGAGGGGTGCGGGGTATATCAGGGTTACAGTGAGGGGTGCGGGGTATATGAGTGTTACAGTGAGGGGTGCGGAGTATATCAGTGTGTTACAGTGAGGGGTGCGGGGTATATCAGAGTGTTACAGTGAGGGGTGTGGAGTATATCAGTGTTACAGTGGGGGTTGTGGGGTATATCAGAGTGTTACAGTGAGGCGTGGGGGATATATCAGTGTTACGGTGAAGGCTGTGGAATATATCCAAGTGTTACAGTGAAGGCTGTGGAATATATCCAAGTGTTACAGTGAGGGGTGCGGGGTATATCAATGTTACAGTGAGGGGTGCGGGGTATATCAATGTTACAGTGAGGGGTGCGGGGTATATCAGGGTTACAGTGAGGGGTGCGGGGTATATCAGGATTACAGTGAGGGGTGCGGGGTATATCAGGGTTACAGTGAGGGGTGCGGGGTATATGAGTGTTACAGTGAGGGGTGCGGAGTATATCAGTGTGTTACAGTGAGGGGTGCGGGGTATATCAGAGTGTTACAGTGAGGGGTGTGGGGTATATCAGAGTGTTACAGTGAGGGGTGTGGGGTATATCAGTGTGTTACAGTGAGGGGTGTGGGGTATAGTGTTACAGTGAGGGGTGTGGGGTATATCAGTGTGTTACAGTGAGGGGTGTGGGGTATATCAGTGTGTTACAGTGAGGGGTGTGGGCTATCCGAGCGTTACAGTGAGGGGTGTGGCCTATCCGAGCGTTACAGTGAGGGGTGTGGCCTATCCGAGCGTTACAGTGAGGGGTGTGGGCTATCCGAGCGTTACAGTGAGGGGTGTGGGCTATCCGAGCGTTACAGTGAGGGGTGTGGGCTATCCGAGCGTTACAGTGAGGGGTGTGGGCTATCCGAGCGTTACAGTGAGGGGTGTGGGCTATCCGAGCGTTACAGTGAGGGGTGTGGGCTATCCGAGCGTTACAGTGAGGGGTGTGGGCTATCCGAGCGTTACAGTGAGGGGTGTGGGCTATCCGAGCGTTACAGTGAGGGGTGTGGGCTATCCGAGCGTTACAGTGAGGGGTGTGGGGTATATGAGCGTTACAGTGAGGGGTGTGGGGTATATGAGCGTTACAGTGAGGGGTGTGGGGTATATCAAGAGTGTTACAGTGAGGGGTGTGGGGTATATCAGAGTGTTACAGTGAGGGGTGTGGAGTATATCAGTGTGTTACAGTGAGGGGTGTGGGGTATATCAGTGTTACAGTGAGGGGTGTGGGGTATATCAGAGTGTTACAGTGAGGGGTGTGGAGTATATCAGTGTGTTACAGTGAGGGGTGTGGGGTATAACAGAGTGTTACAGTGAGGGGTGTGGAGTATATCAGTGTTACAGTGGGGGTTGTGGAGTATATCAGTGTGTTACAGTGAGGGGTGTGGGGTATATCAGTGTTACAGTGGGGGTTGTGGAGTATATCAGAGTGTTACAGTGAGGCGTGGGGGATATATCGGTGTTACGGTGAAGGCGTGGGGGATATATCAGTGTTACGGTGAAGGCTGTGGAATATATCCAAGTGTTACAGTGAGGGGTGCGGGGTATATCCAAGTGTTACAGTGAGGGGTGCGGGGTATATCCAAGTGTTACAGTGAGGGGTGCGGGGTATATCAATGTTACAGTGAGGGGTGCGGGGTATATCAGGGTTACAGTGAGGGGTGCGGGGTATATCAGGATTACAGTGAGGGGTGAGGGGTATATCAGGGTTATAGTGAGGGGTGTGGGGTATATGAGTGTTACAGTGAGGGGTGTGGAGTATATCAGAGTGTTACAGTGAGGGGTGTGGAGTATATCAGTGTGTTACAGTGAGGGGTGTGGGGTATATGAGTGTTACAGTGAGGGGTGTGGGGTATATGAGTGTTACAGTGAGGGGTGTGGGGTATATGAGTGTTACAGTGAGGGGTGTGGGGTATATGAGTGTTACAGTGAGGTGTGTGGAGTATATCAGTGTTACAGTGGGGGTTGTGGAGCATATCAGAGTGTTACAGTGAGGCGTGGGGGATATATCGGTGTTACGGTGAAGGCGTGGGGGATATATCAGTGTTACGGTGAAGGCTGTGGAATATATCCAAGTGTTACAGTGAGGGGTGCGGGGTATATCCAAGTGTTACAGTGAGGGGTGCGGGGTACATCAATGTTACAGTGAGGGGTGCGGGGTATATCAGGGTTACAGTGAGGGGTGCGGGGTATATCAGGATTACAGTGAGGGGTGTGGGGTATATCAGGGTTACAGTGAGGGGTGTGGGGTATATGAGTGTTACAGTGAGGGGTGTGGAGTATATCAGAGTGTTACAGTGAGGGTGTTACAGTGAGGGGTGTGGAGTATATCAGTGTGTTACAGTGAGGGGTGTGGGGTATATCAGTGTGTTACAGTGAGGGGTGTGGGGTATATGAGTGTTACAGTGAGGGGTGTGGGGTATATGAGTGTTACAGTGAGGGGTGTGGGGTATATGAGTGTTACAGTGAGGGGTGTGGGGTATATGAGTGTTACAGTGAGGGGTGTGGGGTATATGAGTGTTACAGTGAGGGGTGTGGAGTATATCAGTGTTACAGTGGGGGTTGTGGAGCATATCAGAGTGTTACAGTGAGGAGTGGGGGATATATCGGTGTTACGGTGAAGGCGTGGGGGATATATCAGTGTTACGGTGAAGGCTGTGGAATATATCCAAGTGTTACAGTGAGGGGTGCGGGGTATATCCAAGTGTTACAGTGAGGGGTGCGGGGTACATCAATGTTACAGTGAGGGGTGCGGGGTATATGAGTGTTACAGTGAGGGGTGCGGGGTATATGATTGTTACAGTGAGGGGTGTGGGATATAAGAGTGTTACAGTGAGGGCTGTGGGATATATCAGTGTTACAGTGAGGGCTGTGGGATATATCAGTGTTACAGTGAGGGCTGTGAGATATATCAGTGCTACAGTGAGGGCTGTGAGGTATATCAGTGTTACAGTGAGGGCTGTGAGATATATCAGTGTTACAGTGAGGGCTGTGAGATATATCAGTGTTACAGTGAGGGCTGTGGGATATATCAGTGTTACAGTGAGGGCTGTGAGATATATCAGCGTTACAGTGAGGGCTGTGAGGTATATCAGTGTTACAATGAGGGTTGTGGGGTATATCAGTGTTACAATGAGGGTTGTGGGGTATATCAGTGTTACAATGAGGGTTGTGGGGTATATCAGTGTTACAATGAGGGCTGTGGGCTATATTCAAGCGTTACAGTGAGGGATGTGGGATATAACTGTGCGTTACAGTGAGGGGTGTGGGGTATATCAGGTTTCCATGCTCTTTTATCTGCTGTGTTTTTGCCGATACCTGTGTTCTCTAGAAACCATCAGCTGAATCTATCGTTCCTGGGAGAGTTGAGCCCACTTGGCCTAAGATAACATAATTTAAATATTTTGTTCAGTGTTATGGAGCCAAAGAAGAGATTTCCAGCTGCTGCTTATTTGATCAAATCTTTATCCAGATTTGGGATTTTTAATCAGTGGTTCCTGTCTAGTTCATCAGATTACCCCACTTCCCTTTTCCATATTCCATTCATTACCTTATGACTGTTTATTGGACAATTGGACATGGCATTTGCCGCAGAACTTGGAGCTGGACCTGATTCCTCGCATCCACCAACCCACAAGCTTGCAGATACACAGCATCACACGTGCAGTGTCCAGGAGCTGTCACTACCAGCGACAAGAGGTTCAAGGGTCAAATCTCGACTTGCTGCTGAAGTCTGTGCCAAAGCCCAGAATTCCTTGGGGTGTTTTACAACATTAAAGGTGCTATATGAATGGAAGCTGTTGTTGAAAGCGGAGGGAGGTGGGAATGAGAAATGAGTGAAACTGATCAATTTGCGTAGCAGAGAGCAGGTCAGTGGCCTCTGTGTTGCTGTGGAGAGGGGTGATCTTGTGCTGCAGGAGATCTAAAGGCGTTGGAGAGGAAATCACTTCTAATAAATGAAGTGGAGGAAATGAGACCTCTGATGGCCCATGCCTTGAGCTAGCTGACTACGTTTGGAGAGAATGAGAGAGAGAGAGGCCATTGTGAGTTTCTCGTTGCTTGAACCCCATGTAATCTGACCGCAGGGTCCTTGTAAATTGAGTGAGAAGTAAACTGTGAACTTGAACCTTGCTATTTGGAGCCGTGCAGTTTCCCTCGACCACTTGACTATGACCTCACTGCCACTTGGTAACACTGCATGACCTTGTAGCAGATGTCAGGTCCTGCAGGCAAGTTTGGCAAACACAGCACCCTTTGTACAGAGTATTTACTCAGTCCTGTTGCTATCGAGTGTGCAATATTATCATCCATTAGATTCAGGTATGCAATGAAACACAACACCAATTACTGGAGGTATCTGTAATTCATCTAACCCCCATCAATCCACCTGCTGCATTACATGTTCCCAAAAAAAAACAGCTTCTCCACTTCCAATAAAGGCAGAAAATTAATTATAAAAACAGAAAATGCTGGAAAAACTCAGCAGGTCTGGCAGCATCTGTGGAGAGAGAAACAGAGTTAACGTTTCGAGTCCGTATGACTCTTCTTCAGAGCTTGCTCTCTTTATAGCAGAAAATTAATTATCTATTTTGCCCACACGTTGCTTGGTGCTTTTTAAAAACAAAATTGGGGGCTTTAAGTGGACTTTGTGGTGGCTTTAACGGTGCCTGATAGGAAAATGGACAAGGGCAGAAATCAACTGGAATTCCCAAGGCTGATCACTGTCCAGTTCTCACTGGGGCATGGTACAGGGTAGAAAAATAGTCATATTCAGTTCCCATTTGAAGTTCGTATTAGGGGCACATGTCAGAGGTGACCCATGTGATTCTGGCCTTGCTTCAAGTTATCACCCTCGAGACGGGATTTCAACCCTCTAAACTTCAGGTCAGAGCGGTTTCAGCCCTCCTGTGAGGTATTCCATGGTCGAACATCTGATGTTCACAGTGGAGACTCCCATGTGTAGATTGGGATAGTGGCTAAATTTAGAATCCATGTACCAAAGGCTATGAACAGGGAAGAGAGAGACAGATGTATGTGTGATCATTTAGTTGCGTGTGTGTGTGTGTGTGTGTGTGTGTGTGCGTGCAAGTATGAGTGCACGCTCACAAGCCTGCATTTGTGAGCACTTGTGTGTGTGTGTGTGTGTGTGTGCCTGTGCATTTGTGTGTGTGAAAGATTAGCCAGTCACCGTTATTGGAGACAGATACCAATATATATCAATTAAAAAAACTTAAAACTTGTGTCAGCCTCCAATGTGAGTGAAATCCTGTGGCACAGTGAACAGTGCACTCGCCTCTGAATCGCAAGACTTTGGGTTCAAGTCGTCCTCCAGGGCTTGAGTATAGAAATCGAGGCTGACACTCCAGTGGGGTACAGAGGGAGTGCTGCACTGTTCAGTGAGAGTTTAAACCAAGGTCCCATGTGCCTGTTTGGGTGGATGTAAGAGATCCCATGGCACTATTTGAAGAAGAGCAGGGGAATTATCCCCAGTGTCCTGGTCAACGCTTGTCCATCATTTTCACAACAACAGGTTATCTGGTCATTAACACATCGCTGTTTCCTTCATAAATGTTAGTGGAATAGCGATGTTAGTCTGTGATGCTGACACAACAAACAGAAGCAGAAACATTAAGAGGCGTTGTTTGAATACATGGTGTTTCAGAAGGGGAACTGGTACAGAACACGCAAGATTTCCAGATCGTGGCACCCGCTTGAGACCGTCAACCTGACCGGACACTCTGACCCCTCTCTTCCCCATTATTGATGCGTGCTGTGTTCATGTCGGCTGTTCTTCGCTCTCTTTCACCTTAACCCTGGCCTTTGTGAAAGCGGACAAGTGTGCACAGCAAGACTTCAGAACTCAGCAAGAATTATCTATCAACTCAGTGCAGTTGATGGAGGCAGCGAGATCAGATTGACGGCCGTGTGGTTCCTTTAGCAAATGAAATTCATCTGGTCTTGATGTTTCCTTCACCTGTGGGGTTAATTGTCCATTGGTTTTTCCTGCCAACCTCTCATCCCCACTCTCCTCATTGCTCATACCCCCACCCTTTAGTCCCAATATGCCCCTCCCTATCCTGCTTTCCACAAGGTGCAGACTCCTATAGTGGATCAGCTGATTCCTCACCCAATTGTCCAGTACTGATCTGCTGTACAAAGACAGCTAAGTTCGAACCTGCCTTCACCTAGGAGTTGCCAACCCTCCAAGATTGCCTGGAGTTCCCAGAAATTGAATTTAATCCCCAGGACACTGCCAGGAGCAGAAGTAAATGTGGGGAAAAAAGGGCATTAACAAAAGGTTTTAAATGTCTTGTGAACTTTTTTGTTTTAGTTATTGGAATATTGGAAATCAGGGAACAAAGTTGGTTGATTGACAGTCCAGAGTCATCCAACAGGGTAACAAACAGTCAGTTTGCTTTCTGATTGGCAGTGGAAGGTGGGACTGAGAGGATTGGCACCCTCTCCTGAGCCCAGAGAGACTGAGGTCAATGATGCCCCACTGAGATCATCAAATCATAGAACACAGAAATGGCCACTCGGCCCATCGTGCCTATACCAGCCCTTAAAGTTATCCACTTAGTCCGCTCCCCTGCTCCTTTCCCGTGACCCAGAAATTATTTTCTCTTTATAAGAAAGTGAGGAACAGGACCTGGAGTCGGCTGTTCGGCCCCTTGAAGCTGCTCCACCATTCAACAGGATCATGGCTGATCTTTTACATCAACTCCACCTCCCCACACTAGCTCTCACTTGTTTCTATTAGTTCCCAAAAATCCATCAACCTCTGTCTTGAATAAACTCAACGACTGAGCACTCACAGCTCTCTGGGCTGGAGAATTCCAAAGATGCACAAGCTTTTGAGTGAAGAACTTTCTCTTCATCTGGGCCCTAAAAGGCCAACCTCTTTATTCTGAGCCTTTGACCCCCCTGTTCGAGATTCTTCAGCCAAAGGGGAAACGTTTTCTCCAGCACCGACCCTGCCAAGCTCCTTAAGAATGTTTAATTGGGATCGTTATCTTTCTTCAAGGGAATATAGGCCGAGTCCATTCGCTCTCTCCATAGGTCTCTCATTCCAGGAGCCAGTCTGGTGAACCGTCATTACACTCCCCACTGGGGCGCTAAGGAGGCCAGAACTGCCCACAGTTCTCCAGGTGTGGAGGCCCCTGCCTAATTGTAATAAAACTTGTTTACTCTTATGCTCCATTCCCTTTATATAACGAAAGCCAACATACGATTTGCCATCCTAATTTATTCAAATATTTATCAAATTCCCTTTTGAAAGTTATTATTTCAGTCGCCCTTTCAGGCAGCGCATTCCAGATGACTGGCTGCGTAATGCCATTTCTCTTCATCTCTCCATTTGGTTCTTCTGCCAATTACCTTATATCTAGGTTTTAAACATCTTGCTGAAATTCTGTTTGTTACTTTAAAAAAAAATGATCAATTCCCCGCATTCATTTGAATAACAGGAGGCCTGCTGACTGAGGCTTGTGTTAAATTTCCACTCCATCTTTTAAAAGGTGGACGCTGGCGCCCTCTGCTGCTTGGTTCATTTTAATTTCACTTTTAGTGAAATTTGTGTGAAAAGTTAAGAACCAGAGAAGTGCATCTGATGTGTTCGCACTCCTTGCGCACACGCTCACAGAACAGCAGTCCACATCAGGAATTAAGGCAATCGCATGTGGAAATCTCATGGAGCTCAGTGCACAAATTACATGGAATTTGCAGCACAGAAACAGGCCATTTAGCCCAACTGGTCCATGCCAGTGTGTATGCTCCCCTGTTCATCCCACCCTATCTATTCCTGTCTCCCTCATATACTTATCCAGCTTCCCCTTAAATGCACCTATTCCGTTCACATTAATCACTTCCTATGGAAGTGAGTTCTCAACACTCTCTGGTAAAGAATTCTCCCGTTGGGCTCATTAGGATTTTTTTGTTCATTCATGGGGTATGGGCTTCGCTGGCTGGGCCAGCATTTATTGCCCATCCCTAGTTGCCCTTGAGAAGGTGGTGGTGAGCTGTCTCTTGAACCGCTGCAGTCCATGTGGTATAGGTACACCCACAGTGCTGTTAGGGAGGGAGTTCCAGGATTTTGACCCAGCGACGGTGAAGGAATGGCAATATATTTCCAAGTCAGGATGATGAGTGACTTGGAGGGGAACTTCCAGGTGGTGGTGTTCCCATCTATCTGCTGCCCTTCCCCTTCTAAGTGGTAGTGGTCGTGGGTTTGGAAGGTGCTGTCTAAGGACCCTTGGTGAATTCTTGCAATGCATCTTGTAGATGGTACACACTGCTGCTACTGTGCATCGGTGGTGGAGGGAGTGAATGTTTGTGGATGTGGTGCCAATCAAGTGGGCTGCATTGTCCTGGACAGTGTCCAGCTTCTTCAGTGTTGTGGGAGCTGTACTCATCCAGGCAAGTGGGGAGTATTCCATCACACTCCTGACTTGTGCCTTGTAGATGGTGGACAGGCTTTGGGAGGAGGCAAGTTATTCGTCACGCGATTCCTGGCCTCTGACCTGGTCTTGTAGCCACAGTATTTATATGGCTAGTCCAGTTCAGTTTCTGGTCAATGGTAACCCCCAGGATGTTGATAGTGGGGGATTCAGTGATGGTAATGCCATTGACCATCAAGGGGCGATGGTTAGATTCTCTCTTGTTGGAGATGGTCATTGCCTGACACTTGTGTGGTGTGAATGTTACTTGCCACTTGTCAGCTCAAGCCTGGATATTGTCCAGGTCTTGCTGTATTTGGACATGGACTGCTTCAGTCTCTGAGGAGTCGTGAATGGTGCTGAACTTAATGCAATCATCAGCGAACATCCCCACTTCTGACCTAATGGAAGGAAGGTCATTGAAGCAGCTGAAGATGGTTGGGTCGAGGACACTACCCTGAGGAACTCCTGCAGTGATGTCCTGGAGCTGAGATGACTGACCTCCAACAACTACAACCATCTTCCTTTGTGCTAGGTATGATTCCAACCAATGGAGAGTTTCCCCCTAATTCTCATTGACTCCAGTTTTGCTAGGGCTCCTTGATACCACACTCGGTCAAATACTGCCTTGATGTCAAGGGCAGTCCCTCTCACCTCACCTTGGGAGTCCAGCTCTTTTGTCCATATTTGAACCATGGCTGCAATGAGGTCAGGAGCTGAGTGGCCCTGGTGGAACCCAAACTGGGCATCAGTGAGCAGGTTATTGCTAAGCAAGTGCTGCTTGATAGCACTGGTAATGACCCCTTCCATTACTTTACTGATGAGAGTAGACTGATGGGATGGTAATTGGCCGGGTTAGATTTCTCCTGCTTTTTGTGTACAGGACATAACTGGGCAATTTTCTGGGTCGATGCCAGTGTTGTAGCTGTACTGGAGCAGCTTGACTAGGGAAGTGGAAAGTTCTGGCACTCAAGTCTTCAGTATTATTGCTGGAATATTGTCAGGGCCCATAGCCTTTGCAGTATCCAGTGCCTTCACCCGTTTCTTGATATCACGTGGAGTGAATCGATTGGCTGAAGACTGGCATCTGTGATGCTGGGGACCTCTGGAGGAGGCCGAGAGGGATTGTCAACTCGACACTTCTGACTGAAGATTGTAGCAATTGCTTCAGCCTTATCTTTTGCACTGATGTGCTGGGCTCCTCCATCATTGAGGATGGGGATATTTGTGGAGCCTCCTCCTCCAGTGAGTTGTTTAATTGTCCTCCACCATTCACGACTGGGTGTGGCAGGACTGCAGAGCTTAGATCCGATCCGTTGGTTGTGGGATTGTGGGTTTATCCCCTGGCTTGATGGTAATGGTAGAGTGGGGGATAGGCCAGGCCATGAGGTTAAAGATTGTGTTCCAGTACAATTCCGCCGCTGCTGATGGCCCACAGCACCTCATGGGCGCTCAGTCTTGAGTTGCTAGATCTGTTCCAAATCTATCCCATTTAGCACAGTGGTGGTGCCATACAACACGATGGAGGGTATCCTCAATGTGAAGGCAGGACTTTGTCTCCACAATGACTGTGTGCAGTGGTCACTCCTACTGATGCGACAGGCAGGTTGATGAGGACGAGGTCAAGTGTGTTTTTCCCTCTTGTTGGTTCCCTCACCACCTGCTGCAGACCCAGTCTAGCAGCTTATGTCCTATAGGGCTTAATGAACTAGGTCAGTAGTGGCGCTACTGAGCCAATCTTCATGATGGACATTGATGTCCCCCACCCAGAGTACATTCTTTGCCCTTGCCACCCTCAGTGCTTCCTCCAAGTGGAGGAGCATTGATTCTTCAGCTGAGGGGGGTCGGTACTTAGTAATCAGCGGGAGGCTTCCTTGCCCATGTTTGACCTGATGTCAAAAGACTTAATGGGGTCTGGAGTCAAGGTTGAGGGTTCCCAGGGTAACTCCCTCCTGACTGTATAGCACTGTGCCTCCACCTCTGCTGGGTCTGTCTTGCCGGTGGGACAGGACATACCCAATGATGGTGATGGTGGTGTCTGGGACATTACCTGTAAGGTATGATTCCGTGAGGATGACTATGTCAGGATGTTGCTTGACTAGTCTGTGAGACAGCTCTCCCAGTTTTTGCTCTAGTCCCCCAGATGTTAGTAAGGGGGACTTTGCAGGGTCGACAGGGCTGAGATTGCTGTTGTCGTTTCTGGTGCCTAGGCCGATGCCGGGTGGTCTGTCCAGTTTCATTCCTTTTTTGTGGTTTGATACAACTGAGTGGCTTGCGAGGTGGGTCTGTAGTTACATGACTTCCTTCCCTAACGGACATTAGTGAACCAGGTGGAGTTTTACAACAATGGTTTGATGGTCACGATTAGACTTTTAATTCCAGATTTTTATTGAATTCAAATGTCACCACCTGCCATGGTGGGATTTGAACCCAGGTCCCTAGAGTATTACCCTGCCTCTCTGGATTATTAGTCCAGGGACAATAACACTATGCTATTGCCTCCCCAAAGTGACTATCTGATATTTATTATATTCTTATTGCGCCAGAGATCTAATTGGTCAGATCTGCTCCATAATGACAGACACTTCTAAGGTTGAAAACAGTTCAGAAGATGAATTAAATCAGGAAGCACTGTTTAGGTAATCAAGAAAAGAAAGGTTTGTATTTCTATAGCACCTTTCACATCACAGGGTGTCTCAAAGCCCTTTACTGGTGATGAAATATTTTTAAAGGCTAGTCACTGTTACAATGCAGGAAACGTAGTAGCCAATTTGCACACAGCAGGATCCCACCAACAGCAATGTCACAATAAACTGTTTTTCTCATAATGTAGATTCTAGGACTCCCAAGTACATTCTTCAGAAAGTGGCCATGAGATATTTTACATCCACCTGAGAGGGCAGATGGGGCCTCAGAAACCAGGGATGAGGGACTTTTTATGTAGAGGGATCGGAGAAGCTGGGATTATTCTTATAGCAGAGAAGGTTAAGAGGAGATTTAATAGAGGCGTTCGACGTCATGGAGTGTTATGATAGAGTAGAGAAGGAGAAACTGTTTCCACTGGTACAAGTGTTGGCAACCAGCGAAAACAGATTTAAGGTTATTGGCAAAAAATTCAGGAGTGAAAAGAGGAAACATTTCTTTGCACAGCGAGTTATCATGATCTGGAAAGCACTGCCTGAAAACAGATTCAATAGTGACCTTTAAAATGGAACTAGGTAAATACCTAACAAGAATAACATTGCAGAGCTAAGGGGAAAATAGCAAGAGAATGGCACTAATTGGATAGCTCCTTCAAAGAGCTTGCACAGAGATGATGGGCTGAATGGCCTCCCTTTGTGCTGTAAGATTCTGTGATTCAGAGCTTAGGGCACTGAGGGAAGCAAGGAGTTCTGCTGTATTTAGGAGTCCAAGGAAGGATTGAGTTAGGTAATAAAGCAATGAACCTTGATTTCAGCACACCGTGGATGCGCACAGGAGGAAGAGTTCAGAGAAGAAAGGTCAAAGGAGCAGGGAAAAAGAGTAAGGGATTTGTTAGCACAGAAATCTTCATCGATCCCTGGTTCCTCCAGGCCTTTTTCAACTGGATTGTGACTTGACCAGAAAGCCACACTACACAAAATTATAGAAGAGCATGGGGTGTGATACACCAAGTCAGCTGCCTTAGCAATGAGCATAGGAGTGTTGAGAAAGCAGAGATAATCCATATTGTAAAGCAGAGAGGTCGCTGTAACTTTACTCACCAGCCAGAAAACCCACGGGATCAAGGGGAATGCAAGTTTTACGCAAACAGGATATTAACTCTCCACAATTGAACAAGTTGCAGTAGTGACTGTACAGTGACACCACAATTTTCAGCCAGAACACAGATGATTGGGTAGTTTCCCATGTCAATAACACCTAGCGACTGCACTGCTCTAAGTGGCTAGGATCGATTTACTGAGCATAATTCATATAATGAAACTACCCTCCACTCGCTGCATTTTGCTGGAGAAATAATCCTGCTTTTATCGGGAGAAGTTGCTGTAGTTTTGCCATGAGTTCTGTTTGCTGCAGTTTGTAGATACTCTATTTAGATAGACTTTGCTTTGCTGTAAAAGAGGCTTGTTCGCCATCATTCCTGCCCCATTTCAATCTCATTGACTGGCACAGTAGTGAAAATAGAAACTGTATAAAAGCAGCGTTATCTTTACCCTGTGGAGTTAAAATTGTAGCCTTCCCCCGAAAAGTGTTACAGTTTTATATTTATTTGATCTGATAACGAAAAAAAATGATTGAACAGGGAAGAGTTTTCAATGGCTGTCTGTCTCAAGCAGGTTAATTGTCTGTCATTTCAGACCTATGCTGCTTCAGCATCCCATACACTCCAAACTCTCTCCTTTTAATTGAACGACCCACTCGATGGAGCATAAACCCTCAGGCTGTGAACACAAGATAGATTTGACATCAGGTAGAGAGCAAAACTGTTTCTGACTGTCAGGTGCTTTTATTAAGTCAAGTGTTAGCCTCAATAAAATATTCACATCACTGTATGAGAGATGCTCGTCAGGCATTTTGATTGGAGGAGCCTTACAATTTCACCATCTTGGATTGATCTGTGACATTATATTACAAAGAACTGATGTGACAGACTGCAGTTCTTCCCTGTGATGACAATAGTTTACCTTGATTTGGCGACCTTGTTCTGAAATTGGTAGGTAAAGCATCAGGAAATGAAATGGGCCAAATCATGATTCTAGCTTTGGTTCTGTGGTTTAACACTTTGTTAAATTATCCTTAATGTAACAAAAGTTCCCTCTACTTGCACTCCTTCCCAACCTTTCCTTCTCTTCCCCTCCCTTCCTGTTCATTCCCATTCTCTATCCCCTTCTGTCTCATCTGTTCCATCAGAACATAAGCAATAGGAGCAGGAGTAGACCCTTGAGCCTGCTCCACCATTCGATATGGTCATTTGATCTTCTACCTCAATTGCACTTACCCGCCCACCCCCCATATCCCTTCCCATTCCTCCCGTATCGATCTCTCCCCATCCCTATCCATTCCCATCCTTTCTTTATCTCCCCCTGCTTTCCTTCTGTCCATTTCTTCCTTCCTTTCCGTCCTTAGGCTGGCTCTGATTTTTATGAGGATGCATTCTCTGTTGGATGGGGATGATTGGAGCCGGTGAGTG